>NW_028301594.1:20123333-20467500 GCF_987345545.1 Pholcus phalangioides | reverse complement strand
ATCGTGTATGGAGTTAACGAGTGTTTCAACAATGAATTTTTCAAAAGATTTTTCTCGCAATATATTGTTTTTTTTTTATTTAACAAATGCGTCTCTGTATTCCGTATTTTAGCATGGTATTTCACTTGTGTTTTTTATAGATCAACGATTTTCATCGTTTCAATCGGACTTTTGAACGAATTGCTATTAAAATATAGAAATAAATGTTTTACAAGTTTTATAATTATGTAACACATTTTTATCATTATCCATTTATGTTGTTTTATTTCCGATGCAATGCTGGAACACTTATTCTAACTACTCGGCACGACGATTAAAAACCATTGCTGTGAATAATTTAATATATGTTTCTCTATTCTGCAGATTACCCTCTATGGATCCGTATATATACTATATTTTAGTATACATGTCAAACAGATGGTCCAAAAAAACCTATTATACCAATTCGTTTTCCCAATTTTTTCGGTATTTTAGAAAGTAGCCTACATCTTTTAGTGTCATTTCAGACCAAAATTTCTTTATATACGTATACAATGTTTATTTTTTATCTAGAAAGAGTTGTTTCCGTGTTGGTTCAGAGTTTTATAAAATCGAACAGAAACTGAAGAATTTGGAAATAAAATCCAAGATATAAAAACTATATATCCAGCTTTGCTAAGAAAGTTTCTACCTGTTTCTATACAGCATTAAAATCAAGGCAAACTGTATATTTTACCCTTAATTAATTTTATGTAATTAAAAAAATTCACTCTAATTTTAACGTTTCAGTTAAAAGTATGCTAACAGCAGCAATTTACATCCATTTTTTAAAAACAATTTTTTTTCAATATGTTTTTGGGGGGGGGGGGGAGGGGGAAACCTATCAAAATCTGCTAATTCTTTGACTATATTAACAAGAAATCTTTCTTTATATGCATGTTTAATAATAATAATAATCACGTTTTTTTGTGAATTGTTTAAACCTTGGGATTTTTTTTTGCAAAACTAGTTGGCTGAATTTATTTTTTCAAGATATAGACATTATTAAGCATCATACAGTCGATCCCGCTTAGTACGAATTATTTTCGTGGTTCCAAATCTAACAAATTCCCATTAAGATTTCCCGTTTAAAGCGTCTTCCCGCTTACAACGTTTTTTCATAACGACGTATTGAAAAACGTTATAAGAGGATCCACTGTAAATAGCCCTAAATGCAGTCTCGATTTTCCATGAAATATTATTTGTTGCATCAACATGTCTCGTTAAAATATTGATGAAAACTGCTAATATCAATAAATAAATTTCTTGAACCAGCATTTTTGGTACAGTACATACTGTATTATGGAAACGGACGCATACATGACACTCGTAGAATAAATTGTAAATAAAGTGTATATATAAGATTATTTTCTGTCAAACAATGCAATGATTTTCGAGTGTGTGTATCTCTATTTTTTTGTCCTTCTTTCGTGAGAAGGTCATCAATTTTTTTGCAAGCAGACAAACGAATCCGCTAAATGAATCAACTAAATTCTATTGCTAAATGATGAATTCTGTTGCTAAATGATGAATTCTGTTGCTAAATGATGAATTCTGTTGCTAAATGATGAATTCTGTTGCTAAATGATGAATTCTGTTGCTAAATGATGAATTCTGTTGATAAATGATGAATTCTATCACTAAATTTTTACTAAATGCTGAATTCTATTGCTAAATTCTGTTACTAAATGCTGAATTCTATTGCTAAATTCTGTTACTAAATGCTGAATTCTATTGCTAAATTCTGTTACTAAATGCTGAATTCTATTGCTAAATTCTGTTGCTAAATGCTGAATTCTATTGCTAAATTCTGTTACTAAATGCTGAATTCTATTGCTAAATGCTGAATTCTATTGCTAAATGCTGAATTCTATTGCTAAATGCTGAATTCTATTGCTAAATGCTGAATTCTATTGCTAAATGCTGAATTCTATTGCTAAATGCTGAATTCTATTGCTAAATGCTGAATTCTATTGCTAAATGCTGAATTCTATTGCTAAATTCTGTTACTAAATGCTGAATTTTATTGCTAAATTCTGTTCCTGAATTTAATTGCTAAATGATCATTTCTGTTGCTAAATTTTACTGCTAAATGATAATTTCTGTTGCTAAATTTTACTGCTAAATGTTAAAGTCTGTTGTTAAATTCTAAAGTATATTACTAAATACGATTTTTTAAAATTTCTTTCATTCTCGAAAACTTCGAATTGAGAGAAAGTTTTAATACTAAAATACAGAAAAGGTTCCGGGGCTGTCAAAATTTCGACTTAAAGAGATATTCGAGTTAACAGAGTTCGACTTATCGGGAATTCGCTGTATATATCTTTTGCATGTATACAGCGTAATTTTAACTCTAATTTATATCCAGAATCGATTGGAACATTGTAACGAGAATTTGCGATGGAAAGAGGCATTGATTATATTCTGTTCCCTCAGTTGTAAACAATAAATAATGGTGTGTGTGTGTGTGTGCGCAATAGCACCGCATTTCAGAATTTTTGTTTGTTTTATCGTATTTATGAGGGGATGATGCTTATAGTTTTTGGAAAATTTTGATGTTACATATATTTCTCGACAGCAGTTCAAGACATGTTTTATGTATTGCAATGGAAAATAAAAGTAAAAGAAAATCCCCGTAGGAAAAAAGCAAGAAAAAAATATATATATTCGAGTTTTACATGATAGGAATCGGGAATCCGTGAGAAAGAGGAATTACAAACAAGTCATAAATAACGAGAGGAAAAAAAGAGGAATAAATAAAGATGAGATTACATCGATTGCACACTGCGCAGGTTGGTTTAATGTATAAGCGAGACGTACATACACGCTTGTGCGTACTGAATTTAAACATGATGAGAACCAAAAATGTTGGTTTTACAAATCGCCCAGGTGTTAGCGCGAGCCGCCGAACGCAATGTTACAAGTCAAAGAAAATTATTTCTGTTCAATATTGAAACACTCTCTCTCTCTCTCTGGGAAAGGAATCGAACCCCCTTCGGGCATCGCGGGGTTCGACCAACCGCAATAATATTATGCAACTCTCGGTCTCTCATCATCATCATTTCGGAAATTTGTTCTCTCACTAATTTCCACCAAGACTAGAAAAATAATAAGATGGATTTAAAGACATGGTGGTGGTGATTTTGGTGTGCGTGAGTTGCATTCCACATTTGCGATTCACACACACAAAACACACTAAGACACACAACTTACATGTATGTAATGCATTAAGCAAGAAGCAGGTGCGTCTGCGGTGCATCTAGACGCATCATTTCGACAGTTGGACTGACACTGGGTGACAAAATTTCAGAGGGTCTTTTTCGGGTTTTGGGAGTTTCCTTTCATGAGAAATATTTTTTTCATATTCATGGGTATTCGTACTTCGTACTGATGGATAGCCTGAGGGTTATTTAATTGCCGCGAATAATGTACTAGGCTTACAAAATTGCTAATCTATACTAGCAATTCGTGTTCTCGCTGCTCGTTACATGAAATTACAGTTTAGAGCAGTGGCCGCTGTGGTGATCGAGTGGTCATAGTGACGGACTCGCATCGCGGGGATCCGGGTTCGAACCCCCACCGGCGCCACAGTGGTGGTCGGCTGAAGTTGGTTTTCTGTGGTTCCCAACTTCAAAGCGCGAATGCGAGCCGATCGTCCCGTTAAAAAGTCTCGCCACAGAGAGCAACAGGCCTACAACGTTACAAATATTCAATCATTACACTTCACTCACAATTTGAAGTATCAGACACAACACTAGCTACACACTGAGACTGTTAGGTGCACTCACTTTGTTCCTGACTCTGCCACGAAGCTGGGCTGGAAGAGATCTCGGCAACGGGATAAGTCCGGTGGCAGAGACCCTGGCGTTCATTCATTCAGTTTAGAGCAGTGCTTTTTTCAACACTTGTGTGTTCTGTAAGTTCTCTCAAACTTCACATCACACATTTCTGCGTAAAAACAGGAAAAATGTGGATATGATTCATATTTTTTAAACAAATAAAACATCAGATTTTTCTTCCAATTTCTTGAATAATCAATCAGAGCAGGTTGCAAATTTTGATGTTACATACATTTCTAGACAGCAGTTCAAGACATGTTTTATGTATTGCAATGGAAAATAAAAGTAAAAGAAAATCCCCCACCCTCAAAAAATACTTAAATTTCTCAATTCTTAACAAGGTGCTTACAATGCATTCTGAAAAAGAATTCATAGGAATCAATAATGTGACCCAATCCAATAGGCGAGTCTTCAAAAAGCATTGACATACCGAGGGTTCTAGGATCATTAGGAAACCCATGATAACCTAACATTGCAATTAAAATCATCCGGTAAAGGCCAGTAGGAGACATACATACAATACATTGCTTTATACAGGATCAAATTACATTGTTGAATAGCCGTGTCTACAAGTAGCAATGATTTCGATGATTCAGGTACTGTTGATAATTGAAAAACTTGACTGAAATTTCGTATTTATAAATGGCTGAATATCTGCTGCTCAAACAGAACGAAGTACTAATGAATTTTCAGGCAGTCACTCACAGTAACATATGTTTTTGGTAGAATTTTCTAATATTGATTTTGTTTGACTTTTTGGGTAGTTCTCAAAGTGAAGCAATGAAAATAATTTATAAATTACTCGGAACTCTATAAATAGGCCTATATGTACATTTTATTGCAGCTTCATAGACATTTAATAAGCGACTATTTTATTTAAAATGGTCAGTCTGATGAGAAAATTAAATCGAAAAATAAATAACTTCATTTTAGATGATGTGGGCCTACATGCCGAATTGCGAAGTTCGAACTTTTGGATAATTCGAACTTTTACGAACTTTCCCTTGAGCTTTCTACTGCACGCACGTACTTTGTCATCTTTATTTAGAACTTCACTCATATGTATGTGCCTATGTGTTTTGTTTACAGACTGGAAGTAATTTTTTTAAATCGTACAGTAGCCTATTGTAATATAAAGATGAGCAATTTTTCGATTTAAAAAATAGTCTCAGGTTTATATTTTAGAATTTAAGTTATCACATTGGAAGTGCTTTGCGACCTTTATTAATGTTTAGTTGGAAAGTCAGTGCCTGACTTAGTAAGTCATCTGATCTCCACCGTGATTCAGAAAAAGTCTATTTCCTTGATGTGTTAGCTGTGAGCAAAAATAACCCGTCTCATGCAACGTTTTGCCGAAGCAACGGGCACAATTCTTCAAATTTATTTAAAACAAATGGATATTTCATAGCTTAAAAACATTATAGTTGTTCCAGAGTACTAATGAGAACGTAGAGCACCGTTCAAGTCCATACGTGAAATACATGTTTTTACATATTTGACAGTCACACAGTAAACCTGTAGACCAGTGTTGTTTGCAGTGCAACTTGATGATTCGAATTTTTGGATAATTCCAACTTTTACGCAATCTCCTTTGAACTTTCTAAATTTAATATTAAAATTTCTTGTTTAATACGAAATTTCTTCGAAATTTTTGGTTAATTCGAAGTTTGAGGGGGGGGAAAAACATCATCATTTTTTTTGTATCAGCAAATTTAGTTTGAGAAAATTTTACAAGAAACCAGACTGCTGTTTTCGATCAAGTTGTTAAACAACAAATCTTTGAGGACAAATGCAATTAAATTCGGTTTTTCCCTACTCTTTTTTTTTATATGCAGTCGATCCCGCTTAGTACGAATTATTTTCGTGTGTGGTCTCCAAGTTAATTCTCATTATCATTTCCCGTTTAAAGCGTTTTCCCGTTTAAAGCGTTTTCCCGCTTATAACGTTTTTCATAACAGTTTTTTGAAAAACGTTATAAGCGGTATCCACTGTAATTTAATGCTCATTTTCACATCGTTCAGCTGTAGTGCATATATATCGAGACTGTACCACTTAATACCGATCATGCTTTCAACCTATAGGATCAAGGGATGTAGCATTCCAAATCTGAATCTTTTTGTCGTCATTAAGAGTATGGAAAGTATCGGAAAGTACAAATTTTTTGTAATACATACGTTAATAAAACTATATTTCCTTGATAGCGTAAGAATGATAAGCAAAATTTGGGAAACAGTTTCGTAACAGCTGATGATGAACTGTTTCCGTAAATCAGGCTTTGACAATGGTTAAGAAACCCTGCAGTGATGCTGATTTCAGAACAATGGAATAATGTAGCAGCTAAGATAAATTATTATAATTATAAATTATTAAAATCTGGGAAAAAGTTTCGTAACTGATGATAAAAAATTTTAATAATTGATAATTATTATCCTATGTGAATGTTTAGGATTAAGTTCCAATTTGTAGTCATTTTACAGATTCAGAATTAATTATTTCGATAATTCGAACTTCTTTCCAGTGACTTTTCACTTCGAATTAACCAAGTTCGAATGTATTCATTACATACCTGATGACCCCTTAGCACCTTCAGGCGAACCTCCGGAGTTCCACGGACAACCTTCCGGAAACAATTGCAGTTAAGACAAAACAATATACCCAAATACCCTGGATAAGTAGAATTTTATCATTGTGCTGGTCACATAAATAGCACATGCTCCACAGAATTCTAAAAAAACATCTATAGCTTTTGTATGCACAATATCTCAACCTGATCTATGGTGATAGGGTTTTTGTACCACCCTCCCATTTAACTACGGGGGTATGCTCATGAAAACAAAGCAAGAATCGAGCCGTCACTCATCGTGATTTCTCTAACTAAAAAAAAAAACACAAAGGGTTCGACCCCAAATACAAATGTCCACGGGTATATTTATTCTTCTCTATCTTTTTTTAGAACCAAAGGGGGGGGGGGGGTGGCAGTCAAACGCTTACAAAATAAAAAAAAGGGGGGGCTCGAACCATCCAACCGAAATTGGCCTGTGTGGAGATAGAAGATATCCACCAACTATTGTCCGCGTCCTACCAATGCCACCAACCTCGCCGAGTATAGGGTGCCTCCGGGCAGGCCTTCTTTTCTATCCAGGTACGAAAGGTGCGGTCACTCGTGTGTAACAAATGCCAACGGTCTTGTCCGCTATTGGTCGGAGAAAGGATGGAAAAATACAACAACTAAGACACACGGTCCAATGATTGTCACGCTTACCTTTTCCAAAAGGGGAAAGAAGTAAAATAAAATTACCGGTGAGGAAGTTGATCCTTAACCCTCCCAACACTTCAATATTCTTATTTTCTTATACTGTGTGTGTGTGCTTTTTGTAAAATCAACATCACTACCTTATTTTCTATTTAATATTTATTTATATTTTGTATGCCTCATGCCTTTGAATATACTGCTTTGTAAACTGTAAATTACATTTGGGGGGGGGGGGGAAGCGAAAGTACAGGAAACTAGTTAAGTGATGCTTCCAAGCGATGGACGGACGCTTCGATAATCAACTAACAAATTCAAGGATTAAACATACAATGATTATTGGTTGTTTTCTTAGACACCTTTGTAGACCGGATTATCTCAGAGAGAAATCACTTATCCAACTTGGAGGGAGAAAACATTTCAAGACATGTCAGAGTATCAAGAATCAACACTGATTGCTAATAATAAATATTATGTGCTTCCTGTTTTTTCGAGTTCTCGTATGATAATATTGGACATCACAATATTTTTTCAGTCGATTCGCGTAATGATTACCATAACGTGATCAGTGGATAATGACCGAAATTCTGAATGAATTACACGTTTGAATACTCTACACAATCAGCGAGAAAATATTTTCCACAACACAAACCTGTAAAAATGTTAATTTCTTGTCCCTCATTTTTTGTGCAGGCCTGGTCAAGAGCCGTCGCTCTCTTATGCATCCCATATAAATATTAATTTATTCATCGTAAATGAATGGGTATCAAATCGAAAGAATGCTTTTTCATAGCAGAGAAAATGCCTGTTATTAAGTAGGCCTAATGAATGTAATATAAGCGTGTCTAAATGATTTTTTGTGTATCTAAATGAAATTCGGAAGTCTGTAAAAAAATATTTTGCGTTATGTAATAAAATATCCGTAAGAGTAAATAAGAAAGGCTGGAATATAAGGATACAATTGTGTGAATTAAATCGGTCTCCCATATTTCTGTGGTGTTTGGTCAGAACATGACACTCCAAACAATGGCATTTTGATCTACTAGTAAGTCTTGCTAATTATAACTAATTAGAAGTGAGATAAATGCACAAATCGTGCGTACGGCTAAACAACATGCTGATGTATGATATTTTCATTTGTATTTGTGTGTATGCTTTATTTTTGATTTTTAAATGGCAAATAAATTGCTTGTATCTCAAAAATGTGAACTATCATGTTCTGACCAAACACCACAGATTTATCTGTCCTACCACCCTTTCCTCAGAATTTTTTCGCCCCATCCCCCCACTTAAGTCAATCCATTGGATTCTATGTTGTACCAATTTCTTTTATGACCCTTCCGATCTACTGCAGTGTCTTCCAGGGGGCCCTGTAGTCTATTCTCACTTTGGGAAACACTGCATTTACTTGTGGTTCTTAACATTTTTTTCCACCCCCTCCCTTGAATGATATATTATCTATTTGTTGAAAATTAACCATTTCGTAATTAATTATCCACTAGCTAATAGTTAAAAGAAATCTGAACTTGAAAGGTAATTGCAAAACTAATTTATTGCAGAAAAGTTCTCACAGACACCACACTAAAAATTAAAATGACTCTGCATGTCGATTTTTAGTGACTAATTTTTTTTTTTTCCACAATAATATTGAATTTTCTTTGGAAGGGAAGGGGCGCTACCCGCGTAACATCACTTACATTCAACGATTCGTGGCTTTTGCTTTCATTAGCAGAGTGATGAAAACCCCCTATTTCGCAAAGGTTGGTGATGGTGAATAGTAAAAGTACATGCAAAGCCGTTTTTCCTAGCATTGGAAATGGTTCCAAAGCACAAAAATTGTTCTAAATCAGAAGTTTGAAATTCCATTTGAATTTGTGCACTGGCTCGAATTTCAGTGAAATTATCTTGCGCTAAACTACCATCGACACACACATTCATAGGATTACAGAAAAAGAAACTTGGTAAAAGCATCTGACAATTGCATATATATGAGTGTGTCCCCTCATAATCCCTTCCAGCTGGGAACATTCACACTGCACGCAACACACTTCTTCGCGAGCGAAAGCTAAATTTCAGGTGTCAAAATGTAAGTATGATTCTCGTATTTTTAAATTGAAAATTTAAATTTTCATCGCATATTTGAATAATCAATCAGCATGTTGCACTTTTTTTCCTAAATCTCGCACTCCCAAAAATGCATTCCCGCACCACTGACTAAGAACTACTAGCATATAGAGTTTTAGAACAACATCAGTAAACTGAAACTCTTGAAATGAACGTCGTAACATTGACGTCGTTCAATTATTAATATGGTTGATTGTTAATATAGTCAATTTTTTGACTAACAATGATTATTCAATAGTGTTGCGGATGTAATAATTTGAATAATTTTTTTTTATGTATCAATATAAAATTTAGGTGCTAATGAATGTAGAGGGAAATTAAATGCATGGAACCATTCTGTTTCCCTGAAAACATGTGAGATTTACAAGATTACTTTGACCAACTGTCAGAACATGAACTAACTGTCACGATATGTAAATGACTAACCTTATTTTTTAATGTTTCAATATATAAATATTAATTCATTCATCGTAAATGAATGGGTATCAAATCGAAAGAATGATTTTCCATAGCACAGAAAATGACTGCTATTAAGTAGGCCTAATAAATGTAATATAAGTGTCTAAATAATTTTTTGCATATCTGATTTTGCACGTCTACTGTCTTCTATAAATAATGCGAATTATTTTGGTTTAATTGTCCATTCAGTAGTCTACCATATCGGCCACAGTAGCCTACCACCGAATAACAACGATTAAATCGTTAGTTTCCACACAAATGTTTTCTTTGTTTATTTTTCGACTATGTACATTGTTGATCAAAACGTCTGAATTTTCAACAATCGAAACAATAAGTTCGGATTTTTCTCTAACAACATATAATCGTTCAAAAAAGGTCAATTGTTTGTCTTAGAGAGTGTTCAATACTATTCTTTCTACTCGTAACTTAACTGAACAGATTTCGATCAAAAAAATTTCCATTGCTTCAAATATGCTTCCTTCTCCACGGTGTAGGATGGAAAAATCCAAAACAATATAAAGGGAAGGGGCATACGGCAATGTTAGTTTTTCTTCGATGAACATGTAACAGAAGTTGTTTTCTCTGTGTGTGTATGCGTATTTTTCTTTACTTCTGAGAAAAGTTTCTGGAATTTTCTGTGGGAAACAGGAAATCGACGCAGATGCGAAGCCGGACACTTCACTTTCGCAACAACACACCGATTATATGACGATGGTAGATTAGATGGCGATAGGACCGATGATTATTTGGTGAATAAATTCATGTATTCAACCGCAAGGTGACGCGTCACTTCACGCGTTGACGCACAAAACTGTCGTTTGGTGACTTATTTTCCTCCTCGTTTTATGTTTCTTATACTCACTTGAAGATCGTGTTTTTATTATTATTTATTTTAAATTCATAATCGTTTCCTCTTTTTATTGATATCAAAAGGAGTAGGTAATTGATAAATCATAGAAAAACGAAAATGGCACGAAACAAAGGAAGTCGTATAATACATATAAATAGTTAACAATACAAAAGCGAAGATTCTAATCCGACCGACACTATGGCTTTATTTAAATGTAGACACGCATGAGTAGGATACTACTTCAAATAAAATATTTATAAGACTTGAAATGCTTAAAAACGATCATAATTCACTTTTAGGTACTTTAACGTTTGTTATATTTCCGTTCTATGATAGGAGACTTATTGAATTCACGTATTATTCAAAGTGGCGCGAATATTCAAATTTAAATTGACTGGGGATGTGGCGTAAGGAAAAGATTAAGAACACCTAACTTGATGAAATCATAAAAAAAAAAACGTTTTTTTGAGAAAACAATTAATTTAAATCACGTTTAATTCTTTGATGCAAAAATACAGTAGACTCTCGACTATCCGGTTCGCAACTAACCGGTCTCCGTACTGTCCATCCAAGTTAAAAAGTACAACTATAATTCTCTGTAATAAAATGATGAATAATTTACTTTACCATTAGTTGGAAGCGTAATCATTCATATAAAAGGGTGCTTTTGATGGTATGAATGGGGTATGGGTATGAAGTGAGCATTTATAGAACTCGGCCTGTTCCGTTTTTCTGTTATCCGGCTGACCTTTCCATCACTGTAATAATTAGGCCGGATTGTCCATAATCTTCTGTGTCTATATCCAAAATATAATTGCTTTAATTTTTAGTTTTTTAAGTACATTTAGATACAGTATTGGGTACAATGCTTGTATTCAAAGTGGATTTTAGCTAAGGCTGATAATTAGATGTCGTTTCTTCGTTCAGTAATAGCAAATGAATTTAAAATTGCAAATACAATGTTGTTTTGTCTTGCGATTGCGAGTAATCCAAGTCCCGAATATTCGATAAAAATGTTTCGACTTCTGAGCAAATGACCGACTTACAAGACTGAAATGTACGAAAAAGAGCTTATTTGGCTCAGAAAGCTCATTTTACTTAACATACATTTGAAATCTTGAGCATTTGTAACCAGTGGAAGTCATCAGTGATAGTTGAACAATGCAGGCCTATACCGTACTTCTCTAGTCCGTACAGCTACTTTCATTTTTTTTGCAATATATTGCACTGAATCATGTTAATTGATTCTTACATGAATACCAGTATTGCTGGTATGTGCAGAGAACTAAAAAGTTAACTATCATTTCAAATAGAAAAGTTCGCTTCAATGTTTGAGGTCTTGATGATATGTGTAATTTTTAAGAATAAATTAAATACGTAACTTTAAGGATCACTAATCCCTTATGTAAGTTACGTGGCCGACCTCCAGGAAAAATTAGACTGGAGAAATATCGGCAGGGCGCCTAATTTTGACCAAAATACAAGAAAACATACAAATGTCTACCCAAGCATTCGTATAGAGCTACGAGCCCTACCCAGTACGCTTGTTTGATAGCGCAATATGACTAACCACCAATTAGTCATATTGCGTACCCTTGAATCTTAAATAAAACTTCGAGTGAAATTACTTGGTGAAATTTTTCTTACATACAGTGGAAACAGTGAACATCTGAAAGTATTTCTAACAAAATACATATTATTTTATGAGGGACTGGAAGAAAGAGCCCTGGTCCGTTCCGCATCACTATTATACCACGAAATTCATAGAATCATAATTGAGTCCACAAGTTCGTTAAAAACACATCAACTCGAATACGCACATACAGAAAACATTAGTGATGTTCCAGTTTCCGTGAAAAGTTTCATTTCTATATATCTAACGATTTTTATAATTTGTAGTAGAGGTTAGACATCAATATCTTATAAACGACCAACAGATGAGACATTCAGCCAAAAAAAAAAAAGAAATAAGGGGGCAGAAATAGCAGAACGAAGGTTCATTCGTTTCGAGTCGTTTTACCATTTAACCACAACCATCAAAGTAAAATACCAACCCTCCACACAGAGGTAGATATTTCTTCAAAAACATTGATCTGATGACAGACTTTTAACACTGGACTTCTCATGCTAAAGCCAATTACCAAATAAAAAAAAAAGAAGAGAAGGAATCCATTCGTTTCGGGATTCTTTTATTTTTATTATTTTTATTTTTTCAAGAGCCATTAAGTGAGTAAATGACAGACCGAAACATTGGAAATTACTGGTTTAACTTGTGACGTGTCTTTAACCCTGGCATAAGAAAAAAAAAAGTGGAGAGAGAAAATTTGGACAATGATTTGCAATGGCATCGAGGTTGGTTCGTTGGTTTGGTGTTTCATTTCTTCTAGTTTTCTTTTTTATTTTATTTTACTTCCTCCCATTTTATTGGACACGTGGTTAAAGTACCGCCAAAATGGAAAAAAAAAAAATACATATAATAATGTGTAGAACATGAAGCATTTATAACGCTTCAGCTGCTTAATGTATATGTGTTGTTCTCAACACACTTAATAGGCATTATGAACGATTTTTTTTTTACCGCTCTTCTTTTCTCTTTGCGTGGATGACATGCTGGTTAGGTAATGACAACAGCGTGTACTTGTTGCTGGAACTGTCAGAATGGTTTTCATGGACAAGCTTCTTCCACCGTCAAGGAACTAAAGACCACAAATCGCTTCTTATTATACTGGATAAATATATAATGTATTTTTGAGAGAGGAGCGCTGTTTCCAGTGCTAGGAGTGATTAAGTCTGATCGTTTCTTCTCAGTGGACGATTTAAGAAAGTGCTTTAATAGGAAATTTTTTTAAATACCTTTTTTTTTTCCTCTATGTATAATTCTAAATTTTGTTCATGTTTATTTTTGAAGTAGTATTTTTAAATTTGAACACCTATTTTTAAAAAAAGTGTATGAGATTAAAATTGGAGAGAGAGATACTTGACGTTTCTTGGATGAGAAATTAAAGTTCGTCGCACGGTGGAGGAAGATAATGACGAAATTGACTGAATTCATCTAGAAGTCAATCAGGAATATTTTCAAACTATGGATTCAGCTTGAAAAAAATGCACGTCACAGACAGTGACTGTTTCTCGCAAGGCACAAAAAGAGGAACACGCATCGCCAGAAAATTTTCAGGGCTCTAAAATTGGCTGTCTCTTATATTTTAGTCTCGTTCCGCCTTTTTCGTAGAATAGGCCTTCTCCCAAAACTATAAGCGAAAGCAGGCCTACCTAGGAGGATATCGCCAAACTTGTAAACGTTTGAAGAGGTGAAGGCAGTTTAATTGAAAACGTCTGAAACTAAAATAATATTCTTGAATGCAAGATGGCCTTTCAAACAAAAATTGTGTCAACATTCAACAGTAAGACATACAATGCGATACTTGTTGAATTTTTAAGCTAAAATTAAATACCATGATGAAAATGCCATAAGTCAGCAAATGCCATAGCATATCCTCCTTCAGAATTTATTTTGATAGTAATTACGCATAATTTTTATATAATAAAAATGCTACGTAACTATACCTCGAAGAACGCTACACATAAGGGACCCCCCCTCAAACATTCACGTTTGCTTAGCGCTCGTACTTCCTTATAGACTTAGTACCATATTCATAATTCATGTTTACATTATACCATGTTTCCGTCAAAGCAATGATGTTAAGATCCGCAACCACGCAATGATGTGATAAGACTGTCGTGTGATATGCTGTATCGTAGAACAACTGTCTCCTAGAGGTTCAGACTTCTTTCACAAGATTATATTCATGTCATAATAATCATAAATGGGTTTTTCATAGGTTACCCCCAATACCAGTGGTTTTCAAAGTATGCACCGCGGTTCCTTGAGGCACCGCCAGTCATTGTCAGGGGTGCCGTGCTGAGCTGTCTTCAGTAATGTGTGTCTATTCAATACAATGAAGCGGTTCATTGCTAAACTATTGCTAAACTATTGCTAAACTGGGGAGCCGTGAAAGACGAAAATTTGAGAACCACTGCCTTATACAAAGGGTGTTCAACCTATCGATAGCCACTCAATGGATTTGTGACCGGTCACGGTCATAATGAAATTAAATGATTTCATTCATTGACGAAAATTTCAAATAGTAATAAGGATCTATGATTTCTTGAAGGTGGTCAAACTGGGTCCGGTCTCAAGACCTTAAGTGAAACAGGGGTCCCCCCTAATCATTGAAGATTTTTTACTAAATATTCATCAAATTTTTGTTTCTTTCTTCAATTTCATGTAAATTTGAACCAATTCAGCATGTTACCACGGAAAGACAATTTTTAAAGGGAAGGAGATTGAAAGAGAAGTTTCAAAATGTTCAGGCCCGGAGCTTTCGAACTTCTCAAGATGGCCCTAATTACGATTAACATTTTTAGTGTTAGTAACATCCCTCCCTCTCTATCTTGTCATCAAATTTTTGACTCACAGAGGATCCAGAATTCTTTATATGTCTCACCAGCTTTGAAATAATACATTCATATATTTTTCTCTACTTACTGTAATACTTATTAAGGTACGGAAATATTTGCTTTGACTTCGAGGGCCACATCAGATGGTTCCAAGGGCCACGTGAGTGGAGCGTGCATGTCCTATACATTGATAAAGAACAAGATCGCCCGTTGCATGAGTTAGGAATGATCATAATGATCAACAAAGGTCCTCAGTACAATTCCTGTTATCCCATATTGTTATTTTGGCCGTGTACTTCTCTACAGCTGAAATGATAATAAATATTTATCTCATTGCTTCCTAACCGAAATACGTACGTAACAATTCTGTTTCGTTGCAAGAACAAGCTGGAATACATCATGAAAATTCTACCCATCTGTTTTCTTTTACGAGTTTCAACCGCGTTCGGTGGTTCCAGCTTGTGATACAAATTAACCAAGAGAAAACATCTATCCCTCCGGAAATTCAAACTGTAAAAACGGTCCATAATAATAAAATTAAAGAAAAAAGACCAAGTAAAACTACATAAAATCAAGTAATAAACCCCGAAGACAAGGAAAAAAAAGAAAACTAGTGTTGAAGATAAACTCTGAAAGCACCTGAAATGAATCTGAGACAGGAAATCTGTGTGTACGGTCAAGCAAATTTAAACTTCCGTGTATAAACATAATACTGTTGAGCAATAAAAGGTTTTTTTTACAGATGAAGAAACCGTAGTTTTGTGAATTCACTGGATGAAACACACATAAAACTACTGGTAACTCAGCGTAAAAGACAAAAAAAAAAAAAATAAAACAAAGATGAATTCCCCTCTTTTTCCTCTAGATTGTTTCAGAGAGTCACGAACTCAAGCAAATTTCCTCAATTTTCCCAAAAAATCGCCTTTTATTTTCTATACAGAAGCCGAAAAAAAAGAAGAGAAGAAGCAAGAAAATCGTGGATGAGAGTTACACCAGATTACACCCGTCATCGTGGGGCCTCCTCTTGTATAAAATGCTCATTTTTATAAGAGGGGGCCCTCTATCAGGTTCCAGACTGAATCCTTCGGCGTAGAAGGAATCCAACTGACACACACTGTGACTTCTTCCCCCCAAATTCAACATGTAAGAGATGTTAGAATTGGCTGTTTTAGAGGCGATTTTCGGGGAACCAAAGCAGGAGTGATGTTTCAGCGGCTGAGGTCTTGAAAACCAATTAAAGACATAAGTCCTGAAAGAACGGTCTTCCTTGTCTTATGGGGGGAACTGTCCTTCCCCTTTGCCTATAATATAGTATAGCCGTAGAAGTGACTTGAGAGAATAGGGCCGTTGTTTCCTAGACAAGGAAAAAGAAAAACCCGCAGATTTAAAAACCTGTTAATCTGTAGGGGAAAACTAGGATATTAATTTCTTGGGCGAGCCGGACTCGTGCAGAGTAGACATTTATACTATAGTGGGCCTCAGGGAAGCCCAAAAATACAATCTTACTTCATAGACGTTTCAAAATGTTCAAAATAGGGATTTCTCTGAATTTGTGACTAAGATCTGAGACAAAAAAAATCTGCTGTTTTAGATAGCAGCAAATAACTATCCCATAAAGATTCGAAATTGCCCACTATTAATTTATCCGGATTCGAGACACAGTATTGCAGGCGGACCCTTTGTGCCACTAAAATGAAGGCCATGAACCATTTTACAAAATAATATTCAGCATATAGAAATGTAAAAACAATGAGTTGTTCGGATTGTCATTCAAGGCAGGGCAGTAACTACGTTGGGACAACCGGGGCACTGCCCCGGGTCCCCGAGCCGAATAGAGGGTCCCAAAAAAATCCACACTTATTTTGCATAATACTGCAATAACCCTTTCGAGAAGGGCCTCAAGGAAAACTCTTCCCCGTAGTCCCGAAAAAGCTCACTACGGCCCTATTCAAGGTCATGGGGACCCCCTAAAATATACAAATACCAATACCAAATACCACAAATACAAATCTTCAAGGACCCCTGATTAAGAAACACTGCATCATTGAGGCCATCTCCTATTTTTGAAATTAGCTACGTTTAGCTAATGGAATAAGACGAGTCACGAGTTGGCTCTTTGCGAATTTTCCGAATATTAGGTTCACGCCTTCTGAAAATACGGTGGATTCCACTTATAACGTTTTTCAATAAAACGTCATGAATAAACGTTGGAAAAACGCTTCAAATTGGAAATCTCGATGAGTATTAGTGAAAGTTGGTGAGACAGAAATAAGTCGAACTGATAGTCTGAACTTGGTGTATATCGTATAAACTGCCAGACATTATGCACAATTAATAGTGTATATCAACCCTTTCAGACCCTGTGGGTTGCTTTTTCTCATTGTAGATTTTTTTTTCTTTGAGTGAGTTACGACCGGACTTGAAGTGCGCAAGTTGTGAGTTGGAAATATGGTTAATATATGAAGTTTGGAGGCTTTCATCAGAGGGGGGACAGCACTTAAAGTTGAACTTTCAGGAGATTTTTAAGATGGCTTTTACAGGAGAAAGTGCTTCCGGGAAAAGTGTGATTTATTACTTAAAATTTAGCAATAAAATTCTGAAAAATGTATCGTGTTGGCTGAAAAATTTGAACTTGTTCACAAAAAAAATTAAAAATGTGAGAAAATAAAGATTTGCTGTCACCATACCTACAGAGGGACATAGACTTGGTTGAAGGGGTGCAGAGAAGAGCTACGCGTGTCCTTATTGGCACACGGGGCTTGAGTTATGAAGAAAGACTTCATTTTTTGAATATGTTTACATTGGATGAACGCAGGTGTCGAGGAGATATGATCGAAGTGTTCAAAATTTTCAATGGGATGGATAGGATGGACCATGAACTTTTAGTACACCGCCAATCAACTGCTTTTACAAGGGGACACCAGTATCGATTGGTGAGGGACAATGCAAGGTTATGGTGTCGCAGGGAATTTTTCTCCAATAGGGTTGTTAATAAATGGAATAGCTTACCCCCGGAGGTAGTAAATTGTAACACAATTGACACGTTTAAAAAGAAATACGATAAACATGTTGGGGTAAATCGAGAAGCTATCCATTCTTAGAATAAGACAACCATAAGTATTCTTTATGGGCATTGTATAATATTTTATCATGTGTATATATTGTTTGTAATTTGTGTTAATTGCATTTTTAATTGGGTTGCTGTATTTTTGAAACATATGACAACCATATTTTTATGGGCATCTTTTTATCAGCCACCTCGTTGGGCATTTTGCCTGTTGTGGCGTTGTATTTGTATTTGTATTTGTATTATGTTTCTAATGCATTTTTTAAGTATCAAAAATGCAAAAAAAAAAAAAAAAATTGAAAATTCCAAAACGATGAATGCCCAGGTCTAAACGGGTTAAGAATAAGAGGGAATTGTTTAAAAACTTTATTTTTTCTACGTGGAACCATTTATTTAAGGTAACAACAGTTGAAGACAAAATTAGTTGAAAAAATCTAGTACGAAAATTGTCATTAGTGAAATAATTATAGATCACGTCGAACGAACTCAGGCCCCACATTCTAGAGCGGAGGTTCTTAACAGGAGGTCTACAGACCCCTTGTCTTGTAGGGATTTCAGGGAGTGGGGGGAGGGGGTCTGTGAACCTGGATGAGAGAAAAATTTATTTACTGTTTTTATATTGTTATGCACAGTAGACTACTGTTGATTGTCACGAGGGGTCCGTGAACTTCATCTTAATGTCACAAAGAGTCCGTGGAAGCCGAAAGGACAAGAACCTCTGTTCCAGATTGTGGGAATCCCTTTGATTAATTTTTTGGTAGAATCTGGAGTCGTAACTTGATATGGGCAACCTATATCGATTTTCTAGCAACCTTATATGTAGTTCGAAAAATTCAGAACAGATCCTGAAAGCACAGTTAACCGTCCCCTCGTGAAAGGTCACAAATGCTTTGACTTGATTTTCAGGGAATCAGAATTTATTCAAATGGAAAAAGGCATTATTTTCTCATCAATAGAGCTACTCTGAACACACATCAAATCAATGTCTAATTGGAATGCTTCAATATTTTTTTTTTTTCGAGAAGATAATGAAGTCATTTACTACTAGTTGCATTTCCGTTTCACCGGCTGGCTACAGGCTACACATTAGACCCGATCGAGTATGTTTACGTACAAGGTATGTAAATATATGTATTATCTAAACACAACACTAAACCTCCCTAATTATTTAATTACACGATACAACTTGATGTCGATGAATTCCGATTTGCGAAATTCGTTAAATGCTGCTGCTGCTGGAAAACAAACGTTTCTCCTTGTGCTCTTGATTTGAACGTTTCTCTCATTTCGCTGTGTTTCCACTTAATTACTCATGCCAGCACCCGATTTACCACCCCCCCCCCCCGCCGCCGCTCCCATCAAAACTGATGTTTACCGACTATTTATGTAAGGGTTAAATATTTGTGTTGGTAAAATATTCAATTAATTACAAATGCAAGAATTGATTACGGAACGAATTAAACATGCATGAGAGTAACGATACCAAATGATACAGAAGAGCTCCGGTGAGGTTTATTTTACCCCTCTTTTGCCTTCTCTTTGTGAATTCGTGAAAATTCGCTTCGTTATATTAATAAGGAGGGAAATTCCTACAGAGAGAGGAGGTTTTCGGGAAAATTATAATTGGCTTTGAAATTCACAACGAAGTGGAAATTTCGATCTTCGTTTGATTCTGATTCTCAGGGAAAAAATTACCTTTTCAATCAATATTATTCCGTTCGTATCAAATACGTGAAGTAATAACATGAGCTATTTCATTCTCAGTTTGCAGAATTAATTTTACCCTTTTTTGGTACAAAATAAATCAGATGAGATAATTTTTGATTGATCCTTTTCTTATGAATCATAGATATGCAGGCTACAAAACCTATATTAAGTATTGTAGGCATACTTAATAAAAATTATGATAATTCTTAGTAATAATTATGTGATATTTTTTAAATATAATGTTTGTTTTTTGTTTCTCATATTTGGGGGCTAGAATCAGCTGGATGCCCCACACGTACGAGATTCGGGTATCAGAGAAACGTCCGCATAAGTATAAAACACAATAGCATTGCATATCCATGACGGAGAGGTAGAGAAGGAGTGGTGCTCAGCCCTCTTGGAAGTCGCTACAGCCCTGTGCTTCTTGGGGGGGGGGGGGGTAGTTTAAGCATCCTCTGGGCACTCGGGTTCTGGTGCCTATGCACGATACGGTGTAGGTAAGATGAACTTCTATCGATATACGTACGTACATCGTACATACGCAATCTGTATTGCGATAATCAAATTTATGACTCAAAAATAAAAATTGTCAACTCAAAAGAGCGGCAAAATGAACATTTAAACGAAATAAAAGAACAGCACAGAGCAGTATTTTGCCGTGGCCAGAGAAATGGTCATGCCCGGTAAAATGAATTTAATTTTTAAAAAAAAATAATTTTTTTGTATTCTAAATATCCACGCAACCTTTAGCAATATAAATGATGTATCTTGAATCGACACGAGATATGGATACTTTTTGCAATCGGAAGTATGTTTACAAGATCAGCAGCTCGAGAGTAATTTCAGGATACAGGGACTTTCCTATGCACCATGTATATTCTGATGATGAACGGGGAGGGGGAGAAAAACTTAAACTAAAATACTTAAATATGTAGTGTGGTCACGAAAAGGTTGAGAATGAGAAATACTGCTATATACAAATTACGTATATTAAAGTTTATCTCAATCTAAGATTGTCTCTGAATCCATTATTTCTGTTATTAACATCAATTTATGTATAGGTCTACTATATGTGTTTGTATGAAAACCTAGAGGCCAGTAGACCTACCGGAGCGAAATTATAACAGACATCATACAAATACCGGCTTTCTATTACGACAAAGGACCTGTTTGTTCCTCACAAATAGAGGCCCTGGGTAAACAGAAAAACATTTGTTTCCCCCCCCCCCCCACCACTCTGTGTTCTTTTTAGTAATTTTTGCGTCGTATTCAGTATTGTAACGTAATAGTTATGCATAGATACTTCCAAATTAGATTCTAAAATATGCTGTAGCATTTACGTACTCTACAATAGTGTTCGATTTCGCAAACACCATGAAAAATTCACCAAAGAGAAATTAAATATTCTGAATAATTTTTGGTCCCTGAGAGAGAGTTTGTGGGCTCAGCGCATGTGACCAGTTTGCTCTTGTGAGAAAGGGCATTGTTCTGCGTTGACACAAGTTTTTGTATCAATTTACTATACCTTTCTTTGAATTCTCGGGCTGCTATGGGTGGTCGTTCTGCTTTCCATTCTTTAATATCTTCATCTTCGTCGATCACAATTTTTGTTGTTAACTTTGTCGATTTTATTCGATTTTGCAGAGCCACGTTGAACAAGCAGCCCAGTATGTTAGGTTCCAGTATGTTAGGTAGCTATAAATGCTGGTACCGGAAAAACGTACACATACCATAGAAATAGTCTAATAGATAAGTTTCAACCTAAGTTAATTTTCTGAAAAAAAATATTTTTTTTTGTTGGATATTATGGATACTAGAATGCTGATAATTTTAAATAAGAAAATTTGTTTTTCAGGATGTGAAAAACTTACATGAACCAGTTAATCTCATAAGGTGAGGTATCAATATCTATTTATCTGTATCCAATGATGAGAAAAAAATAGAGAAATGATCACGTGCTCATCGCATCAATCCAATAGAGATGACACCATCCTAATGTTCACATCTCGTCACTAAGATTCCAGAATCCATCACTCCTCCTTCACCGCGGATTCCGGATACTCGTATAAAACAAAAACAGATAGGTGAGTGGTCTCAAGTTAATTGGTTACCAGGTGCAAACTGTTTCCTGCGATGGATGATATAAAAGAGACGAAGCAAGGGGGAAAAAAAAGACGAAAATCGATAGGCCTTGGCTAGATAACTAATTGATTATAATCGATCACAATGCGCATCTCGAGTGTCTCAGAGGGGAGATAGCAACAGATCAAGATGCGCTGATGGAAGCAAAAAGTCGCCTCAGGGTGATGTATTAAGGCAGCCGTTTTAGATGGTTCGGCCCCCCTGAAAGTATCACAATAAGGGATGGGCCGTGAAAACGCTACCTTTCTAAAAACATTTATAAGAATGATATCATGGGTGACAGACACTCCTTAACTGAGTTCATCGCGTTTCCGAATCTTGGAGGTAAAATAAAACATTTATTTCTCTTTAAGGTTACATGAGATGTTTTTAGACGTTTTAGACAAATACATACACTCAATTTTCAAAGAACAGGACAACATTCGTTCCTCTGTTATCTGACTCTTCAGAGAGGCAGCCCTTTCATATAGGAGCATTGGAAAAAAAATTACATTTCGGGTTACAAAGGCACAGATAAATGATTTTTATCATTTCATAGCCTTACTTTATATATCTCTGTACAGCATTGAAAAGAATTACTAGTGAAATGCTTCTTTGTATAAAATGAAATTAAAAGTCTGAAACACGTGGTCTGAATCTGATTCAATTCTTAACGTCAAATAAAACGTTCAAAAAGTATTAGGAACCATGCATTTTAGTACGAACATTAGCAAAATATGTTTTCTCAAACTACCGATAGTTTTTATTTGGCTTATCACGCGATTACATACTCTAAAAGAAGCGTCATTTACAATTATTTTTCCTCAAACTGTTCCATCCATATTTTTCTTCATGATAAAATAATTGTAGATTAATTTGGATTCCAGTGTGCTTTCTGCCATGAAACACTACTGAAAATGCAGTAGGGTAACTCAAATGAGCCGTACAATTAAACGAGATCCATATGGCTTGAACTCGCTCAACACCATCTATAGCAGCCATTTGATATATCAGGCCAACACATGCGTCATCTTTACTCTTTTATGTAGTATATCCAATGGCTATAGGTGAGATGGCCTTCTTGAGTGACTTTACGAGCTTCGCGCGGAGGCCTTCTTCTATAGAAGGGACGTGGCTCCTTTATAGAGGTGGTTTTTCAGAAAGGACTTCCTGTAGGTAGATTCAATATTCCATTTCTGCTAATTTACAGGCATTATTTTTCTTAAAAGCAAAATATTTCAATATTATTTTTGAGTATTTTTACATATTTTAGCCTGATGATTCTCGAGTGATGTGGCAGGAAAATTTATTTCATCGTACTGCAGGATTTTCTGAAATAATAGTAGGCCTATATTCAAAGCAGTAATGACACTGTGATTCTCTCTACTAGAATGTTTATTCGTAGTTAATGATTCGTTAGTTAATGATAATCACAACAGTACTGACTTGAAATTACCCACCTCTGACTTGGATGGCTTCTCGATTGACAACAAACCACCGGGCAAATTAAAATGTGTGTTAATAAATGCCAGGAGCTTGGGTAATAAGAAAGATTTTTTAGAAACTATGATAGTTGTGGAGGGCTTGGATCTTATAGCCATTACAGAATCTTGGGCAAACGATGGGGATGAATCTTTCTTACACATCTCAGGATACGATACTTTTTTGAGAAATAGATCTGATAGGAAAGGGGGTGGAGTGTTGATATACGTGAAATCCTGTTTGAAGGCTAGAGAGTGTAACGTGCAGAGAAGTGATATTGAAACCATATGGGTTGAACTTGAGAGCAAAAGACGTCATAAACTTATTGTTGGGGTTTGTTACAATCCACCGAATAGGGATCAAAGCTACATTGCCAAAATGCATGATGAAATTTCCTACATGTGTAAGCGACAGAGGGTTCTCATACTAGGGGATTTCAATTACCCGGGTATTGATTGGGAGAACCTTTCATCTGGAAATCAGTATGAAAGAGACTTTCTTAAGTTGGTGCTCGAAAATTTTTTGTATCAGCATGTATCAGAAGCCACAAGGGGTACTGCTATTTTGGATTTAGTTCTTACTAGTTTTGAGGATCTAGTTGAACATGTGTCGGTGGGGGAAGAGTTTTCTTCCAGTGATCATCGTATCGTCAGATTTCACTGTAACTTTTCCTCGGGTAAGGTTGATAACAAAAGACTGGTTCCTTGTTTTCGGAGAACTAACTTTGATGTTTTGAGAGGAAGGTTAGCGGAAGTTTTCAAAGACCGGTTGGAATCAGTAGGGGTGGTAAGTCAATGGGAAGAATTTAGTACGAAGCTGTCCTCTGTTTTGCACGACGTCATACCCTTTGTTCGAAAAAAGCGTGTTTGTACATCACACCCTCTATGGTTCACGGATAGCGTGCGGAACCTTTATCTTGAAAAGAAAAGAGCATTCAGAGAGTATAAAAGTGGACGTGGTGACCTATCATTGTTTACTGATAAAAGAAGACTGTTGAAGAAAGCGATAAGGGATAGCAAAAAGGAAGTTGAATCTAGGTTGGCAGATAGCATTGGCTCTGACCCAAAATCATTTTTTCGATACGTCAATAATGGATGTAAGGGGACAGTTGGTCCCCTCTCGATAGGAGGCTCTAAGGTAGAGAGCAATGTAGGCATGTGTAGTGCTTTCAATGACTTTTTCGCGTCGGTTTTTAATGGAGATAATGATATTCGATATACGGGTGTTGCATGGGGTAATAAAACGCTCAACGATATTCAAGTGGAAGACGTGGAGGTCCTAAATCTTCTAAGAAATGTATGTGCAAGCAAAGCACCAGGACCAGATGATATCTATCCCAGGGTTCTCAGGGAAGGTGCTAATGAATTGTTGGGGCCAGTCGCACAGATATACAGGAGTAGTGTTGCTGAGGGTATCGTCCCGAGAGATTGGAAACTGGCTAACGTTGTTCCGATATTTAAGAAGGGTAGTAGAGAAGTGGTGTCTAATTATCGTCCAGTGAGTTTGACGAGCTCCCTCTCGAAAATTTTGGAAATTATCATCAAAAGGCAGTTTGTGAAGTGGATAGACGAGAATAATGTATTGTCGGATAATCAGCATGGGTTCAGGAAGGGGAAGTCATGTGTAACTAACCTCCTTTGCTTCTATGATTACGTGACTAAGGCTTTGGGTAAGAGCAAAAATGTCGACGTTGTTTACCTTGATTTCCAGAAGGCATTCGATCGGGTCCAACATGGCAAACTCTTGAAGCGTTTACACGAGATTGGAATAGGGGGCAACTTGCTGAATTGGATAGAATCGTGGTTAAGAGATAGGTCGCAACGAGTTATGGTGAACGGGGAATTCTCTGGTTGGACAGACGTCACAAGTGGAGTTCCTCAGGGAAGTGTCCTTGGCCCCATACTTTTTTCACTTTTTATCGACAAACTCGATCAGGGTATCGATGGAATTACTAGCAAATTCGCAGATGATGTGAAGCTAATGGGGGTAAGCGGGAATGAAAGCGATAGGGAGTTGCTCCAGACCAACTTAAACAAGATTGCAGCATGGGCAAATGAATGGAGCATGACGTTTAGCGTAGATAAGTGCATGGTCGCTCATTTTGGTTCGAACAACCCACGGTTCTCTTACGAGTTGAATGGTGTCACTATCCCGGATGCAACTAGAGTCACCGATTTGGGAATTCTCATTGACGAGCGACTTAAGTTTTCTGAACATTGTTCAGCGGTTGTCAAAAAAACGAATAGAATGCTTGGTCTCATTTTCAAAAAGGTCTCTTCGCGTTCGCCTAAAGTCATTCTTCCGCTTTTTCGAGGCTTAGTTCGTCCTGGACTGGAGTATGCGGTAAGGTTTTGGAGACCATACCTACAGAGGGACATAGACTTGATTGAAGGGGTGCAGAGAAGAGCTACGCGTGTCCTTATTGGCACACGGGGCTTGAGTTATGAAGAGAGACTTCATTTTTTGAATATGTTTACATTGGATGAACGCAGGTGTCGAGGAGATATGATCGAAGTGTTCAAAATTTTCAATGGGATGGATAGGATGGACCATGAACTTTTAGTACACCGCCAATCAACTGCTTTTACAAGGGGACACCAGTATCGATTGGTGAGGGACAATGCAAGGTTATGGTGTCGCAGGGAATTTTTCTCTAATAGGGTTGTTAATAAATGGAATAGCTTACCCCCGGAGGTAGTAAATTGTAACACTATTGACACGTTTAAAAAGAAATACGATAAACATGTTGGGGTAAATCGAGAAGCTATCCATTCTTAGAATAAGACAACCATAAGTATTCTTTATGGGCATTGTATAATATTTTATCATGTGTATATATTGTTTATAATTTGTGTTAATTGCATTTTTAATGGGGTTGCTGTATTTTTGAAACATATGACATCCATATTTTTATGGGCATCTTTTTATCAGCCACCTCGTTGGGCATTTTGCCTGTTGTGGCGTTGTATTTGTATTTGTATTTGTATAATGTTAACGCAATTTGGGCTGCATAGAAATGCAGGCAGACATCGGGCAAGAACACCACGGAAAATTGGAATTCCAATTTCTTTCTCAGGAGTTATACAAACGCGGTATCGATCCCTCTATAGCCAATTCCTTTTTTCTGAAGTTAAAAATTCTTTTAAAAATAAATTTAACTGAAATAGTTTTTTGAAATAAAAATTCTCAAGTTAAAGAAAATAAAATATTTTAGCAATGGCGAGGGATATATTAATAAATGGCAGCTTATGAACTTTTGCTGTTTTCTTTTTTATATATATAAAAATGGGGGGGGGGGAGTACAAAAATCAATCATATGACAAAAAAATGATAGATTTAAGAAATCAATAATATTATGTTATCTATTACACACATAAAGAGAGAGAGAGAGAGTTGAAACCTAGAATTTAAACTTTTCAGCTGGAAAATCTTCTCTCGAAGCCACAAATATGGATTACGTAACCATTATTAAAAAAAGAAAAATCCGCAGTATTGATTTACGATTACATGTGATGGCGAGTATTTTACTTTCGAAAAAAAAAAACTTTAAAAAACTGAAAAAAAACAACAAAAAACCACTTTAAAGAAAAATCCCAGAAGACTTAAATGTTTGAAAAATGTTCTTCTCTCTCAACGTCTCAGATTCTATTTATCTTTCCCTATTTTTTTATATATTTAATCACTGGCTTTTAAGACAACTTTTTCCAAGAAAGAAGAGAAAAAAAAATTTCCTCTTTTCGGAGAGATTTAGAGAAATATTTTTCTTTCAAAAAAGAAAAATCGCAGAGAATTTTTTCTGAAAAAAAAAAAGATAAAATAATGAATTTTTTTTTAAAATAAAAGAATCGATGGATAATAATAAATGGCACGAGTGAGTGACTGACCCCCCGCAACCCCCCCCCCCCCTCCCCATCTCTCCAACAGTGAATGCCTGCGGCAAATTTCAAAGGTGCGCCCTTGATGTGATGCGGGGCGAATGAATCGCGTCGCTCGCCTCGCGCATGCCTTGGTCGCTCACTATATTCCCCCCTGTCCTCCAGACTCCCCTTTTATCGTGGGTCGATGATGATGCCTGTAAGTATGTAGTAGGCCGCAACAGCCAGCACGGGGTAAAGCGTGGGTGGGCCGGGTCGTTGATACAGGAAGCCCCTCCCACTATTTTTTCGTTATAAAAAGGCTATACGCGTTCACTAACCATTCCCAACGCCAACCCCCTGCCCCCTCTTTCCATACACACGTGTACATCAATACTGCGAGAGAGTGAGAGAGGGTTATAATGAGCTCTCCGTCCTCCGTCTCTTCACACTCCCCCCTCCCCATACGCTACAAGTCGAACGTTCCGGGAGGTGCGCGGTAATTACTGAGAAGGGATAATTTATTCAATTTGTTGATGGCGCTGCACGCGATTGGTTCGAAATTCGTGAAAAAGTACAGAGGGGGGAAAAATTATAAATAAAAGTTTTGGTATCTGTTGCACAACACACTGGAATTTTCCTCGATTTTTTTTGTATTAAAATGTTTTTTTTTAAATATTTAGTGTTTTTGAATTTGGTGTTTTTCGTGTTTTTTATAAAAAAAATTTCTGAAATGAATTCCCTCATTCATTTTCATCAATTTCGGCATTATTTCCCAATCATTAAATTTAATTTTTATGAATTTTTAAATTATTTCCCTCATTAGCCTAATTCCGATTTTCATAGATATCTCAAATGATTCATCTAGGTGATTCTAGTTTTTTTAATCTATTCTGAAATTGTTTCTCTTATTCAATTCTGAAATTTTCTGAATTTTCTTCAGCTCTGAAACCATTTACCACATTAATTAAATTTTTCTTATAGATTCTGAAACTATTTCTTTTGAATCGTATTTTTTCGATTCTGAAATTTTCTGAATTTTCTTCAGTTCTCGAATCATTTACCTTATTAATTATAATTATTGTATATTTCCTGAAATTAATTATTTTACTCATTACATTTTTTTTTTCGATTCTGATATTTTCTGAATTTTCTTTAGTTCTGAAAATATTCGTCTCTTTAAAATTCCGATTTCTATCAATTCTGAAATTAGCATTTCCGATTTTTTAATTCAAATTTCTCAGTAAATATTCAAATAAATCGTGATTAGAAATCGTAGAAACGTGGATAATTTTTTTTTTTTTTTTTGGATCTCAGGAAAAGCAAGTCAACAACTTTCTAGTTGGATTTCTTAGTACAGGGTATCTGTATAAAAAGTTATTTTTTTTTATTTTAATAACTACACAACCCCTTGCAATACGTATGATTTATCTGAGATGCACGCGTTATTTGGATACTTTTCTGATTGGAAGTATGCCTTCAGGATCAACGGTTTGCCAGTGAAATTTGTGTCGTTAGCTATGCACCCTATTGTGTGATCGATCAAGGATGCCGCAAGATACATAAAATAAGTATCATTTTTTCCACCGGTGTAGAGAACGTAATAAATTTAATAAAAACGGTTGCACAAGACGTACCAAAAATCAAATTTCGTAGTAAAAACAAATTTCTTGCTACCCGTGACTTTTTAATACCCCTGAACCCAATAAAATCTCATTCCATTTACTTACGTGCAATTTAATTATGCGTTGAAGAATGTTGAATTTTTTTTTTGTGTGTGCATATCACACGGAAATTTCATTCAGTGCTGTGTGAAATGTTTCCGAAAATTTTCATGTTGAAAGTTATTTAGATGGAAATAAAATAGAAAATTGAAAAGAATCGTCCATTTTTCGTTGGTATTCGTTGTTATTGATGTGAAGAGAAAAAGAAATGGTAAATTCAGTTTGCCAAGTCAAGGATGAGGAGGATCATTTTTTTTCTAATGTAATAACTATATATTGCGAAAATATAGTAAATGAATAAACCTGAAAAATTTATTTGAATGCAAGTGCTTATAATCTCTATAACGCATAGTTATGTATTGATAAATGTAAATTAATTGTTTTTCTCCTTCGTATAATTTTTGTTATGAAATTGCAACTATATAGAATACTTTTCCTGCCTGTTCGCCAAAAACCTACGCAATTGGATTTTTACGGTGTTTCTTTTGAAATTTTGAGAGGAATGAAACTCACTTGTGATACAACTGTTAAACCTTTTACTTGGCCATGTTGCTCTCAAGAAACATGTGGGTTTCTTATATTAAAAAAAAAACACACACACAACTGCATATGTCAACGACTTTTTAACCCTTGCATTTTGCAGGAAAATACCGTGTGTGGAGATGACACATTGTTGTGCGTATTTCAACAATCATGGAAAAATAAGGTGGCAAACAATAAATGATATTTTTATACTATTCAAATCTGTAAATCATTTCCATACATCGTGTTTCCTGAAGTGCAACGTCCCATATTTAAAAAAAAAAATATTGACTTTCATGTAATAGCATTCAGGATAGTTCTCTCATTTGCTTAATATATACCCCCTTCAAAACCGTTCTCCTCTGGATATTTAATGTAGCAAATAATTATAATTAATTGGAATTTATTATTTTTAAATTAGTGTGTTGCTAGTAATTTCAACGGAATCAACTTATATTTTGCACATTGATACGAGGGAAGAACAAATTCACACCGGTGTAGCGATTGACACGGGACAGATTAACCAACCAACCGAGTGCTGTCAGATTCATAACCATACATGCACGAGATGGATTGACGACTTCCAGCGAAACATCCTTGAAACTTGTAGTAGAAAACGTCGGAAATGCTTTTGAAAACCCAACTGGTAGTTAGAGAAGCGTTAAGCCCTTCCCGTTGCAGCGTTGGACACACGTGATGCAAAACCGAGTCCGTCCTTCTGGAACGGATCGGATCAGGCAGCTCATTGAATCGGTCACTTGAACAGTTGAGTGTCATTTCAACCCTATCCTGTCACCTGCACGGACTCAAGCTACGGGCAAAAAGTAAAAAAAAAGGTTCCCTCCTTTAAAGAGTTCTGTTCTTTACCATATAATTTCAGGCTCAAAAAATGTTAAAGAGTAGTTGGCGCGAGCCTTAATATTAGTTGTGCATGAGTTAGGAGTCCAATGGGAGGACGAAACTTGCTCCATCCACCGAGACCATCCTGAAGCACTAAACCGAAGAAGGGAAAGAAAATAACTCATAATTTAAGGAATCATGGGCAGTAGTAATAATGGTAGGTAGGCAGTGATGACGTCAAGCCTCCCAGAATGTGTTTGCATGACAAGGAACACTTTGGGTCTTGTTAGGATTACATCAAAAAATAGAAAAAAACAATAATAATTCATTTCTGTCTCTCTCCCCCCCCCCCCTTTTTATTTCAATGCCAAAAACTCAAACGTGTTCACGAATTTTTTGGTCAAATATTATATTTAGGCTGGGTCCAAGTGTCTTCACATATCTTAATTTCAAAGAAGGCATAATATATTTATCATTGGGTTTAATCATTATTATTATTATTTTATACTTTCGAACATGATGTGTAAATAATTGAAATTCGGAAATTTACAACTTTCGGCCACTCTCATGCTTTGCGATTCATGGTATGACAGATTACACACGTTTATAAACTGCATGAAAGTATTTTCTATAAAAATATTAAATTTTTTACAGCAAATAAAATTGCTTGGGTCATTCTAAAATGCAAGTTCTTGCCATCACTGTGGAATGGCTAAAAATTGGATTAATTTTGATTACCTCTAGTATTCGTGATATGGAATTGAAGAAATGTCATGTACAGGCACTTTAAGTGCTCTGATGGTCTCGACGACCACCTCGACTTTAAAATTTTACTGGAAAAGAGTATTCGACGTTGAAGGTAAAACATTACTATGTTCAAAAGCTGCTCGTGATGAATCATGGATTAGAGACTTTGCACCTCAGGTGGAATTGTAGCCAAATAAGTGGGGGAATCGATGATCCTCACGATACAAAAAAAAAAAATTAGAACAACAGAATCAAAGTCCAACGAAAATAATACATTTCTCTTGCGATAATGGAGGATTCATTGTGGTAAATAGTTATCCCATGTGGAATAAATGTAACACCATCAGAGGCGGATTTAACGGCGGGCGTACTGAACGCGGGCACTTCGGACCCCAACTTCTAAAGGGCACACCGTAAAACATAAACTTCACACTTTTGTCTAATTTAAGGGGCTCAATATTTTCTTCTGCGCCTGGTGCATTAATGTACCTTAATCCACCTCCGATATTTTGCAACGCTTGCGAAGAAAAAATTGCGCAAAATCTGATCTGACAGATGAATCTTTCATTCCCTACATCACAATGCACATTTGCACTTGCGGAAGGTTGCGATCGATTTTCTGAGTAATTGGGAGACTAGACACGAGTCCATACAGTGTAATGCGAGTCAAACTGACTAGTTCACAAAGTTGGAACAGCCTATGCAAGAACACCGATTTTTGTTTCACTTTGGAACAAAGAGCTTTCTGCACAGAATATTTGATCTATTTGTGAACTGAAAAAAAAAAAGCCAACATCGATAGAAATGCAAATCCCTCGAAATGATATCATTGAGAAGCAGGATTGTATAGCATTATTCTGAAAAGACGAAATAGCTAAAGAACTTGTTTTTTCAAATTGTCGTTTTCAGAATATCCTTTCGGGGAGGGGGGGGGGGTGAACTGATCGTAGGGTAAAATTTATCAAGTGATTTCATATATTTCAGTCACTTTCACACAGGATTGAGCTTTGTTGTGACATTGCAATATGTACATCTATGTAAATAATGTGCAATATATACAATAAAACTTCATACATGGCCCTGTTCCCCATAAGAGCAATGGTTGAAACTGGCAAATTTTGTTGGTACAGCCAAGACCATGTGCGGTATGAAAGAAAGAAAGTCACTTTCTGACGTTTTGCGGGTGGCGGACCCCTTTATCTCACCTCGGACACCAAGGTTTCTAGAATATATATTCGGATACTTCCTTTGCTCTTTCGTACAACTGCAACTGAGCATTTCCCAAAGTGGACAATAGCACTTCTTGGGGGGAGGCGAGGGGAGATGGAAAGAACCAAGGGTGCGGTAGAAGCTACAGATACAACATAGGATCCTATGGGTTGGCTAAGCAATCATGGTCGATGGGAAGTTTTGTTTCTGAAAAAGGGGACAGTGAGACTAATATGTTCGGAAGCATCTGCAACTCACTGCATGAAAAAAAAGAGCGAGCTTAAATTGATTCCTAGGTTAGTGTCTGAACACTAACCATGTGTGTGTGTGTGTATAGCATAAAAAACACACACGTGGATGATAATCATACATAACTGGAATTACTGAAAATAATGAAATTACTCAATTACTGAAATTACTCAAATGATAACCAATGAGAGCTTTAGGAAAAGTTTTACTCGTCCCAAAAGTTCTGGCTGTAAAAGTGGTGGAATTCGGGAGAGAAATTAAGTTTAATAACACAGATGGTAGATTTCACTAGTTGATGCATTTTATTCTTTTACTTTCAGTCTGTTTTTTTTTTGTTGTAATTGCATTCGAAACGATAGAAAAAAAAGAAAAGAAAAAAGAACGAGTTTGAGGGAGTTGGGAGAGTAAGAAACAAAAATCGAAAAAGTTATATATTTTTTATATGTTGTTTAAAAGTGAAGAGAGTTAGGCCACTAGTATTTTTCTTTTGCTAACCATTATCACACGGGTGGGAGCCATTGCGCAACTTCATCTTTAATGCATAGAGTTCAGGGACCCGAATAATTTTTTTTTTAAAGGCAGTTCTACCAGATTTTCTACCTTTTTTTCTTCTTCTCCTACTACTTTGGTTTTCTTGGCTTATTATTTTTTGGTGAGAGTTAAACCTCAACCGTAAACTTTTTTCTTGAAAAGATGATAAGACGATGATGATTTACGTTTTGTGAGAGGGATTACTGTGAAGAACAACAAGTTTTTTATTTGAAAAATGAAATTTAAAACTACAGAAATGAATTACCTAATGTATGTTAAACGTACCTGCCCGTGTAAGTATTGATGTAATTTGGATCAGAGAAATTGTGTTTTTTAGTTTGTATTTTTAAAAGAGGTTTCTTCAATACTTATTCGTGTTTGAGACAGAGGGAAAGGATGTCTGCTGGAACGATACTCTGTATTTTGAAAAGTTAAATTTGTTACTTGAAATTTTTTTGGGAAATTTATATTGGTTTTTAAACAAATGAATTGGAACTGCAGTCAAGTTACACAGGCTACTACAGTCTACATACTTCATTACGAACCTCTGTATAACGAATTTTTCTGCATAAAGAAAATTTTACTGGAATGTTCACATTTTTATTCATTCAATTTACAACAGGGAATGTACCCTTTGTGCGATGAAATGAAGGCCATGGACCCCTTGTGCAATGAAATGAGAGCCATGGACCCCTTTACAGAATAATTTTCATTATGTAGCAACATGAAAACAATGAATTGTTTTTTCATTCAAGTTCACGTACCTCCTTAAATCTCTCCAATGACTCCTGGTTACCAACCCCTAAACTAAATTAAAAATTGTTTCTGTATAACAAATTTTCTGCGTAACTGATTCTATTGTGGATCGAAGTAACTGTTATAAGAGGGATTCAAATATAGACGATAGACTACACTGTGTGTGGAGTGGAAAATGATATCACACTGAGAAAGAGATAGTTTTTGATCATTTATTGAACCAGAAAAAAATTTACTTATAGAACCGAAATTCAACGATTTTTGCTTTTTTTTCAGTGGCCTTTTAAGGACGAACGATTTTTGTCATGACTGAAATCTAATAAAAAATTGTGGCACCGAAAAATCCATAATATAGAAGTTTATTATATGCAGAATGTAGAGGTAGCATAGAGACATTACAATTGCAGAGGACCTACTCATTTTTAAAAAAATTTTTTCATTTCACCATCATTAGAAAGCAACAAAAGTCCAAAACATTTGAAGCAAAAGATCCAATGTTTCAAATCATGGGATTTCGTTTAAGCAGATACATTCTTTTTTTTCTGTTTAAAGCAATAATAGACCTTGAGAAAACATCTTCTGTAATACGCACCAAAAAAACAGAAAAAGCTGTCTCCCTGAGCTAAATTGCATTAATATTTACACAGGTGGGTATGTTTAAGTGTGAAAATATGCGTGTTGTAACACTTTCATGGTTTCAAATTTCATTTTTTGAAGAAAAATTTAAGAAAATTTTTTTTTGTTATTAATAATTGTGAGATTTGTTTTCGTAGCAGAAATAATTCAAGTATACTGCAAGCACATACTGGAACCTGAAGAACTAGATGCGCCCAATCTCCCATTTATTATGCTATTTCGAAAATATTATATTGCCTATGGTGAAAAACCCTGTTAGATTTAGTAGTCACTAACATGCGAAAGCGAATGCGAATAAAGGCACAAATGACGGTTTTGAAAATATGTGCCCGTTTTCTAGGCATGAAAAATTCCGAAATACATCAAACAGTTAGTTAAAAATGTATTGGACTAAATTGCTGCATATACACCCCTGAATGAACACGGTCAGTCGTTGACTGATGTGTGTTGTGAACATACGATTCATTATTTTGAGGTAGAATATTTCGCTATACGATTGAGCAGAAATAAATACTATCATCTATTAAAAAAAAGCTCGCTGCTAAACATTTATGACTTAGATCCCGTGTACATTTGAATATATTGTATATGGCAGATATATGTTAAAAACCTACTATACCGGTTTGTTTTCCTCTTTTTTTTGGTATTTTGGGAACGTACATGTTTTAGTGACACTTCAATACATAATGCAGTTACATAAGTCAAATACTTTTTTTTACTTATGTAACTGTATTTTTCAGATTTCCTTGTTCTTAACATTTTTTAAGAGCTGTTGAAATTTTGCGTGTTCAAAGAATTATTAAACAACTCCAAATTCTTCGACTTTGCTAAGCAAAAATTTATCTATTTATAAGATAACACCAAAATCAAAACAAACTGTATATTTCACCCGTAGTCAACCATATTAGCTAATTAAAAATTCTCTCTGACTAATCAAATTTCTGAGTTCATGTGTTGTTTCAATGCTTTGAAATAGTCCAGGTTCCTATGGGCAGCTCCGCTGGATTCTGAAAGTAGTCACATTTTATCCCACTCGAAAGCTTATTTCTTCCCAGCAGAATTTTTTTTTTTCACAGCTCTCTGTGGTGTCCCCTAACTACCTTTTTTGTGGCTCCCCTTCCACCAGATTTTTCACCAGTGACCCACTTATAATATCCTAATTACCACATGGGCGACGCATGGCCCGAGGTTACTACTTCACCACACGAAAACGCCAGCCATATCGCTATACGCAATTTACTGCCGTGAACAAGTTGGGTTGGAAATAAAGGCGCCATCCATCGGTGGCCACCTTAAGCTCTTTAGGGGAAAATATTTTGTCTATATTCTTCCAGACAAACCTGGGACCTGACGGCAACCTCCACGTTGGAAGACGAGCATATTACCACCATGCCACTCGGGCGCTATAGCCCTCAGATTGAGAAGCACAGGTGTACACTATTAAAAATATCAGTCTCAACTCCTACACAGTATCAAATTAGTTATTTATATGCTCCAATGAAGGCAAATCTCTATCTCCTCTGTAGCTTAGTGGTGAGAGCACACGTCCGGCAAACGAGGGACCTGGGTTTTTCCTTCTTTAAAAAATCTCAAAAAATAAATATCTTCACAACATCTAGTTTTCTGTATATCTTGCATTAACAAGTGGAGAGCGACATCATGCCATACATTATTCTTTTCGCTGGCTAATCATCCAAACAAAAATGAAAGTGAATGGACATATGTACCTTGCATCATGGAAGAATTTCGAATACATCAGATATTCTTTCCAAACCATCACTTGATTATGTCCAAATTTGTTATCGATCAATCATTCCTATACCTTAAAGTCTGTCTTTAACTTGGTTATAATCGCTAGTTACGAAGAACAGATTAGAAAGCCCGAGAAAAAAGAACTTATTTTTTTGTTGCTTTCTAATCCAACACAAACGTTCCGTGCTGTCTCAATAATCCCAGAGATAATTATTACCGTTTTTTTTTTTTAGCGGGAGAGTGTCAAATAAAAGGTTGCAGCAAAGAGAACGTGTGATGGTTTTTTAAAGCGTTTGGTGGCACCAAGAGACACAAAAAGATACACTAATAATAATTATTAAGTCTCGGTCCCTTCGATTAATCGTTATGCCCAGGAGTCAGATTGGTTTTTAAATGCAATTTTTTAACAGTTTTGTTCCTATCTGTTTAGACAGGAGGCTTATTGTAATTCTTAGCCACGGAAAATGGACGCGTTATATCCGATCATTGCCGTCGGATGTCAGTGTTCGATTTATGACTTTATAAATCGCTATTTTTTTGTTTTTGTTTGGCCTCTGCTTTGCGTGACTGTGATTTGGGTTTTTATAATGTTTCTTATTCTATTGTATAGTTAATAAAGAGTCGCAGGCAGTGGTGTTTTAACAAATATACGGTGTGGACCGGTAATATGGCCTCGAGTAAAACTGGGTATCCGCGAATTAATGTTCTTTTATGAGATATGCCTTTATACAATTTTTAATGTACCGTATAAGTTGGGCGAAATGGGCTTTAAGTTTCTCGAGGTCACCCCCTTCCCCCACCTTCAGAATTTGTTAAGACACTCTAGCTGAAGGAAGACCTTTCAAATAGATTAAAATGTCAAATGCCCAGGTTGTCCGGATCAAATGTCCCAATTTATAATCGGTTTCTGCACTTTACTTTCCCCTTCCAACTTCTTGTAATCATTAAGGAATCATCTTCTTTCTCGGATCATTAAACTAAATTATAATTATTTAGATGACTTTTTTGTGATTCTGTTCATAAAACACATAAATTGGAAACAGCACTCAAAAAATTTATGAAAAAAAAAAAAAATCAGCGCACTTTCCATTTTTGCTCGTTTTGTTGATGAAAAATGGCCCCATGACCAGCTCACGTGAACGCTCACAGCATACATCGATTTTGAGATTGTTTATTTGCACTTCAAAAAAATTGTGTGGGAGATTTTTTCTGAGCCCCGAATTCGACTATCACGCATTTATTAACCCCAGGGACAGTATGAAAAAATGATCTTGGAATGGAAATCAGGGTTACCATCGATGGTACACTTTTCTGGAATCATTAAGCTGAATTATAATTATTTTGATGACTTTCTTGGGATTCTGTTCATAAAACAAGTCTAGTCGAATAGCCATATGAAAAGGCCACTTCACTCCATCAAAAAATTCGACATAGAAATTATAATTTTCATTGAAACAAATTAGGAAACCGTGAGTACAAATTTCGTTACATAGAAAACTTCATGGTGTAAGCACGGTTATATATTACCCTGTCAGTAGTTTATATACGAATATATGAAGTTAAAATTATTGCTTAGACAGGAAAAATAGTTAAATTATTTATATGACTGACTTCTTGCTTGCCAATATGTAATAGTCATATGAAACGTTAATGTAGGCAAGATTTTGGTTTTATGTCAAATACGTACATAAAATTAACAATATTCCATCGAAGACTGTAAGTTCTTCTTCTTGAGAACTTATTATGAAGTGGATGCAAACATATCAGATGTAATGTGCATGAGAATAAATAGAACTGGCCAAAACGATCTCGGAGCGAAACGGTCAATTTAATATAGAAATTTATTATGTAAATTAACCAGGGACTGGTTCTGTTCTGGAAATGCATCTCTATGCCTATGTAAATTTTGGCCCAAATGTTAAGCCTACTATATATGAATTTCTGTCTCTTATAATTCACTTGAAACAAGTTCTTTTGTTTGTCTAAACAATAATTATCACCCCGTATTTTAACTGAAATATGCTCTTCATAAATATGAAGATTTTTTCGGCACTGAAGCTGATTTTCTCATGATATTAAGAAAGAATTCGACAATTCGCATTTTTATAATCTCTTCTTTAGTGTCGTGGACTGGAAATAAATGGGAAATTTCGTTTATTGCACTGAGGTTATTCCAAACCGAAGGATGTATGTGGTAACATTCAGACTGCTGCTGCTGCTCCGCCGCCGGATATTTTTCAATTGCATTTCCCATTTTGAGCATAAGAAAAAGAAGAAGAAGAGTAAGGGTGTGTCAAAGCTGATGGGATAAACACACACAGCCAACCCCTTCATGACCACGAAACCCTGATCCTCGAGACGCAACCATCAATTAGCTGAGGGTGACCGAACCCGAAATCGAACAAGAAGCAAATCGAAAGACCTGTCGGTGAACTTCGCCATTGCCTCGGGGAATCCAGTGTACACAAGGGCCGGTGGCCGCGTGATGATTTCGAAATTGCTGGTTGTCCGATTCCCAGGTTAAGTCCATTCGTTTCAAACTGGACCCTCGTGTTATACGCTTATAAATAGGCCCACATGTTTTTTTATTTTTTTTATTTTCTCTCTATCAAGTTTTCTTCATTTTCTTTCAGACATATATCTTTAATAGGGAATTGAAATCAATGTTATTTAAGTAAGAATTTTTTTTTCTGCTTCTAGAAAAAAAATATTCTTTTCGAAAAAAATAGTAACTGATTTGATTAAGAAAAATATTGAAATTCACATAATGAAGGAAATGATTGAAATAAAAATCTCTTGGAATTTGTAAGAATTTTTTCTTTCCCAAAAATCGGATTTTCACTTCTGAAGAAGTTCCTTCTGCTGAAATAAAGATGATATTGCCAACTACTTAGTTTTTTTTACAAAGAATTCATTCAAATTTTGCTAGGTTGTTCTGTTGCTGATGAATGATAATTTATGTATGATAAATGGTGAGATACAAATTAATTTTTGATGAGTTCTGTGAAAAAATTGAAGGAACCGATTATGCGTGAGAATATTAATAAATAAATGTAGTCTTTATTCAATGAAATTTTCATCGACACGCTCATAATTTCTCTACATTAGTTACTTATCTTGCCAACTGATTGAAAATCACTTATTTATAAAAAAAATTTCGATATAATGAATTTTTGAATAGAATGGAGTTTTTAGAACAGAAGTTTGTATTTATTCTCTGTATTTCACCGTCTGAAGAAAAGGAAATAAAGATGAAATTACCTTTCACTTAGATTTTTCACTAAAATTTTGCGAGGTTGCTCTGTTGCTGCTGAGTGGCTATTTATGTATGATGAAATATAAATTTTTATACAAATTAATTTTTGAAGAATTCCTTGAACAAACTGAAAGAACTGATTATAGTCTGCATGCAACGAAATATTCATCGGTACACTCATTTTTGCTCTGAATCGAATCTAGTAGTTAAGTAACCTTGCCAATTAATTGAAAATTGCTATCCTGTAAAACAAAATTCTGTTCACCGAATTTTGGATGCAATGAAGTTTTTCAACTTAGCAGTAATTATTCTCTGCATTATGTTTAATTATGGATTAAAGTTCAGTATTAATTGGGGCTAGCAAACCAATTAAATTATCACAAATTCAAGGAATATATCTCCAGCTACTGATGCAATCGATTCTACATATTACGAAGTCGCACCATTCACAATCAAAAAATTCATTGCACATAAATAATTTTCAATATATAGAATAACTGAAGAAAAATATGAGCGTGCTGGCAAAATTTCGTAACACAGAATACTTTGTTGCAGTTGTTACATATATATGGGAGCTCTACTGTATTTCATTAGAATAATTCAAGTGATGCTTGATTAGTCTCTCAGTTATTCCTTCTTTACCATCTATCTTACATTTACTCTTACAAAAATCAAAACAGGAATATGATCAAATTTCTGACCAAAGAGATGATATAGTAATTACAATAGAAATTTTTTTCTACGAAATCTATTGAGAGAGAGAGAGAGAGATCTGTGTCTTGCAAATACAATAAAACATCTCTTCATTGACACTGACGGGACAGAAAAATTTGGCCGTATAAATTGGGTGACCGTGAAAAAACGGGTATTTATTGAAGCCTTTAAAATATAAAAATTATTTGGAGAAATTGAATAAAATTATTATAAAGAGATGGGTGACCGTTAAGGGGTAGTTTCACTGTGTAAAAGCTATTTATTAATACATTATTGAGCTATTCGGGTAAAGTTATGCATCATATATTTCCTGCGTATAACTAGCGGATTATACCATTAAAAAAAAACACCAAAGTTTCTTAGTTAGCATTGTACACCACTGCATCTCATCTGCAATTTCTTTTTATGAGGATGGAATAAAAACAGATATTTAAAAAAATTGACAAAAAAATAATTTTTTAAGATTTTTGGATGGTGGGAGATGTGAGAAGAAAAATTGACATTTTTATGCAAAAAAACGTGACAAACAAAATCCTTCCATTCCTTGAGATTTTATTACTGATGAATGGAATTTTCACTTGCGGATTATACGCTGTTGTGGACTATGTGATGATATTTTTACTTAAAGAAGAGAAATTTACATATGCGGATTACCCGCCACTGCGAAATATTAGAAGCAAGTTACGGTAAAAAAAGTATTTTAGTTGATAATTTCAAAAAACTCACCTCAAGGATAGTCTCTCAGGATAGCCAGTCATTTCTTAACTTCGAGATATTCCATCAACCCCAGCCAAACAGGACTATAGTTCGAACACAGTCCTTCACAGAAAGGGAGAGAAAGATAAAAAAGTATAGGATCAGGAAGCACAAAAGTATTAGGTCATCACAAATGATGAGTTTTTGAAACAATCCCCCAAACTTCCCCTTCATAAGTACAAAAAAAAACCACCCTAAATATGGTTAAGGTGGACGTGGATAAGAGGAGAAATGAGAAGAGCTAAAACTGGTATAAAAACGTCATTCAGCAAAGCAATTTGTTACTAAAATGTACTCTTACATTACATTTTTTTTCTTATCTTCCGAAGAAAAAAAAAACAAAAACTCTATTCTTCTTCTTTGAGGGAGAAAAAGAAAATCAGTTTTTCGGGTAACAAAAAAAAGGGATCGTGAACACGAGGCCTTAACTAAGAAAAGGTCAGTAGCATTCGAACTGAAAAGGAAAAGGTAATTTAGACCTAAGAAAAAAAAAAAGATTACATGTATGCCTGAAAATACATGTGATTACACGTGAGCAATATATCTTAACACCTTACTCTACTTTCTCGAATTATAATTCGATAAATGAATCACCGTTTCTGGAACGAAGAGCACCAATAGAAAAGATCATAAATAGTAGAAATTGTTTTAATGAGAATACATTTTTCCGCATTTATCTAGCTTGTGCATGAATTTATATCATTTCTAATTTATTAAGTTTGTGTCACCTTCACTCATGGTTGTGAAATAATTTTGAATAAATTTATTTAATTACAGTGAAACCTCGATATAACGATACTCTGCGGACAAAGAAAAAATATCGTTGTAGAGAGATTATCTTTTGTATTGAGAGGTGACATTATCATAGAGGTAGCAAAAAAAAAATTTATTAGTGGCAAAATATTATAATTGATGAATAATATTCAGTTTTCTGTTTCACACTGCAATGTAGTTTTTTTTTTGCACAACACTTTTGTGTACTACGCAGAAAAAAGCTTTATAGGGAACCATCAACATTTTCGGAGGGCAGATAGTGCAAAATACTAATGTTATTAAACACCCTCGAAAGAACAAACATCTCAACGGGGAATTTAAAAATATAAAAAAAGTGGTTTTGGGAGAAATATAAAGAATATCATTGTACAGCGTTTTTAAAATATCGTTATGAGCGCGGGTGGGGGGGGGGGGGGTTATCGTATTAAAGGATATTGTTGTTTGTATCGCGAGGAGTTTAACATCTATAGTTCTATAGTCAAACAAGATTCGAAAAAATATCGTTGTAGTGGGATTTATCGTTGTATCGAGCATCGTTGTAGCGATTTTTTATACACTAATGCGTGATAAAAATGTATCACAAAGCCACTTCTGAAATGAAGATTATGAGTTTAAAAGGATTTATATATTATTGAATATTGTTTTAATGTGATTTTTTGAAATAAATTTTCTTTAAGGAGCTTCATGAATTCTCTTCTTCGAGTTTTTGATCAGTGAAAATACGTGTGATTTTAATTTTATAAAATTTTTTAAAAGGTTTTTAAAATAAAGCATGCAAAATCCAAGTCGGCACGAGCATTAAGAGAAAGATCATTCCTGGTGCCATCTAGCGGTAAAACCTGGAAAGTATTGGTGGAAGAGAGGGGACGTGAGAAGGAGGGGGGGGGGGTGTGCTGGCAAAGCAGGCAGTTGGTTTGATCCGCAGTTGCTGGATGTAGGTGTCGCACTTTTATCATGGTATGTGTGGTGCGGTGCTCGAGAAGAAAGGTGTAGGGCTGGAGGTATTCTTTTTTTTTTTGGAGGGGGAAGGTGAATGGTAGTAGGGGTTTCGATGAATATGTAAATATTTAAGGAAACTGGGGTTCAAATTTTTATTCAGTTTAACACTAGATGGCGGCAAGGAACCAATGCGAAAAGATTTCCGAAATTTCAAGTGTGGAGCAAGAGAATCGAATATGCATTTGAGTTTTTGTTCTACGCATTTGTGGAAATTCAAATTTCAGTCAAAATGATAGATTTACGATATTATTTTGGAATTTAAAACTATTTTTTTTTTAGAAATCGAAACGAATTTCATTATATACCTTGATTTATTATTATTTCATGCAGTTTTGATTTCGGCGCTTGAAAACTGAAAAGTGGCAATGCAAACGTATCCAACTAATTAACTCTATGGATCAGTGTATTTCGAATATACACGGTAAATACGTGGTCAGGAAATCCATTACTCCGATTTCTTTTCTCAATTATTTTGGCATTTTAGAAAGTATATCTTTTAATGTCATTTCTATACGAAATACGGCTGTATAAGTGCAATGCTTTTTTATGTATAGAAAGAGTTGATTCCTAGATGGTGCCAGTTTTTGAGAGTTGCTGAAATATTACGTGTTTAAAGACTTTTAAAATCGTATGAAATTCAGGGCAAAAATGATTCAATTTCGCTAAGGAAGAAGATTTTATATGTTTATAGATAACATTAAAATCAACGCAAACTGTATATTTTACCCTTAATTAACAATTTTAGATGAGTAAAAAAAATCCATTCTAATTAGTTACGTAGCTGTATTGTGACGTATTGTTTCCCATTGAAAATATGCTAACAGCACCAAATTACATCGATTTGTTTTACATCGATTTCAATAGGTTTTTATGGTGGTGAACCATAAAACCAAGTCTCAAGATTACTATAAATTATCAGAGTTAACAAGGAATATATTTTCACCGAACCATGTTCAAACTTAATAAATTATACACGATACTTTAACTTGAGATTGGTTTATAAATTAATGTTCAATAATCAAAAATATATAGCGATAGAATGAGAGATTGGTATTGTTTTTTTTCCCAAGTACACACTAAACTTTTTAATTTATATCTTGAGAGAATTGAAGTTATTAACCAAGCATGTAATTGATAATGTTTCAGAAAAATACTTTCATAAATACCATGTTTTTTTCATTTTAATATTATCAATATTTTTCAACATTTTTTTCATGCCTTCAAGACAGGAATATGGAACAGTATACACTTATAATAACCTAAAGATATCAACTCTTAAAATTCCGAATTAAAATAAATTAATTTTAAAATTAAAACGCTGGGATTTTTTAGGAGTTAATAAACACTAAATAGTAATTATGATGCAATTTTTCAATGTGGCAGCAAATTTATTAATAGAAATTAGGTTGAAATTTATGGAAATTGCTGTTGTCCAGAAGTTTAAGCACGAAACTTATACATAATAAAGCTTACTATTTTATAAATATTTTACACCTGAACGATCACATTTATCTTAATTTACGTTCATTAAAAACTATTCCTCTTTTAAGGATTTTTTTTATGGGATGGACTTTGTAGTATAAAGCCTTGTTTGTGTATTTGATTTCTCTCTTATAAATTTAAATCTAGGTTTCGAAATTGATTTAATAAAGCAATTATTAAATCGATTAATCTACACCATGATCAATTAATCCGTTATTTATAAATACAATAAAAAGTTTGCCATCTTCTTAAAAGTGCAATGCTTTTTTTGTTTCTCCTGCCCTAGACAATCACGAGGACAGAAATGAAACCCAATAATGTTTCTATGTAATATTCATAAATGATGGGCGTTCAAGTCATACAACCGAAAAATCACTGAACAATATTTTACCGATTAATATCGCTTTTATTAAAAAAAATACAGGAAAACGACGTGTCCGGTAACGGACACGCAAATAATCTTTAAAATTGATTCGTACGCTTCCATCACGAAATTTGATTGAAAAAAAAAAAGAATCAGTGAACGGCTCCGCGCTTGATGAATCTTTGATTAGATAAAGGCAACAACTGTGTGTGTGTGTGTGTTGTTAACACGCTAACGGCGTCAGAACACACACAAGCTTCAAAAGGTGCCGCTGATTAAGGGGGAACCACACCCTAAGTTTAAGAGATTAAAATTTTACACCTATAGGTGTCATCGAGGGGCGCAGGAACGGAGACTGAAAAAAAAAAAATTAACCGTGGGTGGCTCAACACCACTCCACCCTGGGAAGAAAGGGCCTTTCGCAAGTCATACTGTAATAATAATACTATGTTGTGTCTCGTCTCATCATTTACCTGGATTTTATACGCAGCGTAATGACAGGGTGGTGAGAGAATTTCGAGAGACGCTCTCAAGTAGGGTGTATAGGAAGTATAGAGCGTTTTTTCGTTTTGTGCCGCGAATCAACACGAAAGTTTTCCCCTCTCTCCCTCCCTTTTTTCTCTGGTTCTTTCCTATCTGGCCTCTCTGATCTTGTCTAGAATGTTCTTCCATAGAATTTGGACCAAAAAAAAAAAAATCATCTTAAGAACTGATTATACGAAGGTTAAGGAGCACCTAAAAAGATCATTACGATGCTAATGGTATTATATAGTTTCTTAATAACTTCTTGAATACCTACATACACCCTTAGCTGATTCATTATCATGATAAAAATTTCATGTCGGTAATTTTTAAGACATGAGTTTCAGAAAATCGACAATTTTATTCTTTTTGTTGAACAGTTGTTATCTGACTGTAATACATGCATCAAGATCTAAAGAAAGGGTGTTCAATCTTTTGGAGAGTGCCGGCCATTTCATTGGTTTGGAAGCGTGCCACGGGTCACTTGATTGGTTTGGAAATGTACCTCGACCCGCTCAAGTATTCTGTAAATGTTCTGCGGGCCGCTTAATCATCTGGAGATGCACCGTGGGTCATTTAAAAATCTGGAAATGTGCCGCCGTCAGCTGAAGTGATCTGAAAATATGCCGCCGTCAGCTGAAGTGATCTGAAAATATGCCACAAGCCATTTTAAGTGATCTAGAAATGTACTGCGGATGGCTTATTTAATCTAGAAATATGCCACGAGCCATTTTAATTCATCTGAAAATGTACCGTGGGTCACTTGTAGAGTTTGGTAATTGGTCGCTTGTGTCACAATCGAATAAAACATTTCAAGATTTTCAATTCCTTATAAATTTTTAATTTTTTGTATAGCAACATGTGGGATAACCGATGTTCAACCCAACAGTACATACATGAACAATGATTTAATTTATTCTGTTTTTTAAATTAGGTTTGAGGTTTTATGCCACATCAGATTATTTCAGGGGCTACGTATGGCCGCAGGATATAGGTTGAACATGTGTGATCTATTTCACACATGTATTATATAAAAGTTGATTTAAATCCATGAACAGAGCTAGAAAAAAAAATTGTCTACTTACATTTTCGTATATATAACAACCGATTTAAAATATATTAAATACAGTAATTAAATTTGGACTATTATACTTTCATTATTAATATTAATTCTGATTTAATAATACGACAAAAAATAAAAAATTTGTATTTTCTATATTTTGCAAATTAAGGATAAAAGTAAACCTCCTAAGAAAGAAATATTCAAAACTTCGATTCTTTTAAAAATCGTTTTCACGTAATTTAGTCGCGAATTACTTTTTACAAAGAAATACATTGTGAAAGACTTTTTATAGTTTTTTAAAAATAAATTTCCATCAGCGTCTATTCAAAATTTTAGGAAGCCACGAGGGAACTGCGAATGCTAATGTTAGAATTTTTCTTTTACATTAAATTTATTTTTCCCTCGTTGAAAATTTGCATAATTGTGATGGAAGTCTTCAATTACATAGTATTACTTAAAAATATTTCCCTTCAAATGTTTTGGGATTCTTCTTAAACAAGAGAATACTGTTCCTTCACTGATAAGTACTTCTTAATAAAATAGTATTATAAGAATTTTGTGTCTCGTATTGTATTAGAATTGTGCGTATAAATATGTCGGGAACTAATGATATCGTATTATTTTTATGTAATATATTTTGTGTTTTTTGCTGGAAACAATTTCAGATGTTCAATTTTCAAGTTGAATTTTAATTTTCCTCGCAGATCTTATAAATTATCCATAAAAATATCCATATCTGCATCTTTTACTTCTTACATTACTAGATTAAAAATGCCATATTAAATAGCATTAATGCATACTAACAGCTTTGGTTTCAGTACCTGGAATTAATCAGTTTTCATACAATTTTTAAGGAATTTGAATACATGATGATGATTCTTATTTACTTTTTTCTAATATCATTTCATGCATCTTTCATTTTTGAATTCACGTTATGAGTAGAATTTAAAAATTATTATGTTTTACAGAATTTAGAAAATTTTAAATCACTCCCCACATTATAGTTGAAATAATACTTGCATTTTCAACCTGCTAATCTCACTTCTTATCAATTCACTTTTATACCAAATTAGATACACGTTTTAAATGTTTTCTTTTACATATGCTTTTTTTTTTATTAACGATAAAATGCTATTTAATCTATAAACCAAATTTATCAATTTTAATAATTTCTATTAGTGAATAATGCATTTTATTGTTTTAATGTATGTGTTTATATTTATATATTTTTCTCAAATTTTTATTATATTGAGAACCATTAAAATTATAACCGCATATAAACTCTATTGCCATAAACTTATTAGCTAATTTCAGGAAATAGAATGTAGTAATATGAAATATGATCGAATTCTTTATTGTACTTGTAATGAATCTCAACATAAAATAAAGACTTAAATTTGTACATTTGACCAATAAAACGTCAAATTTGTGCATTGCCAATTTTCGTCTCTTTTTTTTTTTTGCTGCTCATAGATATAAAAATAATATAATATTAAATATATAAAAAACGCTTTCGAGCACAAAATAATAAATTACTGTGCATAAATTAAAAGTAAAAAAAAAAAAACTCCACAATATTACTTAATAGTTATATATTTTTATCCTTATCAATAAAACTGATTAAATTTCTACTGGAACAAAAAATGTAAGTTACGTGGTTAATTAAAAAAGGCATTAATGCCTTTTAATTATCATAGATATGTCAGTTCTAATTTAGCAGTGTAAGAAGCAAAAGATTCAGATAGTGGTACTTTTAACTTATAAGATCTCCAAGTAAATTCAAACTTGAAAAAATTTAACATTTGAAATTATTTCACGGCAAAAAAGATTTTAAAGAAAGATAAAATATATTTTCTATCTCATATGCGCAGTGATTAAAATAATTATATATTTTTAGTTATCATTTAATAACTATATATTTTTATACTCCATTGCTCGGTTCGTTAAGCGTTTATTAAGACTCGTAAAATTGCACACGATAATTATCACAATGTTATAGAAAAAGAACATTACAACGAAAACGCCTATAAAATTTGATTAATTTTAAATACTTACACCACTAATATCATGAAACAATTTAACTCTTTTTTTTAAAAGAAATTATTGAAATAGGTGTTTAACTAAAAATATATATATATTTATGTATCCAAGTAAGAAATTTGATTATTTTATTTTCGTAAAATATTTTTAATTTCAGTATTTATAATCATAACAGATAGTTATTTAAAATATTGTATTTTTTGTAACATTTATCAATTTTTTTAAAAATGCATTGTTATTTTAAACTTAAAGTGATTGGAAGAAATATTAATTAGGAAAAATTCTATGATTTTACACGCTCTTATCGAAATTTTCTTTTTTTGTTTTTTTATTATTTTTCAGTTATATTGCGATATATTTGCATTATATTGCAGCATATTCAGATATATTTGCATTATATTGCAGCAGATTCAGATATATTGCGTAAATTTTAAAAACGATCCTAGAGATTTTTTCAATTTTCTCTAAAACTAATTTGCACCTTAACAATTTTTTTTCTATAAAAATTTAAACTGATACTCACTGGATATGTTTGCAGAAATTTAGTCGCATCATCGTAAAGATGCACCATTCTGTCCAGCAGAAAAAAAACGTACAGTTAGTCCTTTCAGCAAAGGTTTAAAACCTACACACAAGAGAGTGCAACCGTGACGTCACAAAGTGAAACCTTATTGCCGCTTCAAAGGGTTGACAAAAAAACTGTCCGGGAAAAGTGACTCCGGGAAGTTCAGAGTCCGGGTCTGGAATGAGACGAACGAGTTAAGGTTAGAAAAAATATATGATGGGGTTGGGGGAGGTATAAAAAAAAGTGGGTGGGTCACATATTATAATTACAAATAAAAAATGCATCATCCCCACATTTTTGCAACGAAAAAAAATTTTTTTTTTGCCGGGGGAACATCACGTGATGTGTGGGTGGGAATAGCGAAGGGGTTCCGCTCAACCAATCCTTGCCCGAGTTGGTGGGTCATCATTAAATGACAACCAATAGGAGTAGGAGTGGTTTGTTCCAGGACTATAAGAGAGTGGGAGAGGATGCGATAGGATCTTATACAGCGGGATGAGAATGGGTGAAAAAAAAATTAAAATTTTTTCGACGTGGGAGAAAAAAAAACTGTTTTTATTTCAGAAGCATTAAAAGCGAAAACCGTAGATTCCAGGGAGAGTGGGGATTTAGTGTTCGATTTTCTCCGGGATTTTCTCTAAACGCGAAATTTGAACATTTTCATTTTTCGTTCTCTCTCTCTCTCTGGTAGATAGGCTACCCCCTAATGGTATTAAGAAGAAAAAATTCGAATCTCTACTTATATACACATATTTCTTTGATTTTCAAGAGAAAACTGTTTTTATAGCGCTTTTTTCCATTAAATTCTCGTCGAAAGTTTTTTTTTTTGGTCGGAAAATAGGTAGATGGGAATAAACGCAAATTTAAAAATGTTTAAAGAGTTTTTTTTTTTTTTTTTCATTTTAATATTATTCCCCAAAATGATGGTAAGTAGTTAAGCAAACAAAAAAATTTTTTTTTCATGTCGATAAATGCGTTTAAGAGAAGAAAATATAATTTTTAAGAAGGAAAACATCTTGAAGAATCTTCACATATGCTACCTAATATGGCAAAGAATAAAAAATATATTTGTCAAATAATGTTGAATGTAAAATAAATTTTGTTTCGTCGATGTTTTTATATCCGAGCACTGAAATAACAATTTTAAAATAGCAAAATACTTCTTGCTATTAAAACTTTTAACATGAAATATTTCGTGAAAATCTTATCCTCACCAGTCTTATGAAAAATTTACTGAAAACTTATACAAAATATATGCATTATTTTTGTAGAAAAGATTCATGGGGGGGGGGAGATAACTGCCATTTCTTATTTTGGCAACTAATATTGAAAATAATAATCCAATATTTAAAAGTTTTTCATTAATATTTTAATACTGTTCCTGAAAATGATGGTAAGTAGTTTGTAAACCAGTATTTTAGAAAAATATTTTTTGCATGTCGCTAAATGCGTTCTGAAAAAGAAAAATATCTCGAAAAAAATCTTCACATATGCTACCTAATATGGCAATGCATTAAAAAAAGATATTTGTCAAATGACGTTGAACGTAAAATAAATCTTATTTTACCGATGCATGTATAGGTACTCAAGCACCGAAACGACAATTTTACAGTAACAAATGTTTGTCATAAAAACTTTGACATGAAATACTTCATGAAAATCTCATTCTCACCAGTTTATGAAAAATTTACTGAAAACTCTTATTAATTTACTTAAAAACTTAATTTAAATATTTGATAAATATAAAATATTTGTGGGGGGAAAAAGAGATAACAGCCATTTCTCACTTTGACAAGTAATATTGAAAATAATATTCTAATATTGTAAGACATTATCTAAGCCTTGAATTTTCGTAATTAAAATATTTTTTTTAACATTGTTCCTCGAAATGATGGTTAGTAGTAAAGTAAACATAAAATATTTTTTGGATGTCGATAAATATCTTTATATGACATGGCATCGAAAAGACATTTGTCAAATAATTTTCAACATAAAGTAAATTTTATTTTATCAATGATTTTGTATTCAATCACAAATAACAATGATGCATTTATAAAATGTTTGACTTCAAAACTTTAACATGGAATATTCCATGAGAATCTCATCCTCACTACTTTTATGAAAAAAATTTACTGAAAACGTATTTAAGATGCACACGAATTATTATTATTATAGAGAACCTTTATGGGGGAAAGAGGCAATGGGAAAGGAGGGGAAAGAGGCCAGCAAAAGTAATATTAAAAATATTAATCCAATGTTATAAGATGGATCTACTATCTAATCTTTTGATTCACTTTTGATTTGAAAGTTCTTGTTTTTTTATATTACTTTTATAATGTTCCTCCAAGTTATGGCAAGTAGTTAATAGCATAAAATTTCCAGCATGAAATACTTCTTGCATGTCGGTAAATGCATTCTATAATAAGAAAAATATTTCGATGCATCTTCACATAGTCTACCCAGTATGGCTATGCATTAAAAATATATTTGTCAAATAACGTTGAACGTAAAACGAATTTTTCTTTTATCGATGTATTTATGCTGAAGCACTGAAATATCAATTTTACAATAACAAAATGTTTACCATTAAAACTTCAACAGGGAATATCTCAAGAAAATCTCATTCTCACCAGTTTTATGGGAAATTCAAAGAAAGAAAAATACTCGTATTCAAGATATATTATTAGTATCGAAAGCTTTGTGCGGTGAAAAGATAACTGCCACTTCTTATTTAGACAAGTAATAGCGAAAATAATAATCCAATACACATTATAAGATGCTGTCTAATCCTTCAATTTCTGGAATTGAAAATTTTTTTCATTTGAAACTGCTTTAATTTAGAAAACACTGAAAGTGCATTAATTCTTTAAATAGAAGGGAAAGTGCTGAATAAGGTTCAGCTTAATTCGGAACATTAGGAAATAATATCGACACGCACAAGCGTAAGCATGATAGCAAAAGTATGAAATGAAATGAAAAAATTAGCTATTTATGTATATACGACCAAGTTCAAAAAGCCAATGACTGAGAAACTAGCATTTTTGAGGTAAGCATGACAGAAGAATTGTGCAAAATGCCTCTACATATTGCAAAACTGCAACAACTCCCAACTCTGCTTACACGCTCCCTACTGTAATAAAATCCGAGTTGGTTCCATTCAGTTTCATAGATAGTGAATCTTTAAACTGCAGATTATCTCAAAACATAAAATTTCGAGTTGTTGCTTTTTTGAACTGGGCCGTTGGTATAATGTTTTTTTCTCTCATTACAATGCTTTGGTTGACTGGATCGTCGATATAAAGACTAACTTATTCATTTTAAAATATTATCGTGACAATATTATATTGTTCGAATTTGATCGCAACGGTAATTTCTTAACCACAAATTTCATTTTAGTGTAAATTTACCATGTTTTTTACTTATTTTGGTAATTTAATTTTTTTGGGCACATTTTGATGTGTGAAGAAACATTTTTTCCCCATAAACGCGGTATAGAAAATGAAAATATGTTGAAGCATCTTCCATATGCTTAAATATGGCAATGCATTAAAAAGTGATTTTTCAAATAAAGTAGATAGTGAAATAAATTTTATTATGTCGATGTTTCTATACTCCATCACTGAAATAATTCCACAACAACACAATTTTTGATTAAAACATTTCAATGTTTGATATTAAAACTTTAACATGAAATATTTCATTATGATCTCATTCTCATCCTATTTATGGCAAATTTACTGAAAACTTATTTAAGATATATATAAATTATTACATAATTATTATAGAAAAGCTTTATGGAGAGGAAAAGATAACTGCCATTTCTTATTTTGGAATGTAATATCGATAATAATAGCCTAATATTATACGATACCATCTAATCTTTCGGTTGACGATATGAAAGATTTTTTTATTGTTATTTTAATAATGTTCCTCCAAATTATGGCAAGATATATTTTATGTGAAGTAAGCATAAAATATATCTTGCGTGTCGGTAAAAAAGAAAATTATCTTGTTCTTCACATATGCTACCTAATATGGCGAAAAATATTTTTGTCAAATAACGTTGAATGCAAAATAAATTTAGTTTTATCGATGTATTTATACTCAAACACTGAAATAACAATTTTGCAATAACAAAATGTTTGACTTTGAAACTTTAACATGGAATATTTCACGAAAATATCATCCTCAAAAGTTTTATGAAAGATTTAATGAAAAGAATACATATTTGAGATATATCCGATATATTATTAGTATAGAAAAGCTTTCATGCGGAGAAGATATAACTGTCATTTATTATTTGACAAACAATATCGAAAATATTAATCCAATATTATAAGATACTATCTAATCCCTCAATTTCTCGAACTGAAGATTTTCGGTGTTTTTTCCTTTCATTTGAAACTGCTTTAATTTATGAAACACTGAAAGTGCATTAATTCTATAAATAGAAAGGAAAGTGCTGAATAAGGTTCAGTTTAATTGGGAAAGGTTGGGAGAAAATATCGATACACAAGTCACAAACGTCTGCAAGATGGTAAAACGTGTGAAATAGAATGAAAACTGTTCTTATTAAAATATAAAGATTAATTTATTTTCCTTTCAATATATTATTGTGATGATTTTTCTTATCGTTTGAATTTTATCGCAATAGCCATATTTTAACCATAAAATTTATTTTACAGTTTGAAATTTACCATGGTTTTTCCTACGTATTTCCGTAATATAATTTTAGTACAATATGTTAATGTTTTATATTAAAAATATACACCATTAGTTTCTACGAACTAAAATATAAAATAGTAATTGAAAGTTTTTCTGATTTCAACTGAGTTAAAAAATGGATCTCAACAGCCATACTGTACATCAAAATATTAACAGATTTTCAGACTGAAAAGATTGGACTTGATGCTGTTGATAACAGATTGTTTTAATGTAAAGTGTAAGCTTTTCACTCTGCGTATGATAGCGTTTCTCGATCAGGGTACCCAAAGATGGGACAGGCAGATGGGTCCTCAAGTAGACTTGAAAATTTGATTCCAAAAAAATGGAAATGAAATTTTATATGATCAATATTAGCAGGACCTGTTCTTTATAAGAAGTTTGGGCGCAGGGTAAATATGATTTTTTTTTGGGGGGGGGGGGCTTATATGCTGTCTTCTTTGAGACAGAGCCGTATAAAAGGGAAGGGAGCATGCGGACTCTGCCTAAAAATACAAAACGCAGCCAAATTAGGAGTCCTGAAAATTTCTGAGCCCTGTGTATATGCGTTTGCCCATGCGAGAAACAGGCCCTGATTTTTAGTAATTCTACACACTCACATAGGTAAGGTTAGACCAGTGTATTATTAGTTGGTGGTCCATCGGATTCCGTGCCTTTAATGAGGCATTTTACTGGTTTTTATGTTAATAATGGTTTGAAAAGACTGGCTCTATGGCGAAAGTAAAATCAATTTTCAAGGATGGGGTGAGGGGGAGGAAGGCGAAACCTAATCCCCCCATTTACTATTGATAATACCCCGTTCGAAGAGCCGTGTCCGTTTATGCAGTGGTACATTCCACTTCAATTAAGTGATCCGCGGCGCGTTCACAGATCACTCAAGTGACCTGGGGCCCATTCACAGATCACTCAAGTGACTCTTGTACTTACTCAGGCATCTAACTCTTGTACTTAGGCTGCTCTTTGTATTCACTCTTACCTATACGTATTATTCTTAACTAATTAGGGCCGCCAAAGCCGATGGTCTATTTATAAGGAAGCATGACAGGGGCCCGGCAAAAAATCTTATTATTGTGGCTTTTTTTTACATCATGACTTTACTATAGAGGGAGCATGTGAAAAATTCTGACATGGAGGGGGCTCCACCGAAAACCTCAACATAGGGATCAAGACCCCTTAAAACTAAAATTAACTCCATTCATTAGAAGACAGTAGTTGAGTTATGAAAAGCAATGAATGCAATTAAGTTATTAATTGAATTCATTAATGGAATTAATTGCATTCATTAGAAGAATCAAACAAAATAAGTTATAGCATGTTGTCTGTGGAAAACCAAAAGAGAGAGAGAGTTTTTTTTTTGAGAAGGAATTCTTGAAAACTTCAGCACCTCAGATTATCCTGAACCTCGAACTATGGAGACTCGAATTATCGGGACTCTTCAGTAGTCTTACGAAAAATATATGAAAATATATCGATATTTGAGAGGTAAAATCAAGGACAGCTGTGCAATGAAAAATTTATAACTTAAAAGAAAATCAATCACCCACTCATTGAACTTTCCACGTTCTAATTCAGGTAAATTTGTCTTCATAAGAAGCTGGGAAACTCTACATTTACAAGAAATATGTCTTCCGAATTTTAGAAACGCTCTTAGATGATAGAAAGTGTCATCTCTCCTCTCTCTCTAATGTATGTTATGGAGGGAAGAGGTGGCGAAGAAAACTGAAATGTTGGACCTGTTATATAATAATTACTTAGAAAAGGATGAGAGGAGGGAGAAAGACCGTACAAAAGGTACCCGAAATTGTCTCTCGCCCCAAGCAGAGACGAGGGGAGGCTTCATAATATTACACTTAATAAGAGAAAAATGGAAATCGACACCGACAGTGGACCCTCCCTTCCATCTCTTTCTGAATGTCTTCAAGAAGCACACCTGCACGAAAACCCTAAGATTTTATACCTGTGGTGTCGGTTGGAACTGCGTATGTCCGTGAGAGGCCTGTTACTTTGAAATTAGCGTAGTTTTTTTTCCCCCCGCAAGGTGTTCTCGTCACCATGTTGCTATTCCCAGGAGGTTATACATTAACTATACACGAAATATGACGTGATCATGAAGGCCAAGGGAACTTTTTTTTTCCATGAACGACGGCAAGACAAAATTTCGAAATTTGGCCTTCTTTCTGTACGTTCAAAATAAAAGCTTGTTTGAATTTATGTAGAAGGCTGTATCGCATGCAAGCTCAACCTATGATGACCTGCAGGATAGCTGTGGCCCTCGGAGTCATCTGATGTGGTCCACGACCTGAAATCGAATTTTGTGGGAAATGAATTAAGCTGCTCATTATCAGATCACTTTAGTACCCAGCGGCATATATGCCAATTAAAACACCGAAGTGGCATGGACGCTATATTTACAACCTCCAGAAACATCAAAATTATATTCTCAAGAGATTCACATTTGCTCCAAAATACTTCAGACTAACGACCTGCACGCTGATCTTCAAATTCCATCAATCTACAAATATATAAAGAAACTGGCCAAAAAGTACTTTGAGAAGCAAGATGCTTCAGAAGTGGATATTATCAGCTCAGCATCCAACCTACCCAGCTGAACAGAAATTAGCACAGCTAAGACCAAAGAATCTCTTGGTTACAAATTTTAGAAAGGAATTTTAATTGTAGTAGAACAAGCAATAATGGTTAATCATACTGAAGTTATGATTGAAAAGATCTTGTATTTTAATTAATAATGTACCACAGAGAGTATAGATAAATATTACTATAAATAAATTTCATCAAATTTTTGTAAAATGCTGGAAATATTAATCACTACCAATCAATTCAATTTTTAGCATTGGTAGAGTGAGAATAGTTTATGTAAATACAGTCATTCATAAAATTAAGTAATTGAAAGGTATATGATATGAACGCTTTGTGAATTATATAACCATTTTTGATGTGACCTAATCAGCATAGATTTTTTAATCTAATATAATTGTCAGATGTTCAAAAGTTACATAATATGATTTTGATGGGACTATGAGGAGTGTATTAATGTTCTGCAAATTCAAATGACCATTTGTAACCTTCTACTCTATTTTTCTATTTTATAGTTATTTATTTTTAAGTATGTTTGTCAAATGTTTAGAAATCACATTGAATGGTTTTGGTGACATTGTTGGAGTTTTCATGTATATACACATATCATTTTTGTCTAAATGGAAATATATTGCAAAATGTGCTGTAAACTTATGTTGTAAAACATTGGTAATTTTTGTAATTTGTGGCAAAGTGGATCAATGTGAAACTGATTTGTTTAATATTTTGTAGATATTGAGAATATCTCCAATCGACGAGATTTATTTTGAAAGTAAGTGTAATCTGATGAGGTAGAAGATGTTTTAACCGCTGAAAACTGTTAACAGTGTATTGATATTGTTTTGTATTAGTTAGAATATTTTATATATAAAGGGTTATAGATAATTTTAAAAAAAATTACCGGTGGTTGTTTTTAAGCAACCATTTTGCCATTGACAGATCATTATCTCTACCGATATATGCGTGTGTTTTGACTTGATCAATTAATTCTTGTAAATTACTCAATGCCTTCTGTGGTTCTCTATCTGTACAAATTATCATTGAATCGTATAAGCTGTTATATATTAAGTGGTTTTTATTAATATTGTTTTACTATACGCAAATAACAACTGTTAAAGTTTTGCAGCAAATTTGAAAATTTAAATTATATTATTGTTTAAAAAACATTTATTAATATCATATCATATTGTTTTTTATGCGACATGTTAATTGAAAACCGGTCACATATCAATTTCTATCGAATTATTAACAGTTGTGTGTTTTATTTGATAGGTGGCAGTAAGAGTTGAAGTTCAATGATGTTTTCTACCTACGTATAATATAATACTGAACTATATAGATATTTTAAATATTTTCTAGACGACATACTTTTCCTTATAAAATTTTATTTTTACCCGTTTATTAGTTATGGATAAAAGTGGCTAAGAAAAGGACATTTTTTTTTTCATGTGGTGAATAAGTTTACAAAATAGGAACGTTTAGAGTCTGAGAATGCTTCGGTGTACAGTTTTTTTGCTGCGCAGAAAAAAAATCTATATTGTATAAGATAGCATATTATTTTGTCATTCCGCACAGATATCGAAATTCTGTGCGCAGAGAAACAGGTCTATGGAGATAAAATAAAATACAATGTCTGCCCCTGTTTGGAAAAAATGAAGTTGGAAGGTACATGCCATATTGGAATAAAATTTTTCCTTTATCCTTGAGCACCTCATCACCATTCTCCCCTGTTGGAGCCAGCACCCCCCCCTCCCCCAACAAGACTGAGATATATTTTGAGGTTTGTTCCAGGCCCCCGTGCCATAGCTCTGCCAGCCCTACCCTTGTAGGGGTCATGATGCTCACTTAAACATTAAGGATAGATGCCTCAGGAGATATTCACCGACAATTCAGATAAACATTACGGGAGCTTTTCTTCTGATGATGGTGATAATCAAAGCTCTCGATTCGTGAATATGCCTCCCAATAGTCTGGCGGGGCTCCATCCTCGTTAGTTCCAACATGAGTTCTACCGGCGAATGTACCCATGATCCCACATTCTACAGTAGGGCCCCTGGGCTGAGATCTTTGGTGGAGCCCCCGATTCAAACTCTTCACTATTATGATGCTATTGAGACGGCAGTAAGGGATACACTTTTTTTGGATGAATACTCAAAAATTTGTTTGAGTTCCGCAGAAAAGCCTCACTATTATCAAGGATTCCACAGAATAGCCTTATAACTATCAAGGGTTCTGCAAGGAAATTTACATCGGAAATCCCAGGTTTGTGGTAGTGATCTTTCAAAACCTTTTTCCTCCCGTGGAACAATTCGGCTTCTGTTTTCTTCGCGTGGCTCCCCCATTCAGTCTTATCTAGCCCTTTCCGATCTTAAGCGAGAACTTTTCAACTTACTGCATAAATTGTTCGAATAAATAGGTAGTGAATTTTTTTTTTAATAAAAAAGGAGGGGGGGGGGGTCTGCTAACCATGGTATTAGAGTTCAGGGAGCTTCCATTTGTTAGGGCTCTATGGAGGGCCGCCCCAACATCATGGGCCCCACGAGCAGTGACTAAAATTTTCTTGTGCTATGGAAATCATAGCACTAGATCTCACCATGTAGGCCTCATCTGAGCATATGAAGCGACGGGGACATGCCCGGATGGGAGAAATGAATTAAGTTGGCCCTGGTTCCATGGACAGTTCTGCTGGATGTTGGAACCAGTCACACGCTTTTAACCATGTTTCTGTGATGTTTGGTCAGAACATGGTAACTCCAAACAAACAGTTTTGAGATATAAGCATTTTCATTGTCATTTAAAAATCAAAATTAAATCATACACACAAATACAAATGAAGATATCATACATCAGCATGTCGTTCAGTCGTATGCACGTATTTGTGAATTTATCTCATTTCTAATTAGTTATAATTACCAAGACTTACTTTTTACATCAAAAAGTAATTTTTTGGAGACACCGAGTTCTGACCAAACACCACAGATTTTACTCGAAACTTTTATTCCTTCTCTGAATTGTTTTTCCTCCACAGCTCTCCACGACCCACTCAACCGCCTATTATAGCTCCACTTGGCCCCTTAGAAAATATTCGAAGATTACACGTGGGCCCTAGGTAGAGAGCCACTTGTTTACGAAATCACCCGAAAGGAAAGCTATCATTTCTCTTAGTGTTTGACCAGCAATTAGTGCTGATTGCAAAACACTGTTTCAGAACCAGTGTTTTTAACAATGGTTTCACACAATTTTGGGAATGCGAGAAAACAATCTTAGGGTATGTAAGATACAAAAAATCCCATGACGTGCGTGCGTGTGTGCGCGAGTTACTGATTTCACGTACATTGATTATTCGAAAGTATTGTAAATTGAAGATCACCAGGGTCTGTGACCAAGTAAAAAGGTCAAGAATGAGTGTTTCAGATAGTATTCTTAGAATATAAATGGAGAAATTTGAGAATTAAAACCACACACACACAGGATAAATGCAGACAGAGTTCGAAACTAAATATGAAAATTATCAACAGTAATCAACGATTATTCGCACATATTTTTTATTTCATGGCATATCTCGGCATTTTCAAGTGCAGAGGTACTTTTATTTTTAGCATATATCTGCTTTTTTATTGTATATTTCCGCGTTTTTTAGCGCATATTTTCCCACTATTTATCGCATATAATCCGGGCTATACTTATCAACTTAGACGCTAAAAAAGAAAAGGGAAATAAATGGATAAACTATAGAAAGGAGTACTACCAAACTCCATAAAAATTAGAATAGTTCTTCATTTATGCTCAAATAAAACTATAGTTAACAGTATCAATTTACTCCGTAGAATGTAATGAGATATCCTTAGTCTGTTCTTTACAGACCTGAATGCTTTTCTGTGGTTAAAAGAAGATCCTGTAAACATTTCTTTTCTGTAAGGCAGGTGGAAAAATAATGAATCAAGGCTATCCTATCCCTACGTCTTATTCATTTATAATTCTATACCACAGCATTCTCAGACATACCCTCTTTTTCTCTTGAGGGGGGCCTCCTCTTGTGTGACATCTCAATCAAATTCATGACATTGTCGATTGCCCATTGGAAAAATTTCTCAAATCACAGTTCGAATGTCATAAGAAAACACCCAGACATTAATATAGACGTTGACATTGTACAGTTTCCACCCATTCATGAAAAAAAAATTTTTTTTCTTGTTTTCAGAAATTGTCATAATTATACTCAAGATACAATTTTTTCAGCAGAAAATTGTGAAGAAACACACTCATTTCTGGATATATTACGTATAAAAAAAAATTGTCGCGTTGACAAGAACTGCAATGAAAACCTTTGTAAGATGACATTTATGACATAATTTTTTTCGGAAACACCTGCCTTCTGAAAGAAAAATCTGAACATACAAGAAGAAATATTTTTCCACCTATATATATATAATAATTCGTATTTTTATGATATTATAATATACATAGTATCGTCTATCACAGTGTTTCTCAACCTATGGTCCGCGGACCAGAGGCTAACCGCGATAATGGCATAAGTGGTCTGCGCGCAGACTTAATAATTAACTTATCCACCCGCTATAATTGATATCAGTAATATATCCATAGGGTTCAAATACAATTATACTTTCATACTCAGACTCACCATACATCATCAATAAGAATGCAGGATATTGCGATCCTAAATACGGGATGTAACTAAATTTGGCAAAAAAATGCAATTCATTGTTTTAAATGGAATTTGATGATTATATATTGCTAAAATTGCTGAATGCGTGGAAATAAAAGGCTGTTACAAATAGCAGTAAACAAAAATGTATTGAACGATAAGAATATTTAAATGATCTGATGACCATATTTCATTAAAAAAAAATAGAATTCGGTTAACTGGGATCTTAAATACCAATCCGTAAAATACGGGACTTCGCTAATCAAAAACGTTGTCAGAAGTAGACACAATCACCAATCTTAACTAAAAACCCAAAAAAATCCAAAAAAATTTGGAAAAAGTGATAAACCTGACAAATATATATATTAGATGAATATTTATAATTTTTGTTAGAATTATCATATGTTATATTATGAAAACGCCATGGGTGTGTATTCACGACTTTTGTATGCATTACAAATTCAAATAAATATTGTTGAAAAACAAACGGGACAAATGCATAAAAAAAAAATCGGAACAACAAAAAAGACAGGAATGTCCCGTGATACGGGACACCAACGGTCCGTCAAATTATTTCAGACATTTTACTGGTCCTCGTTTTCAGAAAGGTTGAGAAACGCTGATCTATCATATTCTTCTATTCATTATAACATCATCGAAAATAAAAATAAAATACAATTTTCTGATGGTTTGTCCTTTGAAGTTAAATTTTTCTCGAAAAAAAATTTAATTTTGAAAAACAATTGCTTATATTTTTCTTCTTTATTGGAAATGATATTCGTAAGAAATTATAAATTTCATTCATATTTAAAAATAATTTTTTCCCATCAATTCTTGAATCAAACAGTGCTCAAAGTTTTATACATTTACAACTAGGATTTTATTTGTGTGTAAATATAAAAACACATAAAAGTATATTTTATCTGAACCCAATTATTCAATTCCTTCCGAAATTCTAATCAACCCTGAAATCATTCTCCAAGGATTTCCACCTGAGAAAACGATTGTAGATAAACGATATAAATGGACAAACAATATATGAGTAGATAAACAGTAATGCTTATCAAAGTCTTGGTAGTCAGTTCTCATACAGAATGAACGACAAAATTCACGTTGGTCTGGCAAGCATGACAATCAGGATTTTCATCACAAAAAGTATAAAACTATATTACGCGATTCATACTTGAATGACGCTTCGCTATTTTGATATTATAAGGTCCTTGAAACATGACTTGAGTGTTTTTCAATCTTAGCTCCTTTTTTATATATATATATTACACCATTATTATTACTATTTTAATTTATAGTCATTTAATAGATCAATTATTTTCTCCAATTTAAAAAAAATTGATGAGAATCAATTAAAAGATTAAGATCAAAAAGTAAAGTTTCGACTCAGTTTGAAAAGTGTCAGATCTATATTTATGGAACAGAAACCTTATATTAAGTAGAATGAAAGTATATCAAGGGTAAATTCATTTACAAGGGTGATGAACGAGTAGCCAGTAAGAAACTATTCCATGTATCTTACCGAACCCTGTCACGTTCCAAGCAACAATTCGTGTAATTTTGGTGTAATTATCGGCTTATATTCGGGGCTGCCCTGAATTGTTTCTTCTTTTTTTTTCTGCTTCACTTCGATGGAAACCTTTGGTTCGTTGTACATGAAAAAACCGTTTCCATCCGAAGTACGTGCATTAAACTTGAATGTAAAAAAAAAGGTGAGTCTATTAAGACAAATTTAGATCGATCGTTTCTTCTCTTGACCCGAAGACCAAAACCTTAAGTGAAGTTTTTAGGGTCTCCAAGTATGACTAAAATTACTAAATAAGAAATTGACAAACGCTTTTGGAAAGTGCTCAAATTGTCGTATAGTACAATTTCGTACATGGTACCTGATAAAAGATACAAAATACAAATACAAAAGAATTCATTGCATATAAAAGTATCAGATTGATAGCTTAAAAATGTGATTAAATACGACGCATATGCTTGATTCTGAATCGGCAATACCATATAAGCAAATTTTTATCCAGAAATCATATTTTGGAAAGATTAAAATTATATTTTTCAATTTGACTTTCTAGAAAGTCTAGTTGATCAATTTATCCAAGTATTTTTCATGATACTTTAACTATATCAACACTTTGTGGTATAGTTTTTGAGAGTGATTTATCTTTAAGGTAATGAAATTAATGTTAAAATGTGGAAATCATCGATGGACTAAGAACTCTTCCAAACAATTGGCACTATTTTCCTTTCCAGGCATAAATGTCTGCTTGAAAAATATCCTACAATAATTTTTTTCATAAAAATAGTATTTCGGTTTTCATTTTAAATACTGAAGTGTAATAAATTATATGCTTCATCTTTTCCCCGAGTATGTTTCTATCACAGTTTCTATTCGTGACTCTTCTCTTTAAGGCTACAAAAAATGTATTTTCTTTTCTAATATTCAAAACTCTCTAAATTTTGTGTTGAGTCCTTTTCATCACTTCAGAGTGTTTTATAATGATTCAATACATTTCTATTTTAAGTGGTCATGATTTTTTAGTCAGTCTGAAATTTCTTTATTGTAAGCAGACAATTTTTTTATCCACAGATTTAATTCAATTTCTTTCTTCTTTTTTTCACAATACTCGTGTGTGTAGACTCAGCAAATTCATCTAAAACTACCTTGTCTTGACAAGAATTCTTCGATTTTTTTAAATTTATTTTTTCTCGTACTCTTAGCACAGATAGCTCATTACAAAATACTTGAATTGCAAGATCATGATTTCTGTTTCTGAATTGTTTTCTGGGGTCGACAATTGATTTGGCTTCCTCTCCATCTTGGTAGATTTTCGGAAATATATATCCAGGTAGGGAAAACATTTTTTTTTGTCAATAAGAAAAACGACGAATATCATGACGAATATCATGACGAATATCATGACGAATATCATTAGCAATACAGTATCATTAGCATACATAGCTTTGCTTGCTAAAAACGTACTCGCTGCACTCACATTAGAGAGAATATTATATCTCTGCAAAATAACAGCCTCTTTCAAAAGCCAATATGCGTGCATACTGTATTTACGTGCATTACTTTTCTGTATGATCTTCTTTACTAATAAAACATGGATCTTTCATTAATGTTGGTGAACCTGTTTGAGACAGAACCCAACTTAAATGGTGGGCTGTGAGTACATGCATGTCGCTTCAAAAATATTGGAAAAAAGTCAAAAATCTTCGAAAGAAAACTACAGTATCAATGAATTTTCATTTATAATGTATCGTCGGCCCAGTTCAAAAAGGCAACAAGTAAAAAAACCGCATTTTTGAGTTATGCACACCATAAGAATGGTAGAAGGTGGCTCTACATATTGTAAACCACAACTCCCTACTCTGCTCGTACGCTTTCACCGCGTTGATTCGCATTCATTTCCATAGGAAGTGAATCTCTAAAATGCAGATTGTCTCAGAACAAAGAATTTCGAGTTGTTACTTTTTTGAACTGGATCGTCGATATAATGTTTTCTCTCTCACCTCAATGCTTTTGATTATTTAAGTGTAATTATTGAATCAGTATGATATATATCTTTATATCCAAAATAGCTATTTTTTTTAAATCTGATATTTATCATTTATAAAATTCGTAAGTATTAATGCTTTTATTTATACGCAGTATGTAAGCACACTTGTAAATGTGATCGTAAAAAAAAAAAATTCACGATCAAATCCAAATACATGGATTTTTATCATTTTTATTGCTTCATTGAGAAAAAAATCCATGTTCCTCTTACTAATTTATTTCCGTAAGTAATTTAGTCACTGATTAAATATAATTTATCTCTTTCAGAATCGAGAATTCATTTTTTGTTGCAATTTTAAGTTTCTTTTTGCATTTTTCATACTCAAAAAATTCATTAAAAACATGAATGTCTGAAAATATTTATTTTCTGAAAATTTTCAATTTTTTTGTGAAGAAATAATTCACTTCGTTCAAACTTTTTCAGCCAAATTATGCAGGGCATATTCAGATTCACATACAAAATTCTTTTTCAGAATTTTATTGCTAAATTTTATGGAATAAATCACAGCTTTATCGGAGTTACTTTCTACTGGAAGCCTTTTTTATCATAATTGAAGTGCAGTTTCAAGTGATTCCTCTGATGAAAGTCCCTAAAACTCCCATTCACCCATTCTAACTCAAAACTTACAGAGTTCTTTAAGTCAGGACTTAACTCCCTGAGATTAACAAAAAAACTCTACATTGAGGAAAAAGCAACCACCACAATGCCATGCGGGGTCTGAAAAGGATAGGCCAAGTCCTCCTTCTATGAAAGAACCGCGTTATTTATTATGGACGGCAGTGAATCTCTGATGCATCATGGAGTTTTCCTGAACGAGATAATAATTTATCAGTGACATATCTCCACCGAAAAATTGTTAGCAAATGATGCTAAGAGTAATAATGATTATAATGCAAGACGTGCTCCAACTCAATCCTCATTACACATACCTGCAGCATTCCTGTTTCGGTTCCGCCATGAAAGACTTGATTAGCTGATAACTCGTCCCTAAAATATCAGAAGAAAAATTCTTTTATAAATTACAGAATCAACAGAATTTGATTCGTTGCGCAGAACAGAAAGGGAGAAAAAAATGATTAATACGAATAACGATTCACTAAATTCTTGAAAATTACTTCACGGCGAAGAAAAATTTCTACACCTTCCTCCGACGCGCGTGATTTTCATTTTTGATGCATTTTGGCTGTCATCGAAACGGATTAACGGTTTGTTTGTGGTATACGACAGCGGAGAATTCTTCACAACAACAACTACTACATAACATAGCCACCCCGTGAATGAAATTGAACTTTGATTTATGGTTTCATTATCTTCCAGTGGAGTAATGAAGTGTTGTTGCACTGGAATTGATTATCTCCACCGCCTGCTGAAATGAACGTCCCAGTTTCTTCGAGAATCTTGTTTGACATTGGAGTGCAGGTATTAAGCAAATAACAGAAGATAATGCTTTAATTAAAGCTTTTATCATATTGGATAAAATAAATTTGCGGTGATGATGATAATAATAATAATAATCATTATGAAGGTTTTATAGGCATGCTAATGAATGGGAATTTTTATAAGGATTGCTGTGAGAGTAATTAATAAGAAAAATCTTTTCTCTTTCAAAGATTTTCATCGTAACTTATATAACGTGAAATTATCATTATGCTATTCTGTTAGCTCTGATATTAAGTCATTAGCTATATATTCGTGTATTTCATTATTTTCTGTAAAAAAAAAAAATAAATTTGACACATATTTTTAAATATGTGAGTCTCAGTGAATTACAATTCAAAAGTAGTTGAACATTATTGTGTTATTTCGATTCTTTCTGAAATATATACGTTGATTAAGAAAAAAAATTCATGGATGTTAATTTCCGCAATAAATTCATTTGCTCTGCTCTATTTCTAAAAATTAAAATTCCAGTAGATTTTGGGCTATTTATTACATTTCTCTTCATAATGTTGCAATTATTAAATTACTAACAGTAGTGTAGACGTTTGAGTGAAATTTTTTCTTTTCTGGTTGTGAAAATAAAGTTTTTATACATAAATTTTTAGTAGATAGTTTTTTTTAATTAAAATCAAATTTAAAATGATACAAACTAAACCAGCAAACAATTTAAAAAATTGATAACATATTATAAAAAAATATTAAAATTGAATATCATATTTAAAGCTAAATGTAAATTTGGTAATTAGTGTTTGTTGAAAGCATGATAAATGATTAGGATCATGTAATGTCTCTTCCCAGCACTATGCCGCTTTGAGGCCTTTCCTTATTCATCTCATGAATAAATTTCCTGTTATTAATTACTATGTGGAAATGCGTGTATTACCAAGCAGAAAAAAATTAAATTACATTTCTGGAATCAAAATTTCAATCTTTCAAGATAATCTAACATAGTCTATTTTATTTTTATTTGTGAAAATATTATAACATATTTATGAAGCTATCAAATGGAAGCAATTTATATAACCTCATTTGTAATTTCATAAATTATTCCTCTCTTGTAAAATACACCCAACGCTGTTATATTGTTTCACAATTCGAATACCTTATTTAAAAAAAAATTCACATTAAATTTATGCTAAATTTTTTTTTTACACGCCATATATTTCATTTTTAAATTCGCTAATGAATGTTTTGATTAAGGCTAAAATTTGGAATTTGAAGTATCAAAAATAATAGAAAAAGTGAAGACTTCTAGGAATTCATAAGAACAAAAGTAAATAATGCATTAAAAGAAGTAAATAAAAACTTCTCAACATCCCATTTCGAAGTACCTTACAACCTAGTTGTAACGGACTAATAGGAGCTGAAAATTGTCCGTTATAACGAAAATCAACAAATAATTCTGATAGGGGGGGGGGGGGTATTATGCTACATGATGTACATCAATGGAGGTACCTACAGTTGTTGGCTATAAAAATATTGTTTATTGTGCGTCAAATAAAAAACATTATTCAACATAGGTCGAATTGAAAAAGATGTGCACGTACACACTGCATTGATTTAAACATTTCAGGCTAGTGAGCGGTATGCGTTATGCAGCGCATCTAGGTTTAAGCAAAACACAACGACAGTCGATGCCGAATCGCTTGTTTGGAAAAACGCTTTTTAAACGAAATTAATACTTTTTTAATACTGTTTTAAACATTTAAAACGACTTTTTTAAACTGATCAGATAAATATTTTACAATTTCCACCATCGTTTTCAGTTGTCTATTATAAGCGAAGTCCATTATGGTGGGGGTACATTATAGGAGGTTCTATTGTATTTCAGTATGTAGTTTTTTCCTCTTAAAGAGCTGAAAGTACCGAGCACTCATTTTAGGCTAGTTGAGATATATTTTCTTCAGCTGACATTGTCTACATTGACAAAGAAAAAAAACTAAGGAAAAATTAATCTTTAATTTTTCTGTGTCGAAAATAAATTGAAAATTCTTTAATCGCTCGCGCGTTGGTTGTTGATATGAAAAAATATTTCAAACTCCATCAATAGATGGCGGGAAAAAAGTTTAAAAATTCAAATAAAGGGAAATAAGGGGAGACTCAAAGGATATAGAAGGGTTTAATGCCCTTTTTAAATTTGGGGTGAATAACCTCCTCTGGGTTACCCTCTCCCACCCAAATGTCGTTTCGATTCTATATATCATTCATCGAACTTTTATTTATAATTTTCCCAATCCCACCCTGGATATAATTTACACATTAAAGTATACAACTACGTTGAAAACGTCATTTTGAAAAAAAAAATCAAATTTTTTTATAGTTTTTATGATAGTCCTGTTTCCTATAACTCCAAATTAAACCTTGTTTTGTTTATATGGTACTTAGAATCGAAGTTACGTCCACTTTAATATTTCGTTTTTACATACAAGTAATACGTGAATAAAAACATAAAACGTGTTTTACGAAGAATGATATTTTTGACATTTTCTTTGAGTTTGAAACGTGATTTCTGAAAACCCTTTCATTGTATCATTGGGAAATTTTAATATAGTATTTTGCTATATATTGTTGAAGTTATGAACCAAACTCTAAGGTATACTATATATATTTGTCTAATTATATTCACCATATGTGGAATGAAATTAAAAAAAAATTCACATGTACATTTACAGATTTCAGTGTAACTTTTGAGCATAGCATAAAATGCTTTAGTTTTTAGTTCATGTTCTGCATAACTAGCCAAATACGCTGTGAAAATCATAAAACTTTCTATTCATGAAATTTTTTTAAATCGTGTTTCGAATATTACATGAATTTTGCTTAAAAAATGACACAGTAGCCCAAAATGTTTTCACTATTTTGAGACACTTCATATCGAAAAAAAAAAAAAATTAAAGTTACCTTCAGTACCATTATAAACGAAAGTGACAAGAAAGATAGTCGGGAAAAAAAAGGAAAAAAACCGATATCAAGCAATTCAAGCCCTTAACCATACGAGTCATCTCTCTCTTGATATCTCTGTTCTAATATACAATGTAATAATATAATATATAATTTACAATATAAAATGTCAAAGAAGAATTATTGCTATGTAATTAAAAGGGATAAATGATTTTGAATATTCCTTATAGCAAATGCACGGAAAAAAAAGACACCTGCTTTCTATAACGTAGCGAATTATTCGTATGTAAATTCAGAGTTTTTAACACTGAACGCTCGCAGGTGAAAAACTAAAACGAGTTATTTCTATCCATTACCAAAATATAGACAAAATATTAGAGGAGGAAATCAGAATGTCTGGTATAATCTAGCCAAACATTTTTCATCATAAAAGAAATGGTGAATCAAAGTGGAGTCTCGAACTTTAGGGTCGAAGATGTCGAAAACCCAAAACAGCGAATTCGTGTGTACAAGTAAGGCCACTTTATCCAACATAGCACAAAGTCACGATATTGAAAATCGTTAATTATCATTATCATCATCATCATCACCATCCCTGCCGCGCTACCGCCCAAAGTACTATTCATTAATCAGGCTAGCTGTTGATTTGTTAATTGTGCATTTATTAATAGTTAGGTAGGAATCATTTATATCCTGTCTGGCCATTGGTTCTCTCTTCTCTTCTCACCTTTTCTAGAAACATTTTCCCCTAAAGCTGGTCTTTGAAACGCCCACGTTGAAGTAGAGTGTCGGATCAAATCATCAATTTATTATTACTATTATTACTATCATCATCATCATCATAGAAAAAAATTCAGCGTTATAACTTTGAAGTTTATGTAAAAGGAAAAAAGAAAAATGGATAAAATTGAAGAAGGAATGAACCGGAGTTTTAAGACGGATGTGTTACAGGTTACGTTTTGGTGTTACGTTGACCAATGAGCAAATGTTCGTTACGTAATTGAAAAAAAAATGTTTCGTTAATCTTTTTTTTGCCTGATCTGTCTCATTAATAACGAAAGAGAGAGAGAGTCTTGTAGGATAGAGAAGTGAAGGTTCACTACTTATCTTGTCCCTCGCTGGAGTAAGAAATGCTATGAAAAATCACAATTCCGTGTGAAGTTCTGTTGCAATAATTTATTTTGTTTCCATTTGAGTGAAGTGTATAATCAGTGTTTACTTTTACGTCATGAATTCTCTTATTTTTGCGAGAAATATCGATATGCACTGGTCGATGAAGAAATATCAGATGATGCCAATTTAAATTACTTTTTGAGGTTCCGATGTATTGCATGCATTTAACATTTATCAGTTTTTAAATATAAATTCTTATTTACTTTCTTAGTATTATTGTCATTCAGCGTGGAGTTAAATAACGTGTAACAATTAGGGCTTATCCGACAGATTAATCGATAATCGTTAGAAAACTATTTTTTATTCGAGTTGATTGACTCGATCAATTCAATTGAAGATCTTTAAAAAATTCGACCAAGTTTCCCCATCATAAGTTTAATAATCAACTTGATTTTCTTTAACAAAATGATTCAGTTCATTTAAATTGTAATACAGTTTTGATTTCTCAAGCAGAAACTTTTAAGTAAAGTATCTCTCAAATAGACCAAAAAATTTTTTTTTCATAAAAAATATTTTTTCTTTATCACCACATGCGTACACATCACCACATGCGTGAGTTATAGAGTGTGGTTAGAGAATGAACATTTTTTAAAAATTAACCCTTTTGCTTACAAGCGATTGGAAAGAAACTCGGATGATCTATATTTGACAGCGATATAAATATGGTAACCTTGCCCTAACCTAACTGGACATCAGAGAAAGGAAAAGAAGGCGAAGGAAAAAAAGATAGAAGAGAAAAGGATGAAAAAAAAAAAATGAAACCGTAAAGTAGTATAATAGATAAGTTGATGAGAGTGGGTGCAAAGTAGATTTCTCTTTTCACACTCACCCTACTTGTTCTCTTTCTGTCTGATATGCGTATAGAAGAAAGATAAATCATATGTGGGAAAAAAATCACTATCAGGGTACAGAAAAAACGAAGGGGAAAAAATTATATAATTACCTCAAAGCTTCATAATGATGAAGATAAAGGAAAGAAAACAGAGAGAACATGTTTGAATTTATTCCACTGGCGTTCGGACGTAATATTACGTCCTTGATCGCAAAGTAATTACGAGCATAAACAGAGATGCATAGGTCTTGTACCCTTTTGATTGTACTTATTGGTCAGCAAAAATAGTTGAAAGTATAATTCTTGCATTTTCGCATGCCTTTCATAGTTTGGTACCACCTACAGCATGATCTGAGAGCAAAAACAACCAGCCCTCCTCCCACCCTCTCCATTAAGAGATTTTCGTACAAAGAGAAGCAGAAAGATAAAGATTGAAACATATTTCGAAATATGAATCAGCGATGAACATAAACTCACTGGTTTTCTGAAAAAAAAAGAAAAAGATACAAGATCCTAGAAAATAAAATCCCCAAAAAAAAAAAGAATTATACCCTTCAACTTGCGAATGTTACTCATTCTTGAAAGTTACTTTTATCTCGAACCATATTTTTCATTTAAGCTAATGAAAGTCTCTTTTAGACCACACGATTTTAGTTCCACATTCTATCAGTTTACTCTAGGGTTGGGAATCGATTAAAAATTTTTATCTGCTTAATCAATACTATTTAATCGATTAATCGAATTTGATTGAATATTTTCAAATGCTATTCATTCATAACAAATGAACTGCTGATAATTATATAATATCAATTAATACTATAAAAATATATTCTATTCATCTCACGCACCTATTCACTGAATGGATATAAACAAATACAGAAAGATTAAGAAATAAAGGCCGCACCCTCGCTGGAAGGTATTTAATGTCTTCTCCCTTTGCTAGAAACATGAATGTGCAAATTTTTGGAACTTGGAAAACGCCTTTTGAATGTTTATTTTGCCCATGTGAGTCTAAAAAAATTGTTCTCCTAAAATGTGTTTGATTAGGGGATGCACATTTGCGTGATAAACCCAAAAGTGAAAATTTGCACATTCATGTCTCTGGTATAAATGGGACGATATGCTGAACATAATTGTCATGTCCTGGAATTTCTTAACTTTGATCTTGTTTTTTTAATCAGTAATTTTAGAAATCATCACTAGTTTTCTATGAATCGATTTGAGTTTCCTCATGTCGAAAATTTTGATCAAAATATTGGTTCAAATAATTTCAAATATGGTCATTTATCTAAAACGTTATATATAGGAACATAATTTAAGGCATCTAATCAGTTTAGTTAAATAAGTCAAGTTTATAATTTAACTTTCAATAAAAATTTAATCGAATTATATGATCGGATTGATCGAGGCGATTAACTCAACTACAATTTTTAACTGCGATTAGGAATTGATCGCTTAACCAACCCGATTAATCAGACCAGCCTAGTTTACTCGTATAAAAATAAATTACCACTGTTCACAGTAGAAGAATATCCTATTCAGAAAAAAAAATACTTTTCAAGTTCGTAAGTCTTATAGGCCTATTTGAAACAAGTTGGAAAATTGTTAGTGAACATTTTTTGTTCGTAACTTGGATTACTCACAAATCATGTCACTCAATTATTAGTAAACATTGATTGCAGATAATTTTCATATTAAAAAAATGTTGTTAAATCAACTTAAAAGACGGTATAAATTTTGCCAATGTCCCAAATATCATTTCAAATTTTCAAATGTTATTTCCTACCATATTTTCTACCAATTCATGATGGTGATATTTTCAACACTCTCTTGCTGCGTCTTGAAAATGGCAAAAAATGAATTCCAAAACAATTGTCGGAGATGAGAAAACTTTTTATTTGCTACAGCCACTTTCATTTAGAAAATGAACCGCATGGTATAATTAGATTCTAAGAACTGAACTCGATGGCAGCAGTGAAACCTTGACTTTTTTCTCGTAAGTGGAAAATACTGAAATACTGATCTCAAAAAATAATCGTTTTTATGTTGTTGTTGTTTTTTTTTGTTTTTTTTAATTATTTTGATCATTCCTATTTTTTTTTTTTTGTCAATCTTTTGAAATGCTCTTAAATTTTCTAATTGCTAATTGTTGCTGTATATACAGCGTGTCCTGTAAGTCCTAATTCGACCTTCATCTCATTAACCGTTCGTCTTAAAGGTATGGCTCCGATTTAAAAACTGCTCAAAATATGTTAAAGAATCACAAAATAAAAAAAAATCTAAATTTTTATATAGTTTTCTCTGTTTTCTAACTTCCAATTAGGAAGTTACTGCCCTGTCTTCGAAATCATTTCGTTATAACGAAATTTTGTTATAAATGAATTCCAGGTTTTTGCATTATTCCTATAGGGAATTTATATGGAAGATTAGAAAAGTCTTCGTTAAAACGAGATTTTCGCTATAGCGGTATTCGCTGAAACGAGATTCGACTGTGTGTGTATATATATATATATATATATATATATACGTATCACTGTGTATATATATATATATATATATACACAGTGGAATCCCGTTTTAATGAATACTGCTATGCTGAAAATCTCGTTTTAACGAACACTTTTCTGATACCCCAGATAAGTTTACAGAGGAACAATAGAAAATACTTGGAATTCCCTTATAACGAAATTTCATTATAACGAAGTGATTTCTCCAGTCCCTTGGAGTTCGCTATAACGGGATTCGACTGTATATATAATATCTGTATATATATATACCATATATGTTCATTTTTGTGCATTTGCTTACAGTCAGTTATTTTTGTACCAAATACTCTCTTTTTTTTGTTCTCTCTCTCTCCAGATCTTCTGTAACATTTTGTTTAATTCATCATTTTCTCATGAATTCATCTGTCTTTGTAATTTGTCAACTTTTTTTTTTCTCCCGATGTGGCCAAAAAACTAAGTACTTTATTAATTCAGGTAATCAGCTCTCAGTTAAATCAGCTCCGGCCTGGACGAATAAATGTATAAATATACTAATATTGAAGAAAAAAAAATGTTTTGTCTATAATATATTCGGGTATCACAAAAGAATGGAAAAAAGGAATAACGATGAGAGAAATTTGAGTCAATGAATTGTATTGCATTTACTGATGACGTGTTTATATTTGTTCTGATAACAATATAGACAACGCTTTTATTTTCTTTTTTAAACTTTTGAATAAATTGTATTTTTATTTAAATTTTTAAAGGGATGGGGGGATCGGAAGTATCGAAATATCCCAGTTTCTCCCTTTGGTCCAATGTGGGTTTCATGATAGGTCAATGGCCTCATGGCTATGATCGGCATCTATGGATCGTATGTTATAGGGAACGGGGAGTGCTTGACCTACCCTGCATCCCATTAAAAACCTCCTAATTTTTTTCCCATCATCTGTTGTTTTTACTAGTTCCTAAAATCATTCAACAGGTCAAGTTCTTGTCTACGAAACAATTATCTTGGATAAATTATTTCAAGATTGCTGGAAATATGTGGGTTATTAATCTCACTGTATCAAGTCTTCCAACTGGAGTTATAATAAATAAAAGATCGTTTTTAATCTAAACGAGGCAGTCTTTCACCTGGCAGTATCCGGTCGTTCACCCTTGGGCTCAGCTCAGCTCAGCCAAAGCCACGCGGGCATCATTGGGGAGGGGTACCCTGATGGGAAAGCCCTCCCATGGTGGGCCCAACGGGTGTATACCTATCTCAAAAAACCCCTTTTCTCTCATGGAGGTTCCACCAGTTTCGTACCCGATCTGAGGCCTCTCGCATCCTGTTCGCATCCATTCGGTATATTTCCCTACAACTGTCTTCAGTCGGAAATTTCATCTGCCAACAGTCAGTTGCACAACCAGTACTGTAGTGTAACATATTTTCTGGCGAATGAAATTTTTAAATCCTGATTACTGGACAAAAAGTGAGAAGATAGACTTCTATACGGTACACAACTTGAGATACACTTACCATGAATCAGATTTCAAACGATCTGTGTAGACATACAAAATTTAAAAAAAATTGCAATGATTTCTAGAATCATTCTAGAATGCTAAATTATGAAATAATCGAACAAAATTAATAACTGAAAAGTAGTAAAACAATTATATAATTATTCTGTTAACAATTAGAAAGGTAGTAACTGAACGAGAATTGTTGCATTATATGCTAATTACCCATAAGTAAAGTCAACCTATCCGCAGGCCATAGAAATGGTCGATAGATGATATTTTTTTTCAACAAAATTCATTAAATTTACTCCAAATTCGACCCATTTGTTTTTTTATGAAGTATCCACGCATCCATTTATGAATCCATCGATATTTAATTCAAATTGGTTATATTTACTGCATAAAAAGTGATATAATGGTGAAAAAAATGTCATTTATGTCATTTGGCAACATTATTCTTTTTTAATGTTTTTTTTTCCTCACACAAAATTGGATATCTTGAAATGCAGGGTTGAAAATGTTTGTGTGTGTGTGTCTGTGGAAGCAAAACAAAAAGAATGAACGGGTTTCAACAAGAAGGAAATGCAGGGGACAAATATGTCATTTCAGTTCTGAAGTTGTTTATCAATAAATTATTCATTATACACTTAATTTTACCAAAATTAAGTTCAATTAATTTGATTTAAATTCACAATAATGCATCAGTTGTATGTGTTTAGTCTATTTTAACATAAACTAAAAACATTAACCCTTTATTAGCTCTCAAAAGCGACTGAGTAATATTTTTTCAAACAAATGCATTTTTATTTTGAGCTTGTTTTGAAAAATTTTTGACCTTTGCATTTTGAAGGGAAATGCCATGTGCGGTCGAGACATATTGCTGTGCATTCTACAACAATGATTGAAAAGTAAGTTGGAGCACAATAAATGCCATTTTTATACTATTTAAAACTATATAAATCGTATAAATAAAGCGTGTACCCTGAAGTATAACATCCGATATTTTTTGAAATATTGACAATAATATTTTTTTTTGTCGTGTAATAGCATTCAGGGTACCTCTTTTGCTTAATGCAATCCCATCCCTCCAAATTTTCCTTCTCTGGATATTCCAATGCTTGCTAATCAAAGGGTTAAAACACATTAGCTGAAAACATTGAAGAAATGTAATTTTTCTTCTGAACGTCTCTCGTCCCCTTAAGCAAGTTTATTTTTGACAGCTTCTACGATGCTTTGAACAATAATATGCATTTTGAAAACTACAGAAAAATAATCTAATCATAATTTATAGGAATCGGAAAATTTATTTTTATCATATTCTGTGCACACAGCTAGATTATTTACACATTATTTATACATATGTATGTGACGTGTCAGTTTGCATTATCTTGATCCAGGTTTTCATCGTTCAGTTTTTTAAGCTGATATTTTAAAGTATAATTTCAAATTTAATTGAATATTTTATATTGAATAATTTATTCCAAAAAATTATTATTTAAATTTTAATAATTATTTTTTGAAGCACTCGATTTCAAACTGAACGCTACATTTCATTTATTTTATACATTAAATGCAGAGGAATTGAGCTTTATATTTTGTAAAAAAATAATGTTTAAAGAAAACTATATCAATGCAATATCACTGAGATATGGTACAAAACATTTAAATCAATGTCTGTCTGTGAGAGCTTCAAAATCTCCCCACCCATAAAAAAAATCATCTTTGTAATCTTATTTTATATAAAGTTTTAGAGAGCTGACAAATTAGATTTGTTTTGCTACAACATCATCATTCATTTTCAGATTCTTAGAATGATCTCTGTTAACAACTACAGTATTTCGCATAAGATGTAGATAGAAAAAAATGAATATATGGGGGAAAGCCTTGGAATTTTTTTCTAATGAATGAATCAACTAGTTTAATTCAAACACAAATAAAAATACAAATTCCACATCAGGCAAGTGCCCAACGAGGTGGCTGAAAAAAAGATATCCATAAAAATATATGGATGTCAAATATATTTGAAATACTGCAACCAACGAATTATCAAATTTATAAAAATAATCACGAATTATTCAATTTTATCAAAGTTCTATTTTTTTATGTGTGATTTTTCTTCGTATTAGCACATGCATATTATGAGATGTTTACATTTTGTTTTTAGTCAAATTTGAACTTTAAAAAAATTTACAGAACAGAAATCGCTAGCTATAAAATTTGATTTTATTATAATCAATAAGCTCATGGAAATTTCAAGTGATTGTTTTGCACATGGAGGCTGAAGTCTTGTCGGCATCCTCTATATGAGGACATGACTTTCATTTGTTTTTCTGTTTTTTTTTGTTTTTTTTATAAATTGTAAAATAAAAAAAAACCGTAAAAGAATTTTCTTAACATTCATTAATATATTTATAACTATATTTTTTAATGCTAAAAACAATATAGTTTTTCTAGCTTTCAGACTAAGAATAGACTATCAGAAAAATCATAAAAAAAAACGTGTAATTTTTCATAAAAAGTACAGGATGCTCAATATTTATATTGCTTCGCTTTTCTATAAATCAGCAACGGTTATAAATTACTTGCCACCGAAATTCGAAATTGAGTTCAAATTAGAACTTAATTCTCATTCAGTTTTTCGATGCAATGAACAGTCATTTTTATTATTATTATTATATATATATATATATATATATATATTGATTTTTAATACCATTCTCACACTTTAATTTCAGTGTCAACTGAATTTAAAATTAATTGCATTTTGGAGAGAAATTTTAATTGTTTTTATAATATAGTTTAAGCAATATGTGTGTGTTTATATTTTGTCATTTCGTTGATATAATTTGCCTATATATCGGAAATAAGAATAATCAAATTGGTATATTAAACAAGCAGGTTTTGAAAATGCATCTGTCTGTCAAACATTAGAAATATTTACCATTGAAATGAAGAAGGTGGGAAAAATGGTTTATATATTTGATCAATGTGAGTTTTAATGTGGTTTTTTTTCGTTGTAATTTTTTCATGAGAACTGATTTATGTAAACAGACACATTGAAGGAAAATAGAAACACAATTTGTCACTTGACGTGCTACTGGAGATGTTAAAAAAATAAAATTAGGATAAAAAATAAAATTATGAAACAATTTTTTTTATACTTCCCAATAATGTCCACTTTAAATAGAAGTAAACTACTTTAGAATAGATTTAAAAAAAACCATTTTAGCTGGAAAAAAAACAAAAAACAAACAACGTGCTAAAATTGGTACCGAAAAATTTGAAGAGCAATATATCATCTTAATTTCCAATTTTCTTATTTACCTTATTCATCCTTAACGTGTATGAGTCATGATGATTTGTCATAAAAACAATGATGATGCATGATTTAAAAAAATAATTGCCGTGTTTTGAGTCAATTAAATCCATCGAGTCATGCTTTGTTTACAAAAAAATAATGATAAAAGAAAATTTTGAAGTAAACAAAGCCTAAAAGATTTTGATGTCCATCATGTAATAAATAATTTTAATTATTAGAATAATATATATATACAAAAACCAAGTTCACCATTTCCGGGAATGTTTCAGAAGGATCTCGACTAAATTTTGCATTATCACTTAATTTTAAGAAACAGGAATCATTACAAACAATGCTCTGTCACTCATATTCTATTTAATTTGTGATCAGTCATTCAGCTTTCCAAATATTGAGATTTGTAATATCCATATCGTGCTAAGTTTTTTGAAATTATTTCACATAAAATAATAAAATAAATATATTGGGGAAAATAATTATATTTTTTGATTTTATTTTCTTATTTATCTTCATTTTTTATTCATATTTATTCTTTTATTTATTTTCATTTTTTTGTTCTCATTTTTAAAAATTTATAAAAAAAAATTATATTTTTTGTATTCACTTCAGCATCTTTTTACTTTTTTATTTATTTTCAAATCTTTTTGCCTTTTTAAAATTTTTACGTGTTTGTTTATTTTAGCATGCCTCACTTTTTAGTAATTGTCAATTTGTATTTGGTTGATTTTTTACACATATTTCTACATGCTTTGTGTGTATTATTCAATGCTCAGTGTTCATGTTTTCCAGGGTAATACGTAAATAAATAAAATATTTCAATATTAATCATGTAGTTATTACAGTAGTAATTCGCACGTGGCTGAGTTTGTACATCAGTATAATCATTGTGTTCGTTCACATCATGATGCTTATGTTTTATTTAAGCTGAACTAAATATACCGATGATTGTAATGGGAAAGAAATTACTATTTATGTTTATAAATAGTAATTGTTTTCTCATTACAGTAACCGGTTGAAAATATCTTTCATAATTTACTAGTGATAATGAAAAACTAACTATTTTCCGAGTAATTATGATTTAATAGCGGGTGAGAACAGCTGCGAATATTGATTTATTCGAAAAATGGATTATCCGCAAATAACATATTTAAACAAAATAAGGAAAAAAAAATTTTTCACACAACAATTTTCGTATTTTTTCTCAATTTCTTGTTTTGATTAATTTCTTTTCTTGCAAAAAAAAAATTATTTCCTTCAACTCTCAGTGGATTTTAGTCGTTACAGATCCGTGATCGATCGTCGCATTTCACGTGCTCAGTTTGAACAATAACATTTTTTTTGTACATAAACAAGAGTCTCAATCACATCGATAATAATCTTTTTTATCACCGGATTTAATTTTGATACGAGCTTAAATTGATGAATTTTAAAATTAGCGGGATTTATATGAATCACATTACTTGGTAAAATTATAAAACTGAAAAAAAAAAACGAAACATAAATTTCGTGATTTTTAGCTATCGATTTATTAAAAAATTGTGAATTTTTTGATGGAGCATGGAGATACCGAACTTTTTTGCTGATAGTATTTTTCAATAAAAGTGAAATATATTTCGCAATATGGAACGAAAAGGGATTCGTAATTCGATAAAAAAATTTAGTTCGGAGATTTAGTATAACAACTATTTTTCTTTCAGAATTATCTTAAATAAATGATTTTATTGGATATTCATGGGCCGTGCATCATCGTGACAGGTCATTCCAGCGTCCAGCACCACGAGGCTTAGCCGACTAGCGGTGAAAATTCAGCGGAAGCGATCGGCCAGAGGATAACGGACACCTGTCGGTTGAATTTGCGGTCATCGTTTCCGACTAGACGGATCAGCGCTGGCCCGTACGCCATGACCGCAATAATAATGCATGTAATAATTATATATGCGTGTGTGTATATATATATATATATTGCAGCTTACCTCGTCATTTCGATGATTATGCAATTTGGAGACGGCTTCATATATTGTTGCCGCTGGAGCCGATCGGCGTTGTACAGGCTTCTATCTACTCCAAACAAACGACTACTCCCCATCTCTCTCTGTCTCTCTCTCTCTTCGTATCTCTCTCCATGTCTCGGATTGAGCATGCGCGGTGAACACCAAGTTGCGTCATGCATAGTGCAAGCTTTTTTTCTCTATATATTTTTCTAAGGCATTTTTTTTTTAAATATTCATCTAGTGAACCCTCCCTCAGGGTTCTTACAATCGTGTTCAACCCGATCTTCGTGGTCCCTGAGCATTTGTTTGCTGCCTGAGAGGCGAAAAACCCCTTCGAAAAAGCCTCTTCGTGGGACTAACCTTGAAGATTGAGAAAGAAGGTTGTGTAGAGTGCCGTTTAACGAATAAGTTTTTTGAAAGGTTAGGTTATATACCCTCATTGATTTCCCTCCCTAAACCTATCTTAGATCAAACAAATTTTCTGATACATTGTACTTCCCATATAGTTACTCGCGTCTGATCTGAGCCTCTCGCTAGTCACTAAAAAAATAGTGTCGTTTTGCATTTGAAATCTCGTTGACTACATATTAAAATTATATGGTCTATTGCATGATGTGCCTGTAGATGTGAAAAGCGAAAAAAAGAAAGAAAAAAAACCAAATGCTCATGTATGAGCAGTCTCCTTGTTAAAGGTTATTTGAATTCAAGAAAACAAAATTGATTAATATACATATTTTTTATATTCTTTTACCATACCTACAGAGGGACATAGAATTGGTTGAAGGGGTGCAGAGAAGAGCTACGCGTGTCCTTATTGGCACACAGGGCTTGAGTTATGAAGAGAGACTTCATTTTTTGAATATGTTTACATTAGATGAACGCAGGTGTCGAGGAGATATGATCAAAGTGTTTACAATTTTCAATGGGATGGATAAGATGGACCATGAACTTTTAGTACACCGCCAATCGACTGCTTTTACAAGGGGACACCAGTATCGATTGGTGAGGGACAATGCAAGGTAATGGTGTCACGGAATTTTTCTCTAATAGGGTTGCTAATGAATTAAATAGCTTAACCCGAGGGGTAGTAAATTCTAACACGATTGACACGTTTGAAAAGAAAATACGATAAACATGTTGGGGTAAATCGAGAAGCTATCCATTCTTAGAATAAGACAACCATAAGTATTCTTTATGGGCATTGTATAATATTTTATCATGTGTATATATTGTTTATAATTTGTGTTAATTGCATTTTTAATTGGGTTGCTGTTTTTGTTTCTCTTCAAATATATAACATCCATATTTTTATGGGCATCTTTTTATCAGCCACCTCGTTGGGCATTTTGCCTGTTGTGGCGTTGTATTTGTATTTGTATTTTACATTTGTCGTCCTTATTTAAAAATCCTTTCGAGTTTTTTTTAACATTCTTTTTGAAGTGATGTAAAAAAAATTGTAAAGTGATTTTTTTCTAATAGTTACTTGAAGTGAGTATTGTCATGAATATTTAATAATTTTTGTTTTTTTCTTTTTTAAATTATCAATATTTTTCTTTAAATTTTTGATTTTTTCCTTAAATTTTTGATTTTTTCTTACTCATGTTTTTTAATTTTTTCTTACTTAAAATTTTTAAATGCTTCTTTAAATTTATGATTTTTCTTCCTCAAATTCTTAACTACTTTGTTTTTAATTATCAATTTTTTCTTCTGTAATTTTTAATTTTTTTCATTCTTCAAATTTTTAATTTTTTTCATTCTTCAAATTTTTAATTTTTCCTCCTTTACATTTTTGGTATTTTCTTATTCGATTCTTTTTCCTTTTTTTCTTATTTAAAATTTTTTAATAGTTTCTTTAATTTTTGATTTTCTTTCTTCCTTAAATTATAATTTTTTCAGTTTTAATAAATTTTCAGTTTTTTCCCCCCGGTAATTTTCAATTTTTCCTCCAAATTTTAAATTTTTCCCTTTTGAAATTTTTTATTTTTCCCTAAAATTTTTGCTTTTTTTGCCACTCCCACAAAATCTTAATTTTTTGCTTTAAATTCACAATTTTTCCCTTCTGTAATTTTTAACTTCTTCCTTCTTAAATTTTTTAATCATTTCTTCTTTAAATTTATAATTTTTTCTTCTTTAAATTTATAATTTTTTCATCTTTAAATTTATAATTTTTTCTTCTTTAAATTTATAATTTTTTCTTCTTTAAATTTATAATTTTTTCTTCTTTAAATTTATAATTTTTTCTTTAAATTTATAATTTTTTCTTCTGTAAATTTTTGAATTTTTTTTCTCCCTTAAATTATTTTCCTTTAAATTTTTAATCTTTTAATTTTTTCCTTCTTCAATTTTTAATCTTTTAATTTTTTCCTTCTTCAATTTTTGATTTTTTCCCTAAATTGTTTTTTTAATTTTTGTTCGTTAAATTTTAAATTTTTTCCTTTTTATAATTTTTTATTTTTTCCTTCTTTTTTCTTCTTCTTCTAAGTTTTTCTTATTCAAAGTTTCTTTTTTTCTAAAGTTTTTTCTCCCTTAAATTATTTTCTTTTAAAAATTTTTTATCTTTTACTTTTTTTCCTTCAAATTTTTTTTTATTTTTTTCCTTTAAAATTTTTATTCTTCCTTGTCTAATTTTCAAATTTTTTTGATAATTTTTGATTTTTATGTTATGCAAATAGTGATATTGAATTGATTTGCACTGATTTACTTAATTCAATTGATAAGGAAGAAATATTTTCTTGGAGTGAAGCAGAAAGTATTACAATAATCATTATTTTTATTCTGTGTTCATATGAATTTTTTTGGTAATTTAGATGTTTCTACCTGAAATACTTTTTAATTTATTGGTTAAATAAAAAATATAGCTAATTATAAATGATTGCTTATCATAAATCATTAATTATAGCTTTAGCTATTACACAGGTTGTCCTGTCAGTCCTGATTCGGCCTTTATCTATCTGATCAACCGTTCGTCGTAGAGGAATTGCTAAAATTTAAAAAAAGAATTCAAAATTTGTTCAAAAATTACCCCTTCATTGGCGTACACAAAGGGGGGGGGGGGAGTTTGGGGTTCTAACCCCCCCCCCCCCCCCAAGCCGAGATTATGTTATTTTTTGCAGGAAAAATCGTAAACCCCCACTTACCCTAGAAGAAAGAAATTGAACCCCCCCGATTAAGAAAATTCTGCGTACGCCTATGTACTTGTTTACCAGTTTCAAGAGTGAAAATACAGTGTTTCACAAAATTAAAAATATAAATTTTTGTACGGTTCCTCTTGTGCTACTTTCAGTTGGAAAGTTGTTGCCCTGTCTTCCCGAGGCCAACAAAAATATTCCAAGCATCTAAGTGTAATATTCGCTGAGGTATTCGAATTAAAAAATCAGAGAGAGTTGGGAAAGGACAGCATAAAAAATAAGGGAAAGGAGCGCTGTGTGTCCATGGGCTTTTTTGCTGTTCTTTCATAACTTTTCTCCGATTTTTGAATTCAAATATCTTAGCGGATGTTGCATTTGGAAACGTGGAATATTTTTGTTGGCCTCAAAAGAGACAGAGAAAGTACTTTCTAATTGGGATTTTTCAAGATAGGGCGTTCATATAAAAATTTGGATTTTTTTTATTTTGTGATACATTGTATTTGCACTCTCAAAACTAGTACGGGGAAGTTTTAGTTGCCAGTTCAACTTCTAGTTTCTGAACACATTTTGATCATTTCTTAAATTGGAATCACACCTTTATGACGAACGGTTGATGAAGTAAAGGTCGTATTGGGACTTGCAGGCAGGGTCGCAACTGGGAGGGGGGGAGAGGACAGGTGGATCTGGTGCCCCGGGCGCTGGACTAGAGAGGGTGCCGAATACAGCATTTAACACTGCTCCTTCTGAATTACATGGGAGCGCAAAAAAATGCGTTCTTTCTCCGGCTGGTGGAGTATCTAGTTGCGGTCTTGCTTCCAGGACACCCTGTATAGCAAGAATTTTTTCATTTCAACTCAATAATATTTTATTTGTGCTCTCTTCTGTCTTATTTGCATTTTCGTAACTAACCGTGGATAATGGTGTGTAGTTCTTGGTTCTAGATCATAGTTTCCCAAGCTTTTGGTTCCCCCATCGCCACTTCAGAAATTATTTCTCCCATCGCTCCCCAACTAAAGCCAACCTATGGGAATCTGCCCGTAGCTTTTACCGCCCCCATAGACCATTCCATCTCCTCCCATGGGGCAATATGTTCAATTTGAGAAGCACTATTCTGGACCTCTCATTTCTTTCAAACGTGAAATGTGTCCGAAAACAAATATTAATACTACACGATTGCATCCTATCATACTTTACCGTATTTGCTCGAATTAATCACTTACTTATTGAATCTATTAATTTGGGATTGTGTGTGACAATATTTGTGAATACTATACATTTTTGCTGTTGGGAAATAAAATGCACGGTATCGTCAAGTAAATATGGTACATCTTAATGTATGAAAGTATTCTTTAAGTTATTGATGTACGGGGTGCATAGAACTACCAGCACGCATCTTATTTTATTGGTAAGCCGCTGATCCTAGAGGCGTATTTCTAATTAGAAAAAGTATCTAAATAATGTGCAAAACTCGAATGCAACATTCATGAAGATAAAATCTAATTCGCGAAAATATATATTATGGGGTAAATGTGATAAATCGGTTATTGTGCATACTTCCCAATCACCTTGGTAAATTTAGCAGCGAATATTCACAATACCCAAGAGTTGTTGGTAAATTTGATAAATACTAAAAAATTATCACATTCATCTGTGATTATGCATGATTACCCTAGTGTAATTGGTTAATTTCATGAATATAAAGATAATTCCAAATGAGTTTAGTAGGTGTAATGAATACAGTCGAGCCCAATATAATATAGCAAATTTTACTATCCTATCCCCGACATAATGACACAGTACATATATGAATTTTGATGTATAGTAGCCTATATCATATTGCACGATTTATCATATTTACCACCAACGCGATGGTTGGGTATTATGCATAATTCCAATTGGTATTTAAGCATAATGCCAGTGAAGTTATAATTTTTTTTTTTAGTTCTTAAATTTATCAACTACGCTTGCACACTATGCATAATCGCCGGTAAAAGTGATTAATTTCGGGAAATTTATGAAACTTACCAAAATGCTCATGACGATTGTGCATAGTGACCGGATTTATCACATTTATACTAGTTTTTGATAATTAAACTCATTGAGCCTAAAATGTTTCTAGTTTTATATTGAGAAGCACTACTATTTAACTGCAATATAATCATGAGACTATACGTTATTTGGGATTTTTTTTTTCATCGAATTGTTATCTCGAATGTGATGTGTGATGTTGGGAAAAACAAGAAACACAACGTGGAGTATAATTTATTGACAACAAATTCAATATCAACATAAATACTGAAAATGAAATTATTCAACGAACTTTTACCAAGCTCTGATTTTACATAACCATCAGATTAAGTGGTCGAGTAATTACAAATACATACATTATTTCTCTTTTGATCATTTGTGGAATTCTTGAAGTGTGTAATCACTTGAAAAAATGGCAATTTTTTATCAGTTTCAAACGAAATTTGAATGGCTCGTTGCATGGAAAAAATAACACATTTGAGCAATTGATAGAGCCGTAGTAATGTGCTGTATTGAAAACTTAATAGAGACGTGTAAAAAGCAACAATATTCTTATAACTTAAGAAAAAGTGACTATCGTGGGCGATGCTATCTGTTCAATGCTATTACATTAAAACTTCGATTAACCGTCAGTTTCTGTTATCCGTCATCATCTAAAAAAATGAGGATAAAACAGCCCCAGATTTTAAGGTCTGAAAAGATCGGATCACTGTTACGGTCTGTGCAAATGCCACCGGCAATCATAGATTACCCACTGCTTGTAATTAGCAAATCTAAAGAAACCAAGTGCTTTCAAAAATTGGAATATGAACGCATTGCATGTGCGCCCATTATGCCCAAAAAAGTGTTTGGATGGACCAAAGTCATTTTTCAGAATGGTTCCACAATGTTTCCGTGCCTCAACTTAGAGCTGTGGCAGAAAAGCAGTTCCCGCAGAAAGCACCGCTGTTAATGCCCGACACACCCCTCTTGTGTACTCAAAGGTGATGATGGCAAAATAATATGCCTCTTTCTCCCAGCGAATACAACTCTACTTATGCAGCTTATGGAAGACGAAGGCATAATTGAAAATATGAAGCGACGTTACAGAAAAGCTTTCATAGAAGGCTTGCTTTAATCTGATTATGTCAAAGAATCACTGTCAAAGAATTTTGGAAGAGGTACAGCATTTTCAATATCGCCACTGCCTGGGCTGACCTTATATTGAAGTTTATATTGATTGTTTTGTGCGTGTGAATTAAGAGTAAATATAATCATGAGTATGCGTTAATTACATATTTTTTTACCAAAACTAACTATTTTGATCAGCAACAAAAAAAAACGAAAAATGAATGCCAAGCACAAAATAAATATTTTTTTTTGCAATTGATGAACAATTTGTAGGTCATGATACATCACCTCCATATGTTTTCCTATTATAAGGGGGGTGTTAAGCTTATATTATCGTTGTCGATAGAAAGTATCTTGAATTATTTTTACTTAATGAGGTTTTAATTTTTTTTGATTAAGAAACTTTAGCCAAAACTTAAAAACTTTCATCAGAAAATATTCAATACATTTTTTATTCCTTTTTTTTAAACATAAAATGTGATAAAAAAGTATAAATAAAACTGTCTTGGTTCTTTTTTTCAAAAATTTTTCCTTTGAATATTCATATCTTATAACCTCAATTTCTTCTTAATATAGATTCAATCGATGTAGGTGATCGCAGTCTTTCAACAAAAACGTAGAGGTGATTACGCACATTAAGATAAACAATATGGGACATAAAGGGCCATTCAGCATTACATCAGAAGAATTTTGGCCATTTTTGATCCCCCCCGTTTTTTTTGTTTTTTTTTGTCATCAAAGCAAAACTATTACCCCTTCCCCTCCTTCTCAGCAAAACTAAATAAGCACTACTGCACCCCCCTACCGCATGCTGGGAATCAGAGGCTTATGATCAGTGTTGGGGAGGCACAGGTGGCTCTTCTCCCCAAGACGATCAAAAGTATATTCAAAATAATAATAATAAAATAAAGAAAATATAATAAAATGTTGTCTAATGAATTTCTTTTATTTGAAGGCCAAAAACTCAAAATTTCACTTGAGAAAGATAATTTTTGATTCCCCCCCTCCCCCACCCCCAAGATTTGTTATGCACTGTTCGAAACGTGGAACCTGCTTACGCCCCTGATTGGAATTGTCCTTAGAGTATATATATATATAGTGAGTTTGATCGCCATCGTTGTTGAGAACTTTTCTATGTATGCACGGGAATCACTTTTCACATGATTATAGATTGAACGCTATATTTTTAGCTTGTGTTTTCAGTTTTGAGCATTAATTAATGGAGTGGTATAGATAGTAAAGATGGAAAAAAGATGCTACTAAGAATACATTTCATATTTTCATAAGGGGTGGCGGTGATTCACCATTCTAACCATCCCCTCCTGTCATCAAACCTCAGCAAATCCAAACACCCCCCTCTCGTCGATGCTGACGCAATACTTGAATGACCCCTGAGACGTATTAAAACTTATCAAAATAACTTCGAAGCTCATCTAAAACTTGCAGAAGGATCCTCATAAGACGTGTGGTGTGGTGATTTTTTACTTACAGCAATAGCAATGCTCAGAATGAGAGATCCTCCATGGTGTTCGCGGGTGCCTTATTGTATTAAATTAATATTCTCATATACCCCCGAAAGTTCAGTAGAAACGTCCACGAAAAGCATGAAAGCCAATCAAATGTCCTTTCTGAAGATGAGTTGGACGTGGTTCCAAATTCCTTTATAAATATCGCAGGTCATGACACGTACCATCACCTCCATTTCTTTGTTGGAGTTTACGATCTCCCCAATTTATCAAAATATGCAGATAAAAACATGTTTTGAAGTTTTAACATATATTTTTTGTTATACATAGAAAATATTGAAGATATTTTTCTTCTGAAGCAGGAACTTCTCACTTCCGATTTAATGAAATTTTTCGTCACCGATTACTTGACTAGGTTGTAATACTTACAGACGTTTACGAAAGTATCTGAAAATAGACGGAAAAAATGTGAAATTAATTTTGTCAAATATGCATGCAATATACAGTACACATACCTGTAAAATAAAAATTAAAGACAAAAATATTTCTGTCAAACACATACATAGCGACAGCGAATGTAAAAATTGAAAAAAAAAACTGTGTATAATATCGTTACCATTATTATTAAAAAAAACTTTTATTATGTACCAATTAACTGTGAAATAGAATTGTTTATGCGGTCTAACGTAATGCACCAATTCAAGGCCATTTTAAAACATAAATGCACATAAATTTAAAATAAAAATTATAAATTACCAATATTACAAATAAAATAGTTTGATTCAATTCTTTTGAACAGAAATCGAGAAAATATTTCGCTCATTCATTGTTGATATTGAAACAATTTCTCACAATAAATATTTCTTACTTTGTAATTTTTTAGGGGTTTCCTACCTTTTAAAATGGTGAAAAAATTTATTAGAAATATCCCTAAAATGCTATCTAACCATTGATTTGATTTAAATTTATTGTTACACCTATTTTTGATTGCATACGTTATACTATGCAGTAAAAAATTTTACATATCTCCAATAATCCTTTTTTCAAATTTTCAAAAAAATGCCTTTGCAACAGCTTGCGTGCATGATAAACTAGTGACATCAATGAAATCGAAAAAAAAAAATTGGTTCAAAATAAAGAAAATAAAGATTTTATTCACGCGATCTTATTAAAAATTAAATTTTTAATTTTTAAAATGATTTTTTTATAACCCAAGCATTTAACCCTTTGAAGGGCGGTGGTATAAATGATGTACCACCTGTTTACATGATTTCTATGGATTTTGAAAAAAATGTCTGCCCTTGAAAGGGTTAAGAATGGATTTCAAATCTTTTTCAATGAACTGAACATTTCATTTATTTTTTATCAATGTGTATTCAATTTCTGATGTCTTGCTATTTTATCATGTGCACAATCTGATAAAAAAAACTTTTTATTTTTGAAAAATATTTACAGATAATATATTATATATTATTATATTACTTTTTATTTTTACTTGATTTTTTGAAAATTTGTAAAAAAAAATGGGTTTTAGAGATATGTGAAACTTTTTACTCGCACAGGACAGCATATGCAGGGTGTTCTGTTAATGGACCGACAAACTCAGAGGGTTGTTAGTAGGCATCAAGAGGAACAATAATTGTAATGAAACATGGTGCCGCAAACCACGTTGAGAGGGTGAAAATCGAGAAAAACGCATGCAGGTTTCGACGCCACACTTCAACGACAAAAGTACAATAATAACTACAAAAAAATGTATTTGATTAATTATTACAACAGTTGTTGGAAGTGGCGGCCACTGATATCATTGCACAGTCTACAACGACGTAAAAACGATACCCGGACACACTCGAAGATACCAGATATGCTTTGATATCTGCCGCAGCGGCGACCATCCACACTATGAGATCCTCCGGTGTGCCCACAGACGTCATATATGGTGAGCGAACCACGAACGCATTCGGCGATCAACTGACATCTACCTTTCGTCTCCTCAGGACTCAGAGCCTGCATGCGTTTTCCGCGATTCTCACCGTCTCAACGTTGTTTGCCGCACCATGTTCCATAGCTATTTTTGTTCCTCTTGATGTCTACTAACAACCCTCTGAGTTTGTCGGTCCACACCCTGTATAGTCAAAAGTATGTGTGAACAATATGAAATAAATAAATGGTTAAATAATATTTTTATTGATATTTCTACTGGAGGATAGTTTTTCACTATGGAGACCCTCTTGAGTAAGAATAAGAGGATGAAAACATTTACCCCCCCCCCCCCCATAGTTAATAAATAGGTAAGCACATGAATAAAATTATATTATTCCATTCGTCATAATGTAGAGGGAACCAAAGGGTGCGAAACTCATTTCGTGAAATTTACCCAAATACAAATTCAATTTATTGAAGCATCGGTACCTAAAATATCAAAATTCTGCATTGATTATCATCGTATAGTTATTGAGTCATCTGTCACCATTCACCGTCAAAGAATTAAGTGTGACTTGACTAAATAAATCCATCGTCTTTTGGATAGTTTTATTCGACAATCATAAAAACATAGAAAATATGATTCGCGAGCTGAATAAATCAGATAAAAGACGCTCCATCTTGAGTTAACCAGCTCAAGCAAAATCTTACTAGGAAAGGATTGCTTTACGTTCCCTTAACCTCCCTCCTACCAGAGATCACCTGCAGTTCCTGGTCCCATTAAAACGAAGGATTTTCCCACGAATCCTCACTTTCTCCCAAATTTCACCTCAAAACTTTCTTCTTCCCAAATTTCGCCCCTTCGCTTTCCTAATGTTGTAGTACATACAATCTTATCAGTCTCGTTCCCCTGGAGGAGGGGGGGGGGGGCAAATAAAGCTGAGAAATAGGCTTTTTATTCCCCCTCTCTTTACCCTCCCGAAATCTCCCAGAATTGAATAAGTTCCGCGAGAGAAAAAAAATTATATTCACCTCTTCCTGATGGTCCTTAAAAAAAAAGGGAACCGTTATAGGTTGGGAGAGTTTATATACATCTCTCACAATAAGAAAAACCAAGGAACAATCCTGAACTTGAACTTTGACTGCCTTAACCTTGAAATAATAATAGTAATAAAAAGTCGTGCATTGTACTGACGTTAGAAATGGAAAGGGTTTTCCTGCAACGGAAGTTAAGTAACAGGAAGTTGGCAAATTTTTCGGGATTTCTTCTAGGAAGGGATCGAGAAGAATGGGATGATTCCTACCTTCTCTTCGAGAAATACCTTGACTTACCCTCTCTGGAACTCTTTTATCATGAACCAAATCCCAAAGCATGTTGGACAAACCTTGCGCTTTTTTTTTTTTACCTGTTCATCAAATTTTCGATGACAGGGGGAAAAAACAAATTTTGATATATTTTTGTAAAAATTAATAAATTTCGTGATTGATGGTCATGTTTGAAAATTTGCCTTGAAAATTATAAAGTTTTTTTTTTAATAGTATCATTTCCTTCATCGTAAGATATATGGAAATTTATTGTGTTTTCACATAGGCGATTCTTTTTCGTTCAAAATTCAATTGATTCATAGGTGCGAAAAAGAGGGTGCATCTCGTTGGCAATGAGATCCTTCTCTCTCAATGCAGGATCGTACTTTAATAATTTTGTTCAACATCTTTAAAATTCCTAAATGCAGTCGACGCTTGTTGTCGACTGCATTTCGACACCCGTGCGGACGTGGAAAACTAGTCCGTGAAATAGGAAAGGCATTCGAAAGGGATATCATATTGTTTGGGACCAAACGATTTATTTTTAAAAACGCGCAGTTCGTAAAATCGAGTTTCGTCTGTAGAGAAATAAGAAATAAATCTGTGGTGTTTGGTCAGAACATAACTGCAAAATCACATTTCTTATATATAAGCGCTTTCATTGTCATTTAAAAATAAAAAATAAAGCACATATATATATATGTATGAAAATATCATACATCAGCATGTTGCTTAGCCGTACGCACGTATTTGTGCATTTATCTCACTTTTAATTTGTTATAATTAGTAAAATATGCATTTAGATCAAAAAGTCGTTTTTTGGATGTATCATGTTCTGATCAAACACCATAGAAATATCAGAGAAGGGAAGTTGAGAGTTGGGTAGTGGTCGACGTATGTCACATTAATGGCCGTGCCATTTATATCAAGTTACATAATGTTTAATGTTAATTTCACTACCGTTATTATCTAGATTTCAAAATATAAATATTATTATTAAAAAAGGGTGTCCCCGGACTAAAGATACTCTAAAGTGAAATCTTATAATGAGAGAACCAAGGGTGCTTTGCTAATGGAATTTCTGTGCCATCAATAGGGGGATTGCCCAAGTTTTTTTTATTTTATCCAAGTTTTCTGTCAAGGTTCAGCAACTGTCGGCTTTGTGACACTTTTCACAGCACAGTAGCTGACTTCCAGTCGGAATGCGGCCGTTGTGGTTGCCCAGTGGTCATAGTGACGGACTCACATCGCGAGGACCCGGGATCGAACCCCACAGTGGTGGTCATCTGAAGCTGGTTTACTGTGGTTACCAACTTCGAGGGCCAAATGCGAGGCAATCTTCCCGTTAGAGAGTCTCGCCACATAGAGCAACAGGCCTACAACGGTAAATCTTCAATCAAGACACTTCACTCATAGTTAGAAAAATAGGTAGCAGATGGCAGCACTATATAACAAACATTACACAGATGCAAGCTTCACGTTAGGTTCGCAACATGAACACGCACATTCCAAGGGCACGGTAGTCCAGTAGGTAGCCACGGTAGTCAAAAAGATACTCGCCTAAAGTACCAAAGGATGTTTAGAGGTGTCGCGAGTTCGATACCAGACCCGACCTTATCAGAAAACTTTCCTGACACAGGGGTACAACAGAAACGGCGACATGCCCGCAGTAAAAGATTGCTTCCGCAGGGAGTCCCCCATCGAGTGGTTAGCGCACCAACCTCTCGATGAGTGTGAAAAGAGCCGGCTGTTCGGAATCGGCAACAAATTGTAGGTCCCGGTCTCTAATTAGCCCTCGTGTGCAGAAAATGACAGTGGTGCGACAAAAATGATCACATTCCAACATGTTCCAATTCTTCAAAAGTTCCGCAGAGGAATATGGACGAGGTGCATGTGTGGTTTAGTAGTAGTCGGAACGGGAACCGGTGTTTGTATTGTAGGCCGTGTTGTTTGCATTTGTTGTGTATGTTTACCATATTCGCATTTCTGGTGTTTCCCCTTTTCCTTTTCCATTTTTTTTTTCATCTCTGACTGTGGCGTGCATTGTGTTTGATTTTTTTCATTGTTTTGTGTCAGTTTGTATTTTTTTTTCTTTTTACACCCTCATATTTTTACACACTTTGAAAAAGTGTTTTCGTGTTTGGTCAAGTGGGTTGTATAGATTGGTGGGCTATGGGAGGGTGTTAATACTTTTCCAACAGATACCCTTTATGTTAGAGGTTCCGTAAGGAATATTAACGTGGGTATCCGTCTGGTATTTCAAGTTCAACTCGGAATATGGGCGTTACAAAGAAGATTCAGTCGTGCTTTGGCTAGCTGAATTTAAATCAGTAACACGTTTTACACGTTGTGGTAGAAATGGAATGTGAAGTCTCCCAAATTCTTATCAACAGCACCTGCAGCAGTTGATTATAGCACGTAAAATTTTATTTAAACACTTAGCAAGAGATTAAATACCGTTTGGACACCTACACAACGAATGGTGCTCACATCGAACTTTATTCACCTATAAATAAAGTTGTGGGGTTGCTCCCTTTAATGCAACTAGAATGCATAACTAATCAAGATTGGGTCTCTCACTGTAGGCTACTGTATTACATTTGGATACCTTTAGCCCAAACGCGCTGTACACGGACGAATGTGAGATGTGACGTCAAAGATCCTTTGATGGGAATTCTTCATTTATTCTGCAAAAAAATGCTGTGAAATATTATTAAATAAGAATTGTAAGAAAAATTTCATACATGAGGTTTTATTTTATAATTTAATAGTTATATTAATAGATTTATAATTTAATAGTTATATTAATAGTTTTATAATTATATAATTCTCCAAGTATAATCATGTTTTTACCATGATAATTTATAATCTTTTTGCACTGTTCTTAATTTAAAATCACCAGATTCACTACGGAATAGAACACGAGAAAATAATTGGTTTTTTTTTTGTCGAGAAGAATAACTTATTATCATGGATTATTATCGAATGATGGTAGTTTATCAGCCACACGATGGAATTGAAGGGTTCGCTTGTTAAATTATTAGTCAGTAACCTTAAAAAATAAAACAAAAATGGTAAAAGGTGATAGCCCATAGCGATAATAAAAATTGACAGCACGTAGGTTGACTGAACATACCGTTGCTGCAGAAAATTTCAATAATCATTAAGTAGGAGTTGATAACATTTCGGATTCTTTTTGGCCTTTATTTATCATTCTATATTACCGAATGACTCTATGCAGTCACATTAATCTAATTGAATACAGCAATGCCCAGTTTTTTCTACGCTTCCTGCAGGGCAAACTAGAATTATATTAAAACCTCGATATAATGATACTCTGCAGACTAAGAAAAATATCATTGCAGAGGAGCTATCGTTATATCGAGAAGTCACATTATCATAAGGTGCCATTAAATTTGTGCTGATGTTGGCGTCTCCTCTGTACTAGCGTTGTCAGTACTACGATATAAAAAGCACGATACGAAATAAAATACATAAAATACAAAATGAAATACATAAAATACAAAATGAAATACATAAAATACAAAATGAAATACATAAAATACAAAATGAAATACATAAAATACAAAATGAAATACATAAAATACAAAATGAAATGCATAAAATACAAAATAAATTACATAAAATACAAAATAAAATACGATGAGTAAACCATAAAAATTCGCAGCAAATAATTCTAATTGATTACTTAAAGAAAAAAAAAGCAGTTTATTGTTCATCATGTAGTGTAGTTTCCCGCACGGCTCTTCTGTGTACTACACAGAAAGTAACTTCACGGCAACTTCATAAGCGTTTTCGGACGGTAGATGAGCACAATGCTGATGTTATTAGAAACCTTTGAAAGAACAAACTCTGGTGAGGAATTTAAAATATATCGAAGGTGATTTTGAGTATAATATAAAAAACATCGTTGCAGCGGTTTCGAAGTTTTAACCTCAAAAAATATCTTTATAGAGGAATTTATCGTAGTAAAAGAAATAGTTGTATCAAGAAGAGTCAACATAAGACTAGGCAATTCCAAACAACATACGAAAAAAAAAATCGTTGTATAGGGATTTAACGTTATATCGGGTATCGATGTAGTGAGGATTCATTGTAAGCTAAACTTCCTTTTGCCACAGGGATATGTATTTTTTTAGACAATCTTCATTTGACCTTATTCCAGTACAAATATTTACACCCAGCATGAAAAAGAAAAGTATTCTTCCATGAGAGAATCTCATTGTAATTAATCTCTTATCATCAGGTGGTTTCAGGTGAGTGATTTCCACGGTGCTGTAATTATTATAAGAAGATTGCAGAATAAAGATCGGAAGACACTTAATTCCGAAGAAAATATAGATAAAAATTTCTAACGTCTTGCTTTGAATTATAAGAATATAAAAAGAGTGAATGAAACAATATCTACGATAATTTCTTTTCCCTATTCACATGACGATGCGACGTAAGTAGCCATAAAATTGAGATTTTGTTTCCTCTTTGCGATCAGTAACCAAAACGCTCTCAAGACGTTTTCTGTACCTTAAATATCAGTTTTTCATATTTTTTAAGATTTCTGTTCCAGGGACGATCTTAGATATTTCTTTATTTTTTTTTTATTTTACAGAAAGATTTCACAGATTTTTTTTTTTTTGAAGAAATTTGATTTCGATAACTTTTATAGCTTTTAAAAATGAATTTATTTTCACGTTTTTTTTGTGTAGATTATTAAATAATACTTGATTTTTTATACACATATATAAAATACAAAATCAACACATTATATAAATCTGTACCTATATTGTAGTTACATTAAAATATAAGAATACATTCATAAATAGACAAAAATAAGATTAGTGCCCCCTTAACCGTACAATGAATGATTTTTTTTATTTTGATCTGGTAATTTTTTCCATAATTAATTAAGCCTATAGAAAGCCGGGAAAAATATTTAAAAAAATGTATTCCGAATTGTACTCCTTATAAAGGGTCTTAAAGTCGCATATAAAATAAATGCATTGAAGTATTATTACTTTCCAAGTACATAAGTACCTTCTTTGTGATTCAAACTATAGAAAGCTAAAAAAAATTGGGTTGCAAACTTCAACGTAAAAAAAAGAAATGCAAATAAATCATTTCGACTCTACAATACATGATTTTCTTTTTTGACAGGTTGCAGAAGATTTACGATTTACACTTCTTTTTTAATTGAGGAGTTTTACTGCCATCTATCAATGGCTTTCGAATGAAAATGAAAAATGCGAATAATGAAAGTCTCAAACTCACATGAAGTTGCCAATTGTCAACGGGAAACGAAACATATTTAAAGTAGATGTTGCCAATCGGCAACAGTATGCACTGTAGGGTCATTCCTTACTATATTTATTATCTTACCACATTTTGAAGAAGCCGGAACAACATAAACTTCATATAAACTGTGATTATTCAATTTTTAAAATTTTATTTTATTCCCTCACGTGCAAATAGTAGGCCTACTTGAAGATAGTTAATAAATTAAATTCCATTGGAAACAAAATAACAGGCATGAATAAAGAACACGTTTGAAAAAAAGCCAATAGGCATAATATGTAATGTAACTAATAACACAAGGATGTGCATGTTCATTCGAGCCACGAAGTAAAAAGACAAATGAAGGACATAATGGGTGTTACGGTGTTTACGAAACACCAATTTTTTACCCTAAAATGGAATTTTTTTAAAATTAAAAATATATCCTCGCAAATAATATGTTTATGGCATGCAGAGCGTCGAATAGTTTAAAATAAGCATGACTAGAATTAATACAATGTCGAACAACGGTAAGGGGAATGAGACTGCGCATCAAGTCCTAGAATAATCGATTTTTTTCTTGAGGGAAAAAAATTAATAAATATTTTTTTTTATGGATGAAAAAATGCAAAGTAAAATACAGTAAACGCCGTTTATTCGAATCACGGAGAATGTTATCATTTTGTATTGTTATCACTTTTGCAAAGTCAGGACGGATCATTATCATAGCATGGGAAAAAGTTCCTTTATAGTTATCGAGACTTCGGGACTATAAAAAAAAAAGATAATATATAATCTTTCTTTTTTTTCATAGAAAGATTTTTTCGCGCATTTTGATGCTTATGCTTTAATCAGATTTATTTTTTACCCCTATAAGTTATCATTATCAACTTCCAAGACAATATAGGAGGTCAGAACTTTTACCCACTGCCTTGTGCACAGTCATTTCCGTACTCGATTAACAAAGCCCTAATCGCGCATTAGTAGCCGCTAAAATCCTTGTACATGTAGAGCTGCTTTCTCAAAGGCTTTCCTATAGTGAAGACAAATGAGTTGAAAAATTAGTTGAAGAGAAAGCCCCTTCTCCAATAGTTCTTGGTCAGTTTCTTTAAGTTGGCCAGATTCACAGTCACTTGGCCGAAATCAAGGAATCTATTGAATATATTGTGTATTACAAAAATTAGCATTATTCGTAAAACATATTAGTCAGTTCCATTCTAACTCCTCGTAATAGCTAAATAATAATAATAACAAACACAGGATTTTAGTAAGAAGGAACAAAGAGCATTTGCAACCAGTTATGCAGGGAGGAAAAACAGAGTTGCCCCATTTAAGTAAACGGGACGCACTGTCATCGTATTCACATCTGAATTTCTTTCGGATATAGTTATTGATCGGTTATTGTTATCAGAAATCTCGAGTCACAGTGTTATCAGATCCTGCTGCGTTCAGTGTATAAAAATGAATTGCATCGTCCAACCCAGCGGTTGTTTCTCAACCTGTGCTCCACGGCCACTCGAAGAAAATAAAAAAGCAGTAAATTTGAAGGGAAAAAAATAATTATATAAATATTTTTAAATAATAAAAATAAATCAGTAACTTTTATCAATAAGTAAAAAGTGGGCCTACGGGCTCCGCCGTAGAAATTATATGCCAGAAAGGGCCCCGCGAATCAAAAAAGGTTGAGAACCGCAGGTCTAACCTATTAATTTTGAAATAAAACGTTTATAACAGATATATTGAAATAGCATTTACCATTATTTCAGGTAATAGCCAGATTATTGCAGGTTCAATAACCAAGGACAGAAAAAACATTTTTTTTTGTAAAATATTTGAAAGATTGATGTCGAAGACAAATCGATACGTAATAAAAAATAATGCAAGTAACGAAAGCTTATTTTATAAAGCGGGCCTTACGGTAAGCCATCGAAAAAAAGTGACAAGTTATACGATAATCCTGTTGGGCAGTGATTATGATATTGATATGGACTAGCTTTGAAAGTAATTTACATACGCACTTGAATCTGCTTTGTTCAAGTACATGAATAATATAAGCACCATATTTCTAAAATCATATTTAGTTCGATATTTAATTGCATAAAATTATCTCACGAACATTACGATCGCTCAGGTTCGGATAGTACGAGGAAATTTATGATTCCATATCAAATCGAATTTTTCTTTATTTCTAATGAAAATATGCAATGGCTAAACGATAAGTGTGTGAGTAGGTGATTAAATGTTTTTAATCTAATTTTTTTAGCCCACCAAAAACAATAAAGATTCCAAATCTATAAAATGATGAAATTCCTCCACGAAAAGCTTCAAATAAGGAGACTAGAATTTTGTCAGTTTATAATGAGGTGTATACTGTATATACTGTACTGCGATGAAATTTCATATGTGATTGTTGGATGACGATGCTCATCAACTAATTAAGCATCATTTATCGGTACATTAATTATGTTTTATTATGGGTTTTAATTGCGCGTAATGTTACTAATTAATTTTGGGTTTTTAATCTTTTACAGAATTTATCTCTTGCGTAACGACTTCTCGTAATACGAGTTAATGTGCTAGAGACCTATTCTCCTCTCGTTTAGAACCGAGTTCAACTGTGTATTTGAAAACTTTAATAATTAAAAAAATGGTAATTTTTTTGTTTTTCATATTTCACATAAAAACCTGGATATTTGTAAATTATGAGGTAACAAAACCTAATTTTTATCTGTTAATTTCTTTTGGAATGATTCCTAACATTCTGCTATGGATGCACACAAATACAGTGAACCTCGGTTATAACGACACCTGGTGTAATTGGTGGGTCCGTACTGATTCCATGGAAAATAATGTTAGGGAACGTTGCTTATAACGTCGATGAAAATCAACCACCTCGTATTTAACGATACATTTTTCTCCACTTCTTAGTTCCACTTTATATATAATGACGTTTCCCAAGAAATTCCTGAGAACGAACCGGGAATACTCGTATTTTCCGACATGATGGGAAATCCAAGTCACACAGATTCTGGAAAACTTTTATATATCTTTATTCTAAAAATCCATTGAATTGGTTCAATACATTTTGTGATCCTTATGAAACCTCTCTTTTACATGCATGCCGGGAATGGACCGGCCCCAACATTCAGAAAGGTGCACCCCCCACCCCCGAGTTTCACAGCATGCCGGCTAATGTGCGGGGGAATACGTGAAAACTTCTTGTAAAGTATTTGATTTCCTGTGATTAATTTTTTTGTCAAAAAAGATCTTGAAAACGTTAAGTCGAAATGACAGAATTTCGTGGAATCTAAATAGTTGTAACTGAGTTTGACTGTATGGTTATCAATTTTAACGTAAAGATGAAAAATGCACCTTATAAAAAGACATCTGTTTCTTAATATTTACTGAAAATACCCGAGACCAAGGGAAAGATCTGAATTAAAAGCAGAACTCAGTACGTGCAGCTATCCACCTAGTTCTCCTCAAAAGACGGGGGGAAAAAGTCTTGACAGTTCCCTTGGTTAGGGCCCCCTTTCCACTGCAATAAAAGACACCTTACCGTACCCTTTAGGCCCTCCTAGAGAAGGGCCTCCCTCTCTCAACTCTAACACTTGGCTCTACATACACTATACATATAGGCTGGTGGTGGTAGCGAAAAATATAAAAAAAGGAGGCTCCTTCAAGGATGGCGTAGAATTTTCTAAAGAAAGCTGTAAGATTCTACCCAAGTTCCTTTTTTATACCGTTAATTTTTTTCTCGTAATATCACAAAATACAGAAAGAACATAAAAAAAAAAATGTGCCCTTTCCCACACTTGGATTCAAAGGGTACGCGGCATCAAAGGGCAAAAAATAAGGGAGTGCAACAAACCTATTTTATATTATTTTGGTTTACAACAAAAAAATTGTGAACCCTTTTTTAGGGTGTATTTTATATGTAAAGATATTAAATTCTGGCTATTGTAGCTGCTATGAGAAAATATGTTTTTTTCTTGAAAGAAAAGTGCTGATCACAAACACGGGTGCGCCTAACACTCTAAAACAGGGGTCTACTTTAGCGTGTGGCCCGCTGGCCACATTTGGCTCACGGGGTTTTTTTATCGTGGCCCACCGATCACTTTCAGAAAATATTTGGAAACATTGATGGATGATTAATTCTAGAACTAATTAAAAGAATAACTTCGGAATTAATAAAGAAATAATTACAAAATAAAATAAGAAAAAATAATTACAAAATAAAATAAGACGAAATAATTACAAAATAAAATAAGACGAAATAATTACAAAATAAAATAAGGAGAAATAATTACAAAATAAAATAAGAAAAAATAATTACAAAATAAAATAAGAAATAATTACAACATAAAATAAGAAGAAATAATTCTAGAATAAATGAAACAATTCTAGAATAAATAGAAGAAATAATTCTAGAATAAATAGAAGAAATAATTCTAGAATAAATAGAAGAAATAATTCTAGAATAAATAGAAGAAATAATTCTAGAATAAATAGAAGAAATAATTCTAGAATAAATAGAAGAAATAATTCTAGAATAAATGAAACAATTCTAGAATAAATGAAACAATTCTAGAATAAATGAAACAATTCTAGAATAAATGAAACAATTCTAGAATAAATGAAACAATTCTAGAATAAACAGAAGAAATAATTCTAGAATAAACAGAAGAAATAATTCTAGAATAAATAGAAGAAATAATTCTAGAATAAATAGAAGAAATAATTCTAGAATAAATAGAAGAAATAATTCTAGATTAAATTAAGGGAATAATTCCAGGATTAATGAAAGAAATAATTCCAGAATTAATGAAAGAAATAATTCCAGGATTAATGAAAGAAATAATTCCAGAATTAATGAAAGAAATAATTCCAGAATTAATGAAAGAAATAATTCCAGAATTAATGAAAGAAATAATTCCAGAATTAAGAAAAAAAAGTTATTTATAAATCAATGAGAGAAATAATTTCGTAATGTCTGATAGAAACTGTTTCACAATCAATAAAAAAAATAATTCCATGGTTATGGAAACAAATGATTTAGTTATTGAGGAGCGAAATAATTTTAGAATAATTTAAAGTGATTTGTGAATGAAATTAACCTCAGAATTTTAATTAATTTGACTATTAATTAACTTAAAACTTTTGCAATGACAAAAACAATTTCGGAAAAAAATCGAAATTAATAAGAAATAAAAAATAATTATTTCAGAACAAATAAAAGTCTTCAATCAATTTTTGTCTCTGTTTAACTCGATAACCCATTGGCCCCTCTCATTAAGATGGCACTAAATCACATGAGTTGGTGGTCCTCGGGCTTCGTGAAAAGTTTCAATTTGGCCCGCTCTGTGTGAAAGGTTGAAGACTCCTACTCTCAAATGTGTTCAGTTTAAAATTTAAAGTGGTGTGTATTATAGAGAATGAGAATTAGGAGGAAAAAAATCATTTTTTGAAAATTAATTTCCTTTTTAATTTTTTTTGTGATTGGTAATACAGTCGAATCCCGTTTTAACGAATACTGTTATAGCGAAAATCTCGTTTAAACGAAAACTTTTCTAATCCCCCAGGTAAGTTTACATAGGAACAATGCAAAAACCCGGAAATCCTTTATAACGAAATTTTGTTATAAGTGATTTCTCCGGTCTCTTGGAGTTCGTTACAACCGATCCGATTGTATTCTGTAATCAGTCTCTGTGTTTTCCCGATTCCACAAATTGGATGGGACCAACAGTTTTTGAAAAATTCGGGGTTTGACTGTGCATTTTGTTTTCCTCCTTCATTTGAGTGATGCTGAAATTTTTTGTATGGTATTTGTCGTATTTTCTCAAGCTATCTATAAGACTGTTAGTTGAAATTGATGTAGGGTGTCTTATTTTTGTCCTAAAATTTTCGGACAAGGATTAAACTTAAAAAGCCTTCAGATACAGTATAAGACACAGACATTCTTCATTTCTACAGTTCTCTTTCTAAAATAAAATGTCTGAAAGTCATTTCTGGCTGTTCATTCTGACAGACTTTCATATGAAGTCAAACTCTATTATGACGACATCGAAGATTCCACGGAATTTTGTTGTTATCACTGAGAGGTTCCCGTTTTCAAGCCGTTTTCTCAAGTATGAAAAATTTTACCAGGCACAATCAAATACTTTACATGGAGTAGTTTCATAATTATAAGGATGGCCGTATTTTAGCGAGAAAAACACAAAAATTGGATAATAATTTCAGGGAATTGTCAATTCTCACAAGAAATGTTACCATTGCTCGAGAAGCAACCAATTATTGAGTGTGAATAACCCTTGGCAAGAAATTCTGTGCTAGCACAAGTCTGCAATGAATTAGAATGTATTTCCCGTTAAAAAAACACGTTGAGCATGACAAATATAAGATGAATATTTGTAGTCAGATACAGTCAAACCCCGTTGTAACGCCCCCGATTTAGCGCCCACCCCACTTAACGCCAAAATTTTTCAGTGAACAAATCTTCCATATATAGGGATTACACACGTCAATTTGTGATTCGATACAACGTCAAACTCGTTATAGCGCCAGAAATTTGCGAGAGAAATGGGGGCGTCACATCGGGGGTTCGACTGTATATTTATAGTCATATGCATCCATATTACATTTATCAGATTTATTTATAATCATAAATATGGCTATAAAATAATATATAATTATAATTATTATTCATTTCTGATCTAGGAATTTCTTGGGAAAACACCATAAAAGTGGGACCAAAAAACTGGCATTATATACGAAGTCGTTGAGTTTTTATCGACGTTTTAAGCAATGCCATGAACATTAGTCTCTATGGGAATCCTCCGGCACCACCAATTAGTGACGTTATAGCCGAAAAGGGTCGTTACAATCACGGTTGTTATAACTGAGTATGACTGTATCTTAAAAGTGGCACAGCCGTATTCATTGACAGGGATCATTGGAATCCTACACAAAACCAAAATATGACAGTATCACGTGATACTATTTACACGTTTAAAAAAAGAACTGCTATGAACATATTGGACTGAATCGAGAAGCAATCTACACTTCGAGAATAAGATAAATATAATATTTTATAGGCAGTGTATTATATATGACTACTTATTAGTTGTTTTTGTGATACATGCTTTTATTTTGGTTTGCTATAGTCTAGTTATATTTGACATATATATTTTTGTGAGCATTTTCCAGCCACCTCCTGGCCTATGTGTTTGTATTTGTATTTAATATAATGTCCCTATCGGTTATGAACTCGGAAAAGTATCCTGGTTTAATAGTTGAGACTGATGTAAATTTAAATTTCCCATTATTTAGAATTTGTGGTTTCGGCAGTTCAACAGAAAACATTAAACCGATCGTGGACATTGGTGACATTTCCCGTCTGTGTCATGATTCATAGCACTGCAAACACGAATATCTGTCAAAATTTCTTCTTAGAATTGGGATAGATATCTGATGCATCCCTCTATATCGTGTTTAGTGGTAGATTATATATACGTCTGAATTGTTATATAAGTTAAATAAGTGAACGTATCAACCTATCATTTTCTTCACAGGCATCTATCATAACTTTCAGAGAAGAATAGAAAGAAAGAGGCTTATGAAAGGTATTTTTCTGAGATGCATGATTCATGTCTTCATTATACACACAATATAATTGCCAGGTCATCATAAACCTATATTACTTACTTACACTGCATTGTTAGAGAATGAGCTCGAAAAACGCCATCTTTATTCCAGAATGATTGTCGTAATTATGATGACAGGCCACTGTCTCCGGTAATGACAAATTGACTTCTTGAATGCATAATCAGCTTAGATTCACGATATTTATCGATGACGAATCATTTTTTGGTTTCTCCATTTCCTTCGCGAATGCAAATATTCATTCATTTTCTTTCCCACAGTGTGGTTTTCGCTGATGACCTTCTCGCGTTATGGAAAACGCCGTCTGTCTAAAAATAGAGAAAATCAAAATCTAAATTAATCAATAGCTCTATCCAATCATTTATCTTTCTTCATTCACTATCTTTCGCCTAATAAACAGGAAGGAAACAATCAAGATTTTCATTCCCCCTCTCCCTTAAATAGTCCCTTTTTTCCCACGCAAGAGGAGGTCCCAGTCCCTGATGCACCCTCGCCCACTCTATTTGTGTACGCAATTTAACAAAATACACATAAAAAAGGTATAATTACAGGAATACTAGTTCGACGTCAGGCAAGAAAAGGGAGGAAAGAACCATCTTGTCTTTGACTCATAAGAAGAAAACTACGGAGGACTCACCAACCCCGATGGGTGGCCCTTGGGTCCCGAGAAAGATATCCTTGATGGCGTAGCCAGTAATTTCGCGCTATAAAAATGTCTAACAGGGACATTGAAAAGCTAAATTACTACTTCATGAGGCATGAAATGTCCACAGGAAACAGCAAGGATATCATCTCGTTATACCTGTGTGTGTGCGCGTACGCTATATACGTATATGAAGGGAAACTGTGCACACTCTGTTTCTTATTGCTTCTTTTCGGCAGCATAGCAAATATGGCTCTACGAGATACAGAATCTCAACTAGTCACGAAACACTTCATGATAATGATTTTTGAGTCCCTATTGTTCGGGGCACTATAATTTCCCCCATTGATTTAGGAACGAGACGCCACTTCTTGGAAAGTTTTCTGCCGCACATGTTCGAAATAACGAGTGGGGAGCAAACAAAAAATGGCTTGTTCACTTTTCATCTCTTTGATATCTTGGCTATCACTCGTTCCTCCTCATTTACATTTTTCTCTTGTTGTTTTATTAGTAGCCATGAGACATATTTCTCAGCTTCTGCGCTCGATATTGATTGAACCGTTGACGGTTTTCAATAAGACTCCGTTCGTCGATGAATAAAAAAATGCATTCTCTTCGATAATGAGGCTCATCGATGACAAGATACTGAATGGTTTGTAATTGTGAAATTTCTTAGGATAGGACTGGAATGAAGTATTTCATTTAGTTTCAGTATTTTATTAATTTTATACATGGAATAATTTTTGAATTTTTTTTTTTTAAATAATAACGTGATCCTCACGTATTCCCAAGGGATCAGCATGATCCGTCCAGGGAATTTGTTAGTGTTAGTAGACATCCATACCCGAACCGGGATTCGAACCCAGACCTGCACAGTTTAGAAATTCCCAATATTTTTCCAGGAATTTTTCAATATTATAGACGCCTTTCTAATCCAAATAAAGATTTTATAACGGAATATTTCGATATTTAATTTATTTTCACTGTACAGGAGATAAAACAGGAACAGTGTATGCTATCGAATAACGACAATATCATAATTTTAGTATGCATTAATGAAAGTTGAGATTTTTTTATTGGCCTTGTCCTATATTTTTGGTATAGAAACGGATTAACAATAACCTTGTTAATAATTATCATCGTAAACCGTAGAGCTTCATTTTCTTCACAACGTATATGACCGAATTTCTATTCAAACGTTCGCATCGATAACAAAAATATTAAAGACTACCTATTGAGAGGAGCGGAAGCTACCTTATAATTGTTTTTCGTGCATCAAACGCTCCTCCTACTACTTTTTTTTCTTTTTTTTTGTGCATACACATATGTATAATATTAAACTAATGCTATTTCACGCATTCGTCCAGGGCAGAGAATAAGAAAAAGGAACGCCTACCAATCGTCAATCAAATGAACGCAGCGATGCATTGCGACAGCATTTTTCTATGTTTCATTTTCTCTTTTACTCCACCTTTAACTTATGTATATCTGGGTACAGCATATGTACAGGTACGCACGAATTAACACGACAAGATTAATTGAGGGCAAACGCTAAACGTCGCACGGAATCGCATGATCGTATAAGAATCGTATCCGTGATGGATGGAGCGATGCTTTTTTTTTTTTCACAGACGCAATTATCCGACTCCCTTTTACAATGCGGCGGTCTTATCTGTTGTAATAACAATAATAACAATAATGATGACCATTCTGATCTTTAGCTCAGCTCCTTGGGGGTAAGGGGTAGGGGAGAGGTATACTATCGAATGTAGTCACGTTTCTTTTGCAGTGGTGGTGAAAACTGTACTTTTTTATTTCCCCTGTAGATTTCTCCATGTCTTATATGTAACAAGAGACGTGAAGAATTTATTGCTTTTATTACATTGTAATTTATTTTTAAATAACTTTGTACCTTCACATGTAGAGAATCTCGCTGGGGAAGAAATGCAGGAGATGCAGGATTTATTTCGAAGAGGCGGCATTTCGCTGAAATGGTAAAAGATTGTGTTGCTATGCAGCCATACAAGCGACAATTACATTTTTTTAGGGACACTCACTTTATAAGACTAAAAAATTCACTTCAGTTTCATTGTTGACAAGTTTAGAAGTGCATGACTAATAATAGTATAAATTATTGAACTTTGCATATTTAGATGTCTCTCCACGAATGAATACAATGAATGATATACAACATAAATGGTTCACCCTTGAAATATCGATGGAGAAACTGGAGAAACCGCGAGACACCCAGGCTTGAAATATCGATGATGAAATTTCAGTAAAATCGGTCACATTAGACGCCCGTGTACAGGACGTATATATAATTTCCCATTGGAATGGTTTTGATTGAAGCCGATGGAAAACCATAATCATAGACGTTGGTGTCCAACGTTGGCAAGTTTCACCGTATGTGATTTCCAGAATTACAGAAAAAGATATGGCCGCTTTAGGAGTCCAGGCATCACCATAAAATTCTGAGTCTGGTTCTGGTAAGAAAGAAAATACATAACTGAAAGCAGAAGAATTATTCTGCAAAATAGGTCAAGTTTACGTCTTTTTACGGCATCGTTGATAAATGACATACTAATAGGGATTTATTTATTTTCGGTTTTATGCTAATTTCAGGAGTATTATACCAGTTGTGAAAATTTCACGGTGAATGGAAGTTACCCATGTTTTCCATCATACATGTGAAAAATGTAACAATTGTTCACATATTAAAGTTAATCAGGGAATATTCTGAGATTGGACTTACTGAATTTTGAACAGATATTTCATTTATTAAAACATTTAACTAAGATTTCATTTATTAAAACTTTTAACTAAGATTTCATTTATTAAAACTTTTAACTAAGATTTCAAATATTTAGCTGTTTTTTCTACAAAAAGAAAGAGACTTATTTGATTTGCGTTTTAAATTTTTCTAAAATATTTTACACGAAGTTACCATATAAGGCTACATACAAATTTCAAGCATACAAAACTCTCGTTTCTCTAATTTAAGGTTTTTGTGTTGTTTAACCAATCAATTATTTTTCATAATAATAAGATGAAACAACATAATAACTTCTGAAGTTGCCTAATTTCTTAAATTGACATCCTTTAAAAGTCTAATTATTATGAAATTGTTCAGTTTTCTCTGCATGGAAAAAAATTCAATAAAATTATTTCTTATTTTCAACCAACCGTGTTGGATAATTTCTCTAAATATTACTGTCTCTATTGCTTTTATAACTACTGAAACCAGTTCAAGAACCGACTCTCTGAGGGAAAATTTTGATATTACAGTCCACTTCGCTCAATGTGATCACATCGGGACTAAGATTTTCTTATAACAATAACCGAATGACAACTATATCTGAAAGAGCTCAGTTTGTAAGTACGGTGACCATATATCTCTTTTTGTAGAATGGGCCGTATAGTATTGTTAAAACGGGACAACTCTGTTTTTCTCTCCCACATTATTGGTCGCAAAATGTTCAAAAAATCGTTCCACTTTTTGTTTTGTATCATTTTCTAAAACGGGCATGTTTTTTCCTTTTGAGCTAGAATCCTTCATTTTTGATATTCTGTCGTTGTGACTGGCTAATGCATATGACGAATTACGATTTTTTTTAATGCATACAATACGTTTCATAGATTCCTTGAGAAAGTCTCTTGGAAAAAGAAATTTGAATCTGGTCAATAGAAAGAAACTGATCAAGGAGTGAAGGGAAGAGTCGTTTTTTTTTCCGTCATGCATTTTCCCCTCACTATAGGAAATCTACTGCAAAAGCAGCTACACGCGTAAATGGATCACAGAGAATACTATGGAATGATTACGACATTAAGTACGCAAATGCTTATCAACGGGGGGGGGGGGGGGTGGAGAACACCTTACTTCCTACATAGTCTTGCAGTTTGATAACGATAAGTTTGGGTGAACCTTGACTTCAGAATGCGCGAAAAAACATACTGAGGAGAAAAAATGATAGCGTTATCCGAAGACCCGATAAGTTTTTGCGAATTTTTTCTCTTGTTTTGATATTGGTCCGTTCTGTTCTTTGCAAAAAGTGGAAAATAATACCCGAATGATAGTATTATACTTGATTATAATAAGCGGCGTGGACTGTATATTCAAAAACTTGAAAAAGAAAACTTGGACAAGAAGTTTTGTGAATGCTCTCTGGAGAGCCACCCCCTTCAAGGCTCATTCTTTTCCTTAAAATCCGGAATTTTTTCTACATATTTTCTCACCTCTATTGAACAAATTCGCCACTCTGTGAGAAAACCATTTTCTGAATATATGATGCCCATTAATAGAGATTTCAATGCATATTAAAGAAATTTCCTTAATAAATGAAATCGGAAAAACATTTTTTTTTTCATGATTTAAACAACTAATACTGGAAAAACAAATTTATGGTTATTATTTTTTTGGTTTAGCAACTGAACAGGTAGCAACCTTCACCTCATTTGCCTAATAGAATCGATCGAATTACACAAACATTATTTTTTGGACCTTGTTCCACTTCGTTAATACCGAGCGATAACGCATGCACAATGGATGATATATTTCGACATATATATATATATGTCAATAAAAAAAAAGAATCATTTTCCATAATATTCAAATAAATATTCGGTCCACATCTCGACCGGACCGAATGTGTTTGCATGTCGTTGTTCATTCAAAATGCAAATGCGATGTCTTTTTACTTCAACTCTCGTAGCCAACGTGCACTGTATACACTGCCTACCTGTTTTCATGAGTATTCTTTCAGAAAGGAGTGGGGGGGGGGGGTTGAGTTCTGGTTTAATTTGACCATCTATACCCTTAGTGAGTACGAAATGAAAATAGAAAGAGAGAATCTACAGTAGTCACAATAGCTTTAATAACTAAAATGTGAAGTTTTTCCTCTTCGAACCAGTTCTTTTATTATATTTTTTCTCCTACCGTTCAGTAACAACTGCACAGGTCGCGTATTCTTCTCACGTTCAGCTATCGCTTGTCTAAAATTAGCGGAAAAACATTTAAAATATGTTTCCCTGAATGATGTCCTTAATGTCAAGAATACCTCGAACATAAATACCTCTCATGCTACTGGCGAGAGAGAGAGAAAGAGAGCGATCTCTCGTTGCTCCAGAGTAGGCTCCGATGCCATGAGTGAACTGTAACTGAATACAGATTGCTTAGTTAAGATATATACAGGGTGAAAGAGGAGCCCCTTGGGATAGAAAAATAAAAGGCGATGGTGGTCTGGACATTGACACCAAGCTAGACGAAAAGAAAAAGGTAGCCCCCGTCTTTTTCATATTCTGGATTATTATTATTTTGTGAAAGCTTGTTTGTTTCAACTAATTATTATTTTTTAAAGAGAGCTCATGAAAGAGACAATGAACTGGTTCATAAACAGTAGTGGAATAACATGTAGAGTCAAATTCGGATTTAATGACATTGAAGAGCGGCAATTATGCCGATACAACTGAAATTGAGGTCTTTCATAAGGCTTGAAATATTTATCAGATGTAATTATCAAACTGTTACTTTATTCTAACGCAGTCGATTTCAAGACGAAGTAAAAAAAAGATAACATAGAAAAATATTTTGTATCAACCGAATTTTTTATATTAACCGATAAAACATTGATTTCATTGCATCCAACATAAGAAATAATATATTCGTATTAAAAGGTCTCACAATCGGTTTACTGAAAATTCACATACAACAATTCGACACGAGTCAGTGAGCCAGTAAGTGAGCGAGAGATGACCGAATGAGTGGGTCAGTAAATGATGCAGTAATTATTGAGTGAGTGACCAAGTAGTAAGTGTTGGTGAGTGAGCGAGTGATACAGTGAGCGAACTAGAGATAGAGTAAGTGACCTAGTGAGTGAGTGAGCAACCTATTGGTAGACTGAGTGATCTATAGTGAGTGAGCGAGTGGCAGAATGACTGACCTAGTGAATAAAAGCATGACCTGGTGATTGAGTGTGTGTGACAGAGTGACTAACTGACAGAGTACTGACTAGTCAGTAAGTTAACAACCCGGTGAATGAATGTGCGCGACAGAGCGAGCAAGTTAGCAACCTAGTGAGTAAGTGAGTGACTTAGAAAGTAAATGAGTAACCTGGATATCAAGTGAGTGACTTACCTACTGAGACTGCTGAGAGAGTGATCGATTGACATAGTGAGGGACATTGTGAGTGAATGACCTGGTGAGCAAGTGAGGGACATTGTGAGTGAATGAACTGGTGAGCAAGTGAGGGACATTGTGAAAGAATGACCTGGTGAGCAAGTGAGTGACCTAGTGAGGGAGGATATAATGAGTGACTCACTAACTTATCTGCTCACTCACTGACTCATCAGTTCACTCAGTGGCTCATTTGCTCCCTCACTGGAAGATTAGCACACTCTATAACTCGTTTTTTTTTCACTCAGTGATTCATTTGCTCACTCGCTTATTCAATTCACTCACTCACTCGTTGACTTGCTCACGTGATCATTCATTCACTCATTCGTTCATTAATTCACTTATGGGAGCTCTTGTCGACGAATTTTCCCAGTGACGAATTTTAAGTGAGATAAAAATAGCGTGACATCAATATAATTGAATAAAAACTGATTCAAAATAAAGAAAGTTGTTCAGTAAAAGGCCAAAATATAATGAAATTTCATCGATTCAGTCTTATTTAAAACTAAATTTTAAATTCAAATTTAAAGATTTTAAAAATTTAAAAATTTTCCATGACAAGTTGTACCAGTGTTTCCCAAAAGGACAATATCGTCCCCTGAGGGGCAATGAAATGGTCCAAGAAGGCTGTAAAAGTTACGAGTATAGCATGAAGTACTATGGGTTGGCTTCAGTCGGGGGCGATGAGGGAAAACTTTTCTGAAGAAGCGGACGATAGAACAAAAAAGTTTTGGAAACTGAGATAACAGTTTCATTTATTTCGAATTAATTTTTATTCAATTACATTGATGTCATGCTGTTTCATCATGAGCCAAAGATGATAACAATCCATTTTTTCCCTTCATGTTTGCAAATTTGAAAAAAAAAAAAAAATTACTGGAGGGGTATTTAAATAAAACATTGTGTTGTGAAATAGTATAGCACACGTAATTTAAAATATCGGTAATAAATATCTGAAATAAACCGATGGTCAAATAATATTTTTTTATCATACTTTTTATGGGAGCCTTGATATTTTTGAAGCTTTTTGTTCATATCAAAAGCTATGAACCCCTCAACCATTAAGTGAGGTCGTCTTAACGAGGATCAACTGCACAAATAACGAATAAATATGAAAAATAGCTTGCATCGAGGACAAGAAATTTTCTTCGCGAACAGAAATCAAAACAAACATCCGAAATCTGAATATATTATGGAAACGAGAAGTACGACTTGAACGAAGCTCATTTTTTACTCTTTGATGATAAGCTTCTAATGATGACAACTACTAGCTTCCGAGAAACGTCGAGAACATGAACTCGCAGCGACGACAGGCCCTTTGCCCTCAGAGAAACTCTCTTCACTTTCAATAATATGATGAGCTCATTTTCTTAGAAATTTTTCAGTAAAAAAACCACAAAAGCGAAAAGAATAGCTCTGCCAAAATTTATCATTAAATCGTAGATAATTGTATTTTGTTGACGTTAAAAGCGAAGTTTACTGCCATTATTCTCTATGGGAATCCGTGCTTATACTGAAGTTATTTCGGAGGTATAATTTTAATCAAGTTTGACTGTAATATGCTTATGTATAAACTGAAGAGCATTTCTGTGTGCGATCATATCAGTATGGATAAGAATAACATCATAAGATAGGAAGTAAATATTTATAGGAAAACGCGAAAAACTAATCTGGGCAATTTTTAGAAAATTGAACAGTTTGTGCTTGTGGAAATGTACTTACTCTGCGGAAAAGTACGCGTATATGCAAAATGTTTTCGTAGCCTCTAAGATATTAAAAGCAAATATAGAAATTATGGAAAATTCCAAAGCTCGATGGAGATCATTTAAAGAGCATTAGGCTTATAGAGTACCGAAATAGAAAGTTTTTCCTGGGAATTCTAAGTATACCCAAATTCCATTAGTCATGCACGACTCACACCGAAAAGCTTAACTTTCGTTGAAATGAGAGTTTCCTAATAGGGTATTATTTATTATCATTTGATCGCATAAAAGATAACGTATATATATAGTATTTCACATATCTTATGTATAAGGTTATTGTTCTGGGTTTTTTAAAGATTCTCTGTCTGCCTTTAAGCGAAGATTTAGAAAGGGTATTTCGAATCGAAACTAAAACCTGGTCGTGTGTAAATGACGCCTCACGAAGATAATTCATACAATGAAACTGAAAATTAGAAATTCAAAAAATATTCAAAATGAGATTAACTGATTAGTGGTGCCCTTGAGAAGAGAATATGAATTATAAGGTTTCAGCCAAAAAAGTAAAATATACACAGTCGAGCTGAAACAATAAAACCACTTGTAGGATGAACAAATCGGTCTGTAACATATATACATCTGTCAACATCAAGAAGATTTATATATACAGTTGGGGTACCGCTTGATCAGATCTCACCGATTCCAGTACACAATATCCGATTAGGCAAGGTATCCGAAGTCAGGAACAATTCTATTGCCATTTTACAACGTTAGTATAGTTTGTATATTGAAAACTGATGAAGTGTCAATATTAATAAAGGTTCTCGAATAAATCAGATATCAAAAATGAAATGAAAATTGTATTCAATTACAATGATCATAATACATGACTTTTACTTTTCATTAAGAAAGTTAGCGCCTTCTATTGGCTCAACAGAGAACAAAAAACTAATTGGATATACGTATTGAAAACAAAAAAAATACTTGTGAGGCCCCAGAACCTACACTCAAACTTTTTTTTTTAAACTTAGTGACATATTTTTCATCAATTCCAAAAATGTTTCGCTTTGTATGTGTAGTGGTTTTGTGTTATTAGCAGTTGACGTGTGAAGCGTAATATTCGGCTAAACGGGGAAAAGGCGTTTAAATTATCATATATATATATATATATATTAAGCGGGTAACTTTAGCATTGTCCCTATGGGAGAAATTTTGGTGCCGAAGGATTTTATCCATTTAATCACGGTATTTTTTCATTATAGCAGTTGAGAAACCGAAACTTTAAGAATGACTTAATGAAAGGACGGAAAATAATTTTTTTTACGGCGAAAAATAGAAAAGAGGTTCACACATTCACTAGTAGAGGGTGTCTTCTATGCAAATTGTGGTGCGCATGCTAATTTTTTTGCAAACATGTCACCAAACTGCTCAACATTCTCTCATGTGGCAGGGTATCTAAGCAACATTCCTCCCGAGAAAAACCATTCTCATTTCCTCACTGAAAAGATTGTGGAGTTGACTTCACGAAAATGCACTTTGCTGGGAAAAACTATTTTAAGAAGATGGTGATATTTGAGGCCATAACCTATGTGGAGATTTTCGGTCCTTAAAGGGGCTTCGAAAATTCTCCCTTCCTTTCATTGAGGCGTTACTGAAATTTTGCAATTTTTTGACCGGTTGCAAAGACTGTAGACAACTCAGGTTAGAAATACTTTGAGAATGTGTGCATCAAGAGTGATCAACCTTTAGGAGAATGTGGGCCGAGAGAACCGGGAGGCACCCAGGTTCTATCACACAAGGTGATTTCAGCACATTGTTCCATGGGAACCTTAAAAAATTATCCGTGCCTCAGGAGATTATTGAATATTAAAATTACATCGACAGCCATCACTTGCAGTAAATGTTTATATATGGGCAAGGTGCAACATGCACATCGCCAGTGAGTTCCCGCTAATATAATCAAATCAAAATTTGTCAAAACAAACCAATCCCAAGTACTAAAATCAATGAATCCAAGTAAAATCAGTAATAAATCAATAAATATCAGCAACAAATAGATACAAAAAAATCTGCAGCAAAACAATGAAGGCCACTTCATTGATTTTAAAATTTATCGCGAGCCCCCTTATGTGATTTGGAACACCATCATATACCATTTAAGGGATCTGAAACTGGATGTCAACGGATCACTTGAGTGATCTAATACTGTGCGGATGTGGAACTGCACAGCGAGCCACTCCAGTGCCTTGTAACTGCACTGCAGGTCAGTTACATGATCTGTAAATGTTAAATGTGCCTCGGTACTCTTGAGTGATCTGGAACTGTGTGCGGGTTACTCAAGTGATCGGTAAAATGCCATGGGTCACTTAATCTCTCACCTTCAAAATGAACCAAGCGGCACATTTGTAGATCACTAAGGTGACCCGCGGAGCAGTTTCACAAAATTAGGTTAGACGGCCACATCAAATGGCTCAGATGGCCACATATGGGTCATGGGTTGAGTATGTATGATGTGTGCACCCCGTATTTTCTTCCTTCTCGAACGTGTTTCATCTTTTTAATTATGCACATTATGTACGAATAGTTCACATCTGTCTGCCATTAACCCCCTTAAAAATTGAATCTATGGCGAACCACCGTGGGAAAATAAAATATAGATGAAGAAAATACCGTAATGGAAATGACTGATACATAGAAACATCATTATAATGATCTATTACTTTCTACTGCTGATGGGGGAACGTGACGAGAAAGAATTCGGTGTCGTTGCGATCACCTTAGATGTGACGTTTTGGATTACATGTCACGCAATTGACAAGACAGATGCCCGATCAATATTACTCTCTAATACCGGCAATATAATATCATTATACACCAAATCGTTTTTCGAGAGAGTGATCAACTCTTTCATATAAATGTTATACCCGTGTATAAAAACACTATTTACGGCAAGGGGTAATAATACCATAATTGTAAATGATCACACCTTAATGATTGTTGCCTGCCTGCCTGCCTGCCTGCCGGGGGGAAGAAAATGTACATTTGGCATAACTTTTTTTTTTTTTTGGTCTGTTTTAACGGTTTCTATTTCCGTTAATCTTTGGGATATAATTCTGATGATAAAAAAAAGAGAGAATATTTTACTCTATTTTTTTCTTTCATTTGTGGTTATCATTTATTATTATTTATTGTTGTTTATAGTTTCCTCATTGCTCCAGGCTTATGACATTCGTCCTTGGAAGATCTCGCGGAATAACTGGAATTATAATAGTAGAGCAGGTGTTACCGATCGTGTTCTCACCCTTTTATATGAATATGCTATATAATTTAGATATTCTGTTTTGTCATGCAGAAGTATGTGGAACGGGTATCAGAGAATAGATTTGGGAAGATTATCGGAGTAAATTTTTTGCTGACGTTTTCTTATCGATGCGTAATAAAAGCGTTACTTGTGCGCATTGCGAGAAAACTTACTGCATTGAAAAAAGTATTTTCATTAATAAATATGTGTAAGAAAATTTATTGACTTTATTACTGTTCTAAGATATAATTCTGTACTGACCTGAATTTTTCAAGTCATAATTTTGAATAGAATTTTGAGACGGAAAAACGATAGCTCAAATGGCGTTTCTGAAATCGCGCTTGATTTCATTATTGAGTTATTTATGCAAATACAAATACAAAGGCCACAACAGACAAATTGCCTAACGAGGTGACATAAAAAATATGACATCATTATTATCAAAAATACAGCAACCCAATAAGAGCAATTAAAAAAACTAATAAATATGATAAAATATAAATACACTGCCTATATAAAAAATTATGGTTGTCTCATCTAAGAATGGACAACTTCACAATTTATCCCCATATGTTTATGGTAATGCATTCAATACATGAAAATATGTATAAGAAATATCACCATTAAAAATTACCTTTAATTTATTTTACTGAACTAAGTATTTCTGTAGAATGATCCATCATTTTGCAACCAAAAGAAGAATATGCTTCCCAATAGACTCACGGGACACCAATCTCGTAGCTACGCATAGATTCTAGGGCCATCTTAAGAGCATCATCGGCATCCCGGGTTCAGGTGCTGGCTGAAAAAAAATGCACAGCCTACATACTTCTTTCTCTTGAAAAGCATATTTCCGGATGTCAAATAATTATGATACCTTCCTATGCATCCGAGCCGTCACCTCCCCAACCGGGTAAGGGTCCATGCATTAAAAAAAGTACAGAGAGTCCTCACTTATCATTATACGAAATATTCAAAATTCCTGTTTTCGAAGACAAAGGGGGGGGGGGGGAAAAACATTAAAAACCTGTAAATTTCTTTAACGTGAAAACGTCCAGTTAAAAAAAAAAAGAACACTCGATTCTTTATAAAATTTGAATTTTTGAAAGACTTTTTTCGTTTCGAATTTTTGTTCACTATTATGAAATTACAGAGTGACAAAAAAAATGAGGAGATTCATCTCGGTGGGGGCGGGCTGGAGCTCTGTCAGTCCTAACCCTTTTATGGGGGTGATGTGGGGACAGCTGGAGAGACAATTATTCTGGATAAATATTCAGAAATTTGAGTTCCGTATAACAGCCTCATTATCATCAAGGGTTCCACTGAACAGCCTTATAACAACCAAGGGTTTCGCATGATGCTTCACGTTGAAAACTCCTGCTAATGAATAATACTTGAGACGATCAAAAACAAAAATAATTTATCATTCTCATGAAAAAAGCCGGAATCGATCTGATATTTTTATAATCCGTTTCTTTTCCAATGAAATTGTTTCGAGCATTTTACGTTCATCAGCGATGTGAGAAAAGTCTCGATGTAGGCCCGATGTAGGCATAATGTTTAAGAACAAAAAGAAAAGAAAATAACTTTGATTTTCAAGTAAAACAACTGAATATTGGCCGTCTTTTTTGTTTCTACGGACGTTAATATTTTGATTTGAACAAAATCTTTAACGTAATGATGTTTGTTTTTTTTTAAATCCTTCCACGAAAAATTCTGATTCTACCTGGTTAGCTGAACTGAATATAGACGAAATGTCCGAGGCATGTAAAAATTTTTTACCGGGAATGTATGTTTTTCAACCACATGTCCAACGCTACCACATAGAAAAAAAAAATCTCGAAACATTAAACATTTTCGTGTTTTGATTTATTGGTGCCAATTCAATTGTTTCTCTTTCATCCCTTCCTTGGCGAATTTGAAATAAAGGTCTTAGAAGACTAGTTTTTATATTACTCAAATTACCACAAGCCGGTATCAGTGATTTTGTGACTGCAAAATAACTGCATGGATGCGTAATAAGGCAAGTGTGTGTGTGTGTGTGTTTCTATCCTCTTCGCCCATGTGTGCTACATTTTTAACTGTTTTAAATGGTTTTTAATTATTATTTTTCTCTAAGACCTGAGGTACACACCAACACACACACCTAAAAAGAAGAAAAAGGTTTGGGTAAGAACTTCTTGGGCACACTGTATAATAAGATTTGTTTATGGTAGCTTCTAAATAATTGTTGTTTAGGACCTACTGGTTATTATTTTACCCCCTTTATACAGTGTAATTTATTTCAGAAAATCGCAACAAAAGTGGAATTTGTTTTTCCTTTATTTGTTGTTGTGCACTATATCAATAAAAAAAGAAAAACGAACTCAATTCACGCTTCATAAGAAAGAAAAAAAACCTTTTTTTTGTGACAAATATATAAAATTTTTCTGTTGCTGAACTGGTGCATTTTAATGTATTTTATTCTTACGGTCCTTAATATTTTTCATCCTGGTGCTGCTGCGTCCCTCGCGTCGGCCCAAGTACGGTCCTGGAACGTAAATCGGCTATGAATTCATGAGCGAAGTGAACAGTAACTCACCGACTTCTTTTCAGGCACCAACAGCGCGGAAAATTATTATTGTTGATCTTAGATTTTAACTTAGTGGCGGCATTAGTTTTATGAGGATCAGCATCGATAGTTTGAAAATTGACAATGGCAATCACCCTGAATCGAATGAGATGCCTTAACAAGAGGTGGGGGGGAGCGATGGAAATTTTTTTTTTTTGACAATGACAGGACAGACAAATAAGGTTGCGAAACCCTGTGCTGGGTTCCATCACATCAACAATCACAGTAGTAATAATATTTATATTAAAAATTTGTGTATTCGTTATGATTTCTATTTTAAGAGAACTATGCGAATAACTGCTACATGAAGCTATTTTGTGCATTATTTTTAACTAGAAATAATGTTTTAATAAGTAATAAATAATTTTTAAATACGTACGTAAATATCCAGTAAAAATATTTAGTAATATTTTTCAGGCATGTAAAATATCGATTCGGGTATGTGTTATTTTCGGTCACGTGTAAAACCGGGCATGTTTCTTTTTCAAAGGATTTCTCAAGCACTGCTTGTTAGCTGAAGGAAAATAAATAGTATTTTATTTGTATAAAAAACACTTATTGTCACTATGCTCTAGATTTATCACACTCGAGTACCTTGGCTGAATATGAAAATAATGTACATCATGGTCGTGTGTGAATTTAATTGCTCGGTAGGAACATATTCTGGAGATGTAACAGAAAGCATATATTCAGAATTTGCGAGGAATAAGATAACCACACTTCCTGGTCGTACCAAGGTTTAGAACATTCAAAACACGTCAATGTCATTCCAGAAATAGGACACAAAATGGACATTTGGTGACGCTATCATAAGAGGGGGGGGGGGCCGAAACGGGCAGCTGTAATATATTTTTTCCTCATAATACTTCTTTATAATCTTGTCTCTTAATCAGTAAATTACTAGATACGTTTGATACTGCTGATTTGGGGGATCCTTAATAAGCTGGATAAACCAGGAAGAAATCGAGAACATATTTGTATCAGTTTTAATTGAATGTTCTCGCAATATCTGACGAAAAAATCTAATAGTTGGCCACAATTCTTTTCTCTCTCTCTCTTTTTTAGGGGGAACGAACAGACTTTATGAGTTCAGTTTCCCACACGGAGCCAAAGATCTACAACATAACTATTAAGAGAATGGTCCAAATCGTACGGGTGGCATTAACCATCAGCTCCTCGTCTACTCTTGGCACTGGCAACGTAATTCTACTATCAATTCTTCGTCCATCAATCATCTGTACCTCTGTTAGGAGATCATTTTTAATATGCCCGCGATAGTTACAAGTCGCAATCTTTTTTTTTTTATTATTATTGTTCGTTTTTTCTTGGACCAGCACCTGAGAAAAAGACTTCCTCCCAGCTCTCGACCATCAGTATAGGAAAAAGACTGGTGTGGCATAATAAAATCCGTCAGGCAACTTTACGTTTTGGAAAAATGGACCCCTCTGTTTCCACAGCAAATGAATTAGTTCATTAATGTAATGGTTCCTAATGGTTTTAAGTTGCAAATATGTCACCCCCTGATTGTTCAGTTAAAAGGAAAAAAAAAGAAAAATATATATATATATATAATTTTTTTTTCTTTTTTTTCGGAAGAGGTAGCATCTGCGGCGACTTGTTTGAGAACTCAAATCACGTACGTATCGGGTTGTGTTTTCTGTTAGGAAAAAATATATATATATAAAAGCGAATATGGCGACCGGTGGACGTCTGTAGGAGAGATGTTATCTCAGGCTATGTATGGTTTTCTCTTCTAGGAGCCGTCATCTTTCGCATGATATCACAAGTGTCACTTTGTGCTCGGAAATGCAGTGATGATACCTCGGCTAACGAAGATGATTCGTTCCGGAACATGTTCGTAAGACGAAATCTTCGTCAGCTGAAACGCGAATGCCCATAGGTTTCCATGGAAAATCGTTTAATTTGTTCCAGATATGGCCCAAAATTTAGAGATAAGTTTTTTTCTATATATATTTTTTCAATTCCATGTAGAGCTTAAAAAGGGCAAAAACTGGCCGAAGGCTAAAATGAACAGCTTCAAAATTTATTTAATGACGATTCTGTGAAAGATGAGACACTGAAGAAAGATCTTATTTTACACTATGTACACAACCAACACCAGCCGAGTTCGTAGGTGTCGCCATCCATTTGTGTTTTCGACAGCTCATTTCTGTGTCTCGTGCATGCAGATGGAAAAGATAAGCTCCTAGAATGTCCAGAGTATTCAGTTTTTATGATAATTCTTCCACTGAAAGGACACCTGTCTTAAAAACACAAGCTTCTTTTCATCTTTTCAAAGCTTTTCCTATTACCTGAATCTTTCATTTTGCATGGGAAAATTCAGCTTTTCAGAAAGAGTAGTAGCGGTACATCTGAAAAAAAGATTCTAAGGTGGACATTCATTTATTCGAGCTCGGTTGACACAGAAATTCTGAGGATGATTGGGGGTAAACTTCAACTCTCAACTCAAACTTCCTATCTTTCTACGTACTAACTTTGATGTTAGTGCGAACATATCCGAGTTAACGAAAATGTTCATTAGCCGAATCCGCATTCGTTAGCTGAGGCAGAAAAATCAGGAAAAATAATCTTCGTTATCCGAAAATTTCGTAAGCTGAGGCGTTCGTTAGCCGAGGTATCGCTGTATAACTCTGATCACGATTCCTGGGAGTGGAGTGAACATTTTTATACAAGACACTTCTCTAGATAAGTCTGACTGAGAGAGAAAGAGAAAAAAAAAATGTCCATCTCATGTTTGCCACCTATAAAAAACGATTTTTCGCTACCTTTTTTCCATATGAATGTATTCCGTTTTTTTTATTCATTTATTACGATTTTTTTTTCTAGTAGGCAGTGTAAGAGTCTGTATGTTCAAGCTACTGATTAAAAACGAAATTAATAAGGTTCATATGTCGTGTTGATATAATCGTTAATTGCTGGTTTGCGAGCGTCGTTGAGCCAATGAATAGGTGACAGTTGATGACCATCAGTAGAGCCTCGCGGCTGGAATTGATATCGTGGTGAAAAGCGTGTGATAACGTATCTAATATTTATTTTTTTTTTAGATTATGCGTTATCGCATCCGGAGTATAATTACTCGAACAGCTATTACATGCTGTTTAATTTTTTATGTTACCTATTTGGATTTTCGATTACTTGAGCTAAGGGACGTGACGGAGATTACATTCGTGGATTCGTTGCAAGACAGCTATTGAAAAAGTCAGAAATTCGAATGATGAAATTAAAAACTTACTCACACACATTTCAAGAAATATGAAACCCTTTTCATCTTTGTAGATGGCGTTCATTTTTGTGCAAGACGTCATCTGGATTCACCTATTCAAACAAAAAATGTATAGTTATAATTATATTTCAAGTTTATCTGACAAATATTTGACCATCGTCCTATATACAAGAACACCAGCTTCAAATTGACACAGTGCAACTATAAATACTTAGCTTATTTTGATATTTCAAAATTAATATTTAAGATACGCTATTACATCGTTTTTCAATTGGTGGTCCGCAAGGATGGCACAGGTTGTCCGCAGGCAGACTTGAGAATTCAATTCTCACTGAACGATAAATTATTTAATTATTTTAATTGATATTAGTTATATCCGTATGGGTTCAAAGAAAAATTGTATACTCATACTTGCGTTCACCATACCGCATCAACGAAAATGCTGGATATTGCGATCCTAAATACGGGATATTTCTAGCTAAAAAATGTAATCTACGGCAAATGCGCCAACTACTACTAAAGTCGGTGAAGATGGGAAATAAATAGTTGCTATAAATTTCAGTAAACAAGAATGTATTTCACCAAAAACAAATTCAAAGGACAGGATGTCATTTCATTCAGAAAAATAAGAGGAACTGAATAAAGCTTACTTAAATTAGGTAAATTACAGGAAGTCGCCAATTGCCATCAAAAACGTTGTCATAAGTCATCAGTATACCTGATTAAAATTGAATAAAATGTGGAATTTAATTAACCATGTGCGTTTGCAATCAGTTTTGCATGAGAAAAGTTTTGTAAAAATTTCTACCTCATCACTTCCAGAAAAATTCAAATGATTCATAGAGTAAGTATATTTACTTGGAAACAACACTTTTATTTGAGGTGCTCATAAATAGTACAAAAATAAAGTTAAAAACCAAACTTTTGTTTCACTAAAGGCTGATTAGAATTTAATTAAGAAAAATATATATACGAGTGTCACGAACTAACATCTCAATTTTGAGAAACACCATAAATACATTTGCGTTCTTAAAGAGTACATATCGTGCAAACTGCATTTATGCCAATCCTCTGTGGGATTTTATTTTCAGGAGTGAATACATACTAAAATAGAAAAACATGTTTATGTGTGTGAAAATGTTCAAAATAATTATTCATAGTTCTAAGGAGGAAGTATAAATGGGGCAGTTCAAAATAAATTTGGAAACATGAAATTATGTGCACATGCTATCTCCGTTACTCATTTCGGTTTCCAAATTCAAGCGAGCAATGCGCACATTGCATATGTTGAACCTCTACGTATTTGGCTACAAAACGAAACCTTGAACAAAACCGTATTTTTTCTCCCTTTAAAAATATCTGTCAAAAAATTAACAACAAAAAAATCCATATATATAGCTTGCCTTTTCCCAACTATTTATTATATAATTGAACATTCAGAACACGTATTTTTTATATACATACTATAAGCGAGAAAATAACATGAAAAAATACGAGCTTAACCATCCAAGTTTTTAAAGATTTCCGGCGACAGTTTTTGTTGCTTTTATTGTGGATAAATGGAAATCCTGGAAAATGTGGTAGGAGAAACGTGATTTTTCTCAACGACCATGAGAAAAAATAAATATAATAATAACAACCAAAATAGCAGGTTTTTCTTGAGCTAGTCAGAACGAGCATGAAATCGTTGGTGTAGTCACGAGCACGTGCACAAGTCAAAAGACTGTCTCGAGTATACCGAGGGAATCGAGAGCCAATAGGCGGAGTAATCCCCTAAAATACACTGAATAAAAAACACATTAGAACCCCATTAGAAAGAACACAAATTAACTATATACGGAATGATCCCTTTCGAGAGCACATTTCTTATGTATCGCACGTAATGTGAATCTGAATTTCTGATGAGAAAATCTCTTTTCTTTTCTTTTTTCAATCGGAAATGATCGTATCATTCTTACATAGTATATACGTACAACTACAATATGAAACCTTTTTGTCTGTTTTTATCATTATATTCATAAAACATAATGCAATGATCGTCAGAAACGTTCAAGCACAATCAATTGAACTAAAGAAAACGAACAGTATTTAGCAACAGAAGAGAACATATCAATACTCATCTGATTGGCGAGATATTTCACAAAAATTAAACTAAATTCCCTACCCGAATTTTTATCACAAATTAATTACTGCATATTATATAGTGCGCATAGGCAACTGGGCGTAAGGCATTTCACTGGCGAATCATTGATCGTAAAGACATATTTCCAATTAAAAAAATATCCAAATAACATGTGGTACTCAGATATGTCATTCATGGTGGAAGGGGTTGTGTTGTTATTAATATAAAAAAATTAACTTTTTATACACACACCCCATACCCAAAAACCCAATTAGAAAGTTGTTGTGCTGTCTCTTCTGAGACCAACAAAAATAATCCGCGTTTCAACGTGCAATATTCACTAAGATATTCGAATTCGAAAACCGGAGGAAAGTTGAGGAAAAAACCACATATGCGAGAAAACCGTTTTATCGTGGAGTTTTTCTTGTTGGTCTTAGGAAAGACAGGGCATCACCTTCGTAATTGGGTTTTTAGGAACAAGGTATAAAAAGTTTATTTCTTTATTTTAATAATTATACAACCCCTTGCAACATGAATAGCATATCTGAGTACTACACGTTATTTGGATACTTTTTTTAATTGAAAGTATGCATCTAGAATCAACGGTTCATAAGTAAAATGTCATACGCCCTGCTACCTTGCACCCTGCCCATATAAGCCTATGTATAAAATTAACCATTTAGAAATAGGTTTTTTTGCCATAATACAAAAATGGTACAGTAGAGACATGGAGATTGGTTAAACTAAGATTAACCGCACTGAACTTGCAAAAGTAAGAGAAATTGAGAATTTATAAGCCTCTTATAATTGAATAATGATAAGATGCTTTTAGATTTTATAATTATTTTGTAATGAATGGGTCATGTGAATCACATAACTCAGAAACTAGAGCATGGATTATGTGCGTTAAAAAGTGACAAAATATGCACTCTGAAAATAAAGACAAATCTGAATTTTAAAGGGCAGAAAGATATGTCATGAAATGAAAAATATGTGTGACAAATGAAAACACACACACACAAATCCATTTTATATTACCGAAGTATGGCAGTAAAAATTAAAAATATACGCAAAAATGGAAAAAATACACACTTAAAAGTGCAAAAAAAAAATGAAAAATGAAAAAATATATGAAACACGCATTCAAAAGTGCTAAAAAATTCATTTAAAAATGTTTGTAAAATATAAAAAATACCGAAATATGCATAAAATGAGAAATATGCCCCACAAAGAACATATACATACTATATACAAATAATGAAAAATGTACATAAAATAAAAAAAAATATACACATGTGTTAAAAATGCTGAAGTTCTCTATAAAGAGAAAGAATATGCTCAAAAATGGATACAACGTGAATTTGAAAATGCAGAAACATGACCTAAAAATGTAAAATATGCTCAAAAATTATGCACAAGAAAAATATGCTCAAAAATGAAGAAAACATGCACATAAAAGTGCAAAAAATATGCATTTTTAAATGCCTAAAAACGTGCCCTAAAAAATGTAATAGTCAATGGTGTGAAATATTTCCCTCAAAAAATTAAAGGAATATTATCAAATTTGGGGAATAAAAAGATAAAAATTAATCTCGTAAACATTAGTAAATGCGATAAATAGAAAAAATGCTAAGAAATACGCACATATTCTAAAATTTCGGTGATTTTATGCATTTATGTGCACTAACTATGAAAAGTGGCTAAAACATGCATTTGCATATGTACATTTATTCTTTTCTATGTATACGGGACTCTACTCATAATTACAGATTGTAGACTAATCTCTGGTTTTATCTTTCGCATAGTAGAATTTAGATAAAAATTGCGCACATTCGTAATTTATGTGTATTCTCCATTATTTACGGCTAATAAGTTGTATGAGTACATTACACAGAAGTGCAATTTTATGGTAAATGAATATTTTGATATTCCTCATTTGTAGGAAGGATAGGAGGGGAGGTCATATATACCAATGACCGCAATGATTGCTCCGATATATCAGGATGAAAGTGCAGATAACTACCGTTATTATTTGCCAGAAATAAGCCAGTGACGATCACTTATTATAAGTAAAATTTATAAAAATCTGAAAACTTAAACTCAATGACCTGTTTAAATGGGCTTCGTCTATTGTTATTGATAAATAGTTTGGTAAAAGCCCGGGATGTGAGCCCTCTACAGACATTTTTTTTTTTTTTTTGGAATTTTACCAGTTCATTTCAGTAAATCCTAGTTTTTGGAGCAAAACGTAGGATTTGCCGCCTTCATGCTTTATATCGCAACAATAAATAAATAAATAAATTTTGAGCAATTCAAGTATATAGAGATTGAATGTGTCATGATCTTTCTTACATGATCTAGAAAAAGACTATTGATATGATAAGACATGATATTTCTGTAAGATCATGCAAATAAATGCAGTGATACCTTCAAAGGAATGCATAAATTTTATGCTGCCTAGGAATTTTGTTTCTAAAGTTATATCTAGGGACTAGATATATAAGAATCGTCATTCATCATTCAACATTCGCTCATTGAAGGTGCATTGGAAATTGCTCATCAAATAGTAAGATTCTCGCTATAAGCAATACGCATTACATTTGACGATGAGACAAATCTAGGTGGATGAATATTTAGGGGCGTACAACAAGCAGACGATGAGTCCGGTTTTTACGGGACATGAACATTCTCCGCGTTCCTGCAAAATATTGTTCGGCTGTCCTCTTTATTTTAATAAAAATGTTCAGTTTTTCATTCTTTAGAGTTCTAAATTGTTTTTATTTTTGTCATAAATTTGATTATCGCAATGCAGATTGCTCATGTATGTACGGAAGAGTATCATCGATACAAGAGTTATATAAGAGTTCATCTCACCTACACCATGTTGGCATAGACACCGGAACCTGAGGACTCAGGGTGCTCGAGCAATTCTTCACCCAATAAACTTTGTAAGAGGGCTTAGCCCTTCTCCTCAAGACTTCGTGGTAATTCCTTCAATCATTACCACGTGCATATACCATTATGCATGTCATGCATTATTACGCAATGAATGTCCCACCATGAGGATGATCTTGAATATTATATACATGGGACGTCCAGAAACTATGCCCAAAGATGAAAAACCCAATTGGATAGAAAGTCATCTCATACAGAGTTATTATTTTAAGAGTGCCTACCATACTAAATATAGATTTGGCAGCCTACAAAACCATCGTTCATAAGAAAGGAGGATTGTTTAAAAGTTGGAGTGAATTTCTTTGATTGAAAAATGAATAGAATTTTTCTTCAATTTTTGAAAAGCATTCACGTGTCACTCCTGATACCATGGCATGTGACTTGTAGAACGTGTGCATCGGGTTGGTCACACGCTTGTTTAGCGAATTCTTGCGATATCATCTCATGCTTTCTAATAATGTCGAAGCACCTGTACTCGTAATTTTATGTTTGGAATAATGCCCTTTCATATCCCCTTAATGTTCGGCCTGGCGGATTTCAGATTACGTATAAAATCAAAGAATTATAACATCGATTCAAGTGTTTAGGTGCTGTCCATTCACATAAAGTTTTCATGTATTAATGCGTTTTTGATGAAATGCTCTAATTATTTTGAAAAAGAAAATGTTTTAAACAAAAACAATATGGCGAAACCGTTTTGATGGTGGCAGATGGCAGCACTACACATAACAAGCATTACAGAGAAACAACAAAACTTCACGCCAGGTTTCACTACACGTACACGCACATTCCCGCATGTACCGATTCATTGGGGGGGTGTGGGCGGGGCACATGTGTGGTGTAGTAGTAGTAGGTAGGGCCTCCAAAAAAATGGCTCGGGGATCCATGATGTTCTTGGGTCAGCCACCTCGTTGGGCAATTTGCCTGTTGTGGCGTTGTATTTGTATTTGTATTTGATATTTTTGGGGGGTCAACATTCAATACATTCCATGGAAGGTTCTACTCCAGTATTTCTCAAGAACTTCGGGAAGGCTAAAACACAAATCTCAGACATACTTTGAAATTGCGCTTTCTAACTTGAGTATTTCATCAGATGCACTTGCAAATTTCTATGATGTTCTAATATTTTGAAAGAAACACGCGTATGCAATTATAACGAATATATATATATATATATATATATATATTTTTTTTCAACCTTGGATAAAGCAATTGTGTGTTTATATATTAGCAGGTATAACGTATTGAAGGAAATTAAGGGGTCTCACGACCCTTGAAGTCGAATTTTCAAAAATGACTTCAAAAAATATGTAATTCGATTGCAAGTAAAATATTAAAAATTTCGTTTCAATCGATTTCGCTAATTTTTTCTTTCATAATTGAAGGAAAAAAATATTGAATTATAGTGCAAACTTATACTAGAAAGAACACTTTGATAGCGATTTTCTCAGATTGCAGTTTCTGAGCTCATCCGTAAGATTTAAAAAACGACTGCCCCAAAAATTCTGAATTTTTGCAGAAAAGTTTACTCGATATGTGTTAGTAGAATAGACCTCGGACTTTGATATATGACCATTCGTTAGAATTTTATGAATTTTTAAAGTTTGAAAAAATATATAAATTTCAAAAATCTAAATTCAACATTTTTTTAAAAAATACATCCCATTAATCAATTACTAAATCCGCAATCTCAGAAAATCGCGTTCATAGTTTTTTCCCAGTATACGTTTACACGATAATTCAGTATTTCTTTCCTTAATTATGAAACAAAAAATTAACCGATTAACACCAAATTTTTAGTATTTCATTTAGAATCGAATGAAATATTTTTGAAGTCATTATTGAAAATTCGACTTCAATGGTCGTGAGACCCCTTAAAGCTTTTAATCGATGCAGAAAGTATCACTATAATTGAAATAATCAAAACAAATAATTTATAAAACAGATTAATTATGCATTTGTTTCTTTTGTATAAAACTTCCATCATAAAATTCCAAAAAAAATTATGAAACAAACTTTATAAAGCTAAACAGTTCTGGAAAATTGAAAAAAAAAAACTAACGATTCAAACTAACAATGTACTCTTGAACTTCAACAGGTTCAAGAAAAATCAAATTAATTTACAGAAAAACGATCTGTTTAAGAAAAATGAGAAACAAGTGGAACAAATAAGTACACTAGTTTAGGACAATGCAAAACATAAACCAAGGAACTGTGTGTTCAACGACTATTTATGGAATATAGCAAGTAAACATAAAATAAATGGTGTCGATGCATTTAACAGTTGTACAGATAGAAATGATTAAATACCACTGGCTTTCTACTGCCTTATAGGACCTTGTACCTTGAAAAACAAAAATCAAAATACCACTTTTCACGAAAAATATTAATTACGAATATAACTTTTTTTCCAAAATGCTGTATCTATTTTATTACACAAAACACTGAATTTTTTGTATCCTCCCAAACGCGATTCTTTCATTAAAAAAAAAATGAAGGGTATTACAATTCATAACAGCACATAATAAAAAGTAATAAAGGAATTTTCTTAAAAGTAAACTTTGAGTTAACGTGAATCACTTCTCTTCCTATTTGGATTTTCTCGTGTTCTTTTCATTTATCACCGACTACATATTGAGGTATCGATATACCATGACCATGACTTTCACTTTCTTACCTGTCTTTTTTCTCATACACAATGGGAGGTCCCCCCCTTACCCAATTCCTTATTTTCTTTTCTCCCCATTTTTGCCCCTAGGGGGAAAACTTGGGATAACAGTATTATAAGACGGGGGAATTGCACTTGCATCACTAGTGCTTAGGACCCCCTTTCTTGAATTGCAAAGCGGGTAATAAAAGCATGCAGAATTTTTTTTTTTTTTACCTTCTTTTTTTTCCTTCTGTGTGTTACTAGGCTTAGGCGCCGTCATGTTGTGCAAAATGTTTCACTTTCACTCAACGTTAAAAAAAAGTTCCATTGAAGTAGTGAGTAAAGAGAGCTTTTTTTTTTTTTTCGAAGGTGGGAGAGAGGCTTAAATAAGGGCCTGAACTAGGGTAAGGTGCCCTTTACAATAAAGAATCTTAATATTTTTTTTATTTACCTATTTCTTATGTGGTGACAGGTAGTTTATGCAGAAGAAAGTGAAAACTATTTTTTATCTTTTTTTTCCCCCGAAGAAACGGTCGATGTAATAGATTTCAATAACGTTAGGTGACACAAAATGTTGTATACACATGTTGTATCCATGTTGCAAACTTCTTATAGTTGAAACGTACTTATTTGATTAGTTTTTCAGTCAAAAAAAAAATCGGATAAGTTTCATGACATTACCTAAAAATCCTGCAATGTTGGAAGATCACGTGAAAATAAATTGATGTTAATTAAATTATAAATTAGAGAAATTCATTCTAAAATTATCAAAAATTTATAAATTTTGATAATAAAAAAATAGAATCCATGCGTAAAATGTATCTTTTGAAGTAACGGAAGTAAGGTGCTTTGCATCAGTCCGGGGCTGTGAGCGGTTCTATCCATCTATCTATCTACCCCATTAGGCAGGGGTGTACACGCGAGTACACAATTTGGAGGAGGCACAGAAAAATCTTATGAATTGGGGGGCCACAAAAATTTTCTCACCGAGAAATTTTGAGTTACTACCCTTCAAAAACCATTCAGATTAACAGAAAATGGTTAATATAACATGTAAGTGGTATTTTCTTTCGATGTTTTAGTTTTTTACTGAAATAATATTTTTTCTTAATTTTTGGTTGACTTACGCCCCTTCCCCGTACACCTATTGGTCATAGACACTGGAACCTCGAGGCTGAGGCTATTTCCCCCCCCCCAATAATTAGTGAATGTATGTACAATGCAACGTACGATTCCCCTCGTACATGCGGGGTTTGAGTCCAGTTTATACGGGACGACTGGCAATAACTTTCAACCCCCTTCAATATTTTCATGTCCACGCCTCTGCTCTACCCATGTTACTTTGTAAAGATTATTGTCCAAAAAAAGCTTTGTAGCATGTTTCAATAGGTGTTTCTTGGATAGCAATATAAGGAATCCAACCAGTTGAAGGGAAAAAAAAGTGAAAATTTGCACATTCATGTTCCTGGCATAACGGGATGTGGGGGCTATATATCATTCGACCCGTTATTTTTGCTGGTAATTAAAAAAACTTGATAAAATGAATAAAATGAATTTCAATAGTGGATTCCTCTTGTGAAAAATCAGTTTGTGTATTAGCCGCTGTGACGGACTCGCGTCGCGAGGTCCCGGATTCGAAGCCCACCGTCACCACAGTGGTGGTCGGTTGAAGTTGGTTCTTTGTGGTTCCCAACTTCAAGGCGCGAATAGAATGCGAGCCGATCTCCCCATGTGCAAAAAAAAACCCGTGGTGCGACAAAAATGATCAAATAATTAAATATTTATTTCATTCCAACTTCTCTGAAAAAAAAAAGAAAGGAAAAGGCTATAAGACAATAAGTAGGGTTGTACGTATCATTCTCGCTCAGAAATTCAGATGATTTTTCAACGTACAATCTGCGGATTATGCGTAGGAAAGTATGGCAATGTTGTGTATGCAAAAATCTTATACTGTCATTTTACATCACGTTGGAATTTTATTTTAGCTATACTATACTGGATATTTTCTTTTCATTTGCCATATTTCGTGAGCTGATCTTAATTGTGATACTTTGTGGTTTTTGATAGTTTGGTGATGTTTTGTGGTATTGTGATGATATTTTTTGACCTGAATGCCCAAATTATATGCAGTTCTTTTATTTGATTTAGAATTTAATGCTAGTGATGCATGTTTGTAGCATTAAATCCTATGAAAAAGAAATGCACAACATTCAATCACGCAAATGCCAAAGATACAATAGGGACCCCGGGACCTTTTTCGGATAATAAAAAAAAATCGCATCGCATAATAAGGACCTTAAGACGCTAATAGTTTGTGCAAAAATTATATTAGAAAAATATATGATTCAATAAAATGTCAAATGGATGCAGTATGCATTAATTATAAAGTAATTTACTTTAATTTCAATATTTTTTCCCAATACTGAAAAAAAGTCGCACTTTGAAATAGTACTTTCACAAAACACGTAAAGCTCTTGGTACATACCGATGGTGGATTAAAACCAGCAAAGTATTTCATATCGCTCGTTTTCGGTTCGTTCTGTTTAACAGTAGCCTACGTATTTATTTTTTTTTCGAAATCTATAAATGAAAAGCACCTCGAATGACCAGTAATTTGTTAATCAACGGAAAATCGAGGTCATTCTTATGACCACGAGGGTTTACTAACAAGATATGCAAAAAATTGGGAAATAAAGTATTTAGTACAGTATTTCCGAAGTCTTTATACGACATTGTATTAAATTCAATAAATACCGCATTCGAATACAACATTTAATTTCCATTAACGATGAGTGGTTCCCAAATATGTCTACTTGTATATTTTATTTATATACAAAAATTTAATACCAGTTACTTCGCTAGAAAAGTCAAATGATATTCGATTTTTTTCACTGAAAACAGTAGAATAATTTTTTTTTTTTTTTAAATTTCAAAGAAGAATGTATTTTTTTCCGATTTAATTTACCATCGGGAGAATATCCCAAAGAACAGACTATGTAACTAAGTATTTGAAAAATAATGGTAGGGTATTCGTATGAAGGCAACGAAGGCAACAAAATGTTTTCTTCGGATAATTTCGTGACAGGAGACCGCGTTTGGTTCCGAAAAATTTCTCGACGATGTTAGAGCTGTCGGAACTATGATGAAATTATTACACTCAAAGAATTTGTAAAAAAAATATAGTTTTTTTTTCTATTTTGTACAAATTATGCACAAAAAATTTGTAGTCTGCAGGAAACATAGAATTGTTTACTAAATCACATTATGGTATGTAAGAGGTACATCTGATTGCTCGACATTATCCGTGGTATTTTTTTTTGGTTGTGTGAGATATAAGACAACCTGATTCTATATCTCATTATCGATAAATGCCAATGAAAGTGTTCTTTGACATGTTGTACGTGGTACGCAATACGCATGCAACATAAATTCTTATTTCGAACCACTAAAACTGATAAGCAATTTCGGAAAAATACTTACATGGTTAGTAACATGATAGTATTTGGCTATGAGAAGCAATACATTTTGAACAATCATCAATTATTAATAGGTATTTTGCCTAATGAATTTTCTTATTTTGTAGCAGGGATTTTGTCTGCTAGAGTGTCTTGTCTAATTATAGATATTTTCTACCAACGGTCTAATACTAAAAATCTAGAAAATGTCTACTGAATCTCAAATGGAAGTGATTTTGTTCACCAGACAGTCTTGTCTCGTAGTAGATCTTGTCCGCCGATTATCTTGTATAATAGTAGATATTGTTTATCACAGTCTGTCTTGTCTAGTATTAGATATTGTCTAAAGAACTGTCTAGTTGCAGGGAATTGTCTAATGAACTGTTTACTATTGGAGATCTAAAAACTGTCCAATCTCAGAGATCTAAAAACTGTCCAATCTTAGAGATTTAGAGACTGTTTCTAAGATGATCGTCAAATATTAGTGTTCTAGAAACTGTCTAAGACGTTGTTTTTTTGTTTCTATGGACATAGGCAAGTCGAGAAAACATATCGAAAAAAAACCATTTTTCATGGATTTTTCGGTTGATATCTATAAACTAAAGGATCAGAAAGGGAAATAGAAGGAAAAAAAAATATGAAAATCAATCCAAATCTGAATTCGGCCTTGCAAAAAGTTAATGATTAGCAGTTCCTAAAAGCATATATATTTTTTTACGTACAAAAATTTAGCTATTGACTGTCTAATAGCAGAGATTTCGTCTACTGGACAGTCTTGTCCAGTGATTAGATATTGCCTACCAGACTGTCTTGTCTAGTAGAATATATTGTCAGCTGAACTGTCTAATATTTGAGATGCAGAAACTGTTTTCAAGATAAAAGACTGCCAAATATTAGACTTGTGTAAACTATCTACGACATTCCACTAATGATAAGCAGTTCCCAAATATATGTATATAAGTATAAAACTTTAGTAATTCACTGTCTAACAGGAGAGATTTTGTCAGTCTTCTGCAGCAGTAGGTGAGTGGTGTAGTGTCTTTTCTCAATAGTTTCTTTAACCTACTGAAAAGCTCCCAAAAATACATTCTATAATCAAAACCAATTATTTTTAAAATTTCAATCTGATTCTCTTTCCATTTGTGTAATTTGGAAAATTCATTAGATTTATTATTATATGTTTTGAACATAAGCACGTGTTATAAATAGCAATATTATTGAGCTCTAGTGATGTGTAAGAAAGTAGTCTTCAAGGTAAACTAAAGTATATATAGAATTATATAGGTAATTGGAAGCATGCATGCATAAAATTTCATTCACATTCGAACACGCAACTGACATACCGTGCATGGATTACTATAACATAGTAATATACTATATAGTTATATACTATTATAGTTCTTTTACAGTAGTATAGCAGAATATTAGATATTTCATGACGATATAATATATTGTATGTAGCATTTGAATATATGTATTTGCAGTGTGCGTATAATAATTGTATAATAAAAAGTTGATTTGAATTGATTGTTTAATATCAATTACTTACAAGAAAATACACAGCTTTTCACCGAAATGTGAAATTGAACGGATCACCTGTTATTAATCATCACGATTCAAAATTGATACATTGTATGCAATCTAGTCAAATTCATAAAATTATATATGCTGTTTGCGTTGAGAATACCAGAGAAGAGATTTACATTCGCGAAAGCTTCAAAATCTGCAGTATAATTACAATTTATTAGAAGAATACACTATTCTAATAACAAAAGAAAACAAAGTGTTATAGAATGTTATAATTAAAAAACAACTTGTATAGTTAGTTTATAATACGATACGTATAAAAATTGAAAGCATGAAAACTTTGGATTCTTCAACAGTGGATTAATTACATATATATAATTAATAATTATTATTTCAAGAAAGAATTTCATTGAAAAGACATAAAATTCTAAATTATTTAAATGATCATGTTAAATACGAATGATGATTATTATTATTACCGATTATTATTCATTGTAACTACTCTTATAACACGAAAAAGATATTTATTCGGACTAAGACATCTCACATATCGCAAATAATATACTTACATATCGCAGTAATACACTTCAATAACAATATTCAACAAAGTACAGTATTAAATTGCTCTTAAGATATTGTTGTTTTCCAAAGAAAATACCACACACTAAATTATTTCCTCAGATATTATTGCACTTTAAATGAACATTCTTTCTTTGCTTTATTTACAACTAATTTCAAAAGCTCTTGAAAACCGACAATTTTGTTTTTGTTAATAGCGTGGGATATACTATATGATGAAATACGTACGTTCATTGAATGTTAGTCTGCTGCTGCAAATCATATACAGTATTTTATCATGAAACTATAGCTTTTAATAAGTTGAAACAGTTATTAAAATGTAGTCGAGTCTTTAAATAACGAAGTTACATCGTATCAAAAAATTCTATACATAGAAAATTAATTATGGAGGAATAATTTTCAATATAGAACAAACAAACAAAAATATGAGCCTCCCCGTAAAAATTTAACCGCGTATAAAATTCTTTATCCAACGACTCAACTGTATTGCATTCATTGTATTCATGAAATTTGGTTTAAATGTCATAATCATTGCATATCACATCGTTGTGACATCAACTTTTTCCTTAACACAATAAATAGAAATTCATCATTTTAAAGAGAAAGAAATAATAATGCATTTTAATATAAAATCAAGTGGAACTAAAACAAAAAAGTTAATGGTTTAATGTAAATTTGAAGAAGTTCAAATGTTATATCATAGAAGAGATCATCAGAAATATAGTGTTGCATCTAAAGAGATCTTAGGTTTAAACAAAGAGGAATCACATCCGTAAGTTTCTTAGAAAATCTCGGCATCAAAAGATCATTTGAAAAATTAACAAAAGTGATGTTTAAAAATAATAAATAACAATTATAGCGAAAAATAAGGAAATAATTCAATGGAAAATAATTACATGCATTGATACCGTATTTTCGCGCGTGAAATCCATTTTATACGTAAAAAATTTTTTGAATTCGTAATGGGGTAAAAATACACCACTGCATATTATCTGTAGATGTTTCCTAAGAGATGGAATAGGAATAAATGTTTTAAGAAATCAAACTTTAAAAAATATTTTTATATAGATATCTTATTTATTCGAGTAGAGAAATTAGAATTTTTTTACAATAATGACATCAACAGCCCACTTCAAGTCTCAAGACTAGGGTGCCCAGCCTTTTCAGTCCGCGGGCCGGATATACGGTATTCCTGCCACTTGCGGGTCAAAAACTTCATGTGTAGGGGTGACCATATGACCCGTAGTTTATGGAACGTTCCCGATATTTTGGCTGTCCAAGCTTTAATAAAATGTTCCGATTTTTCTTATTATTCCAATTTTTGAAATTAGGTATTAAGATTATTTTTGATTTACAGACTATATTATGATTTAATTATGACTCTCTATCATAATTACAGTCATATAAAATATATTCATCTCATATATTTGTCAAATATATATATACGTTTTGTTTTGGTGGATAACATTTCAGTTTATCGCGACTTACAGTAGCCTTCTCTTTATTGGCGATTTTCAGCAATTTCAGTTATAATTGGCAATATTACCTGCCTTTGACAAATTATTTGGATGCAACTGTCAACTTTACTTGATTTCGACAATTTGCACAGGGGTACAACAAAAACGGTGACATGACCACAGAAAAAGATTGCTACCGCGGGGAGTATCACATCAAGGGGTTAGCGCACCAACCTCTCGGTGAGTATAAATAAAATAAAATAAATAAAGCTGCCGTTCGGAAGCGGCAATAAGTTGTAGGTCTCGGTCTAATTACCCCATCGTAAGCAGAAAATGACTGCGGTGCTACAAAAAAGATCAAATGATCGACAATTTTGTGGATGTGTAATGGATACTTTACCCGCCTTTTACAAATTTTTTGTCTGTAATTGGCAACTCTACTTGCGTTTGACAATTTTTTTGGATGTAATCAGCCACTTTTGGCTGCAATCAGCGAATTCGACAATTTTTTTCTGGTTATCCCCTTAATTTTAAGAAGGAAATATGGGTTGCCTGGGTATTTATCGCGTTGCGCGTGTGTCGATACTCTTCTACCGGAACACGGGCCGGATAGAACCCCTTGGCGGGCCGCATTTGACGCGCGGGCCGTAGGTCGCGCATGTGCACCCCTGTATTAAGATTTCATTTTTTTTTGTTGAATGAAATTTCTATATGCGGCCAATACACTGAAGCAAATTCCGTATTTGAGAATTATATGGCGATTATAATACAGTAATAAATACCTATATAAATATTCTAGAACATAAAGTAACCGTACTACATTATTCAAAATATGAAGGGAAAAAAGATGCAGGGAGGGAAACATAAATCTTCCTTATACGAAAAAATAATAATAATTTTTGAATTACCATGAAAAGACATATATAAACTCACCGCTCCAGAAGCTTCAACAAATCAACAGCGGACTCAAGATCTAAATCACTAGCCCAACAAATAAAGTCGTTTGCATATTTAGAACAAAAAGTAAAAAAAAAGGAAGGCAGCAAGGGAAAATACGTAGAAACATAACGGTAACAAAAAATAATATAAAACCAAGTTCCGTTCTTTGCATCTTTCAACTCGCCATCGGTCACCACCTGGCCACCCTCTTCCTATCTATTATAATTTTTTTTTTTTTTTAGATTAAGTGAATCGTCCTCCAAAACAAAAACCACCTGGTGTTGTTCCTGATGCTATATAACATCTGCATATACACACACATAATGCTAATCTGCATATGGGCGTAGGCTCGTTTGCATACGCCAATTGTGAAACACTGATATAAGAAATGCCCCTACTTGAACGTGTTTTATATATCCCGACGAAAAACATATATCTATTCAATTTCATTTTGGACGTGTTTGCAGCACAGACTGATATAGGTGATAGATAAGCTTGGATATTTAGGACGAACTCATAGCTCTTCCATTCACTATAGAATCAAAACTAACTGCACTTAACTGACCCTTCAAACTGTCACATGTATTTTTTGAGACTGTTTATGCCTGAAGGAACTTTACTTCAAGCAGCTGTTTTTTGATTCTTTAATAATATAAACAGATGTTTACCTTTTTTACAAATTTTTGTTTTGTATCTCCCTCTGTCTGGATCCATAATTGCAGTAGTAGCACTCATTAATGCTCGTTATTTATCGTGGAATTGATTTCTGAACAGATGCTTGATTTTGATCAGTCGCTATTTTTTTTAAAAAAATCCGACTATTACGAATTTAAGAGAAATATATTGTTCAAGCGAAGTAGAAATTATTGGATACGTTTAAGTTACAGATTTACATCCAGGAAGAGAGCATAGTTTTGAAAGGATATGATGATCGTGAAATATACACATTAGAACTCTGTCATAATGATATTTAAATCTCTATGGTCCAGTGTATACTTGGATAAAGATGGCAAATACATAATCAAATGACCCATTAGTATAATTTCTTTTCTTGATTTTTTTGGTATTTTAGAAAATACATCTTTCAGTGTGTCATTTCGGATACATGAGTACCATACATTTTTTTAAAATCTAGAAAGAATTGATTCTTTGTCGGTGTGTCAATTTTTCAGAGTTGCTAAAGTTTCACGAGTTGAGAAGAATATAAAATCGCACCAAATTTAGGGAATCGGAAATGAAATTCAAGGCAAAAACTATTCAACTTTGCTAAGCAAAATTTTATCTCACTGAAAAATCCACTCTAATTAATTAAATTGCTTTTATGCATTGTTTCAGTTAAGAATATGCTATCAGCACCCATTTACATTCGTATTTGTGGGAAAAAATATCAATTAGTTTTTATGGGGGTGAACCACAGAAGGCTAAGAGGAACTGAGTAGGTATAAAAAAAAAACTGACATTCACAAAGCCATATGAAAACATTATTAGATTCTATCACACACACACAAAGTGGCTGTTTCACACTGATAATTATAAATTATTCAGAAATGAACAAAGTTTTAAATCACCCACCATGTCATCCAAAAAAAAATTTCATAATAACATACTCTATAATTCACTTTTGAATCTGAATTGATATAATGAAAAAAAAGTATTTTTTCTACTCTTGAAGCAGGCTCTGAAATGGGCTGTCGAAGTCTTTTTTAGACAAAAGCCAAAGCAAGCTTAGGAAGAAAAATGAATTTACAGAATTTAGGATCACATGATCGCTGAAGAGATAGTTGCTGTGGATGCTGAAAAGAAAAGATATCTCTTAACAGGGATCCGCGGCTTCTGGAAATTCGAAAACCCCTTTGTACAATAAATGCTCAGTAATGAATAAATCCCGTTTTTAAACATCACATTTATCAATGGCAAGCACTTATTTGTTCAGGTGGAATTCCAAGAATTTCTGAGGAAAATACCTCCCCATCTCCTAAAAAAAAGTGCTGTTATATTTGAGGTAGTTGCATTTAATATTTATGCATAAATCAAGTTCCATAAACATTCTAATCTATGGAGATCCAGCGGGATTCCTGTTTATCATATATTATACCTGAGGTGTCACGATAACCAGAATCATTGCAACGAGTTTGGCTAACAAAAAATCAAGATTTTTCACCAATACTATCACGATTACATGAGGTTTCAGTTTCGAGACATTTTATTCATAAGCACGAGTTTCTCAACCATCTTTTGTTTTTTCTCTTAATCAAAAGAGTACAGAGAAATTTTACTTTCACTGGTTTAAATATAAAGACAGAAATTTTCAATCAGACAATTTCCAGAGAATCTGAAAATACTTTTCCTGATTCTATTTTCTATAATATCCTTCGACTTAGCTTAACGAAATCGAACTAAAATCTTTCCGAACAGTAAGAAAGAACTGGTGACATCTACCACTTTTTTCTGCACTCCACAGATTCACAATTTCCAATGACCTCTAGGTCAGCGGCGATGTTGGCGTGATTCAGCCCCACTCAGTCATTCGTTTCCCAGACGAAATTTCAAGCTGAGATTTTTTCTTATGTTACCAGCACAGCCTACAAATCTCTCATTATCCTTTTTTTTTTTTTTTTTTGCATTCACATTCCATTAGTCTGTCTACTTTTCCTGGTCTACAGTCGTTTTTAACGATTCCGACGGAGGCAATAACAGTGCTAGTAAGATTCATCCTATAAAAAAAAGTTCTTCGAAACAGTCGTAGCCGTTGAGGGAGAAAATGAAGATCTTAGGAGTTGTACGTGGTCATGTGGTCTTGATCTCTCCACTGATCACACGTCTCCAGAGTATGATCCGGCAATTTATTATCCGAATGTTATGTGGAAGTTTATTTTTTATGGGTGTCCCATGAGAGTTGATGTAAGACTTGCCGCGCCGTCCGCAAACAACGCAAACAACAAGACATATGGAATGCATCTTCACGTCTCATAAAAATGAAGCTTATTGAGATTTATTATATATTTTTCATCGGGGTGCCTCTCTTTTTCGCAGTTATCACGTGGTGAGAAATTGAAATATCAACCGATAACATGTATTCATTCTAGATACACTAAAAAAATAAGAAATATAAATGTTTTACTTGAAGTAAACTTGTCATGGAAAAAACCAATAAATGTTTCGAACATTATTTTTCTTTGAGTAGTTTCAAACATCCCTGTGAGGAACCAGAAATTGCCGAAACGTGAATGATCCGAGATCCACGGTGACTCGTAATAGACTATTAAAATAGCCGTGACTATCACCTACAAGTTAATGTTTATCTTTAACTCGTGTAGAATTCTATGAATCTTTTTCATGTATTATGGTTCGACACGCTTTCCAATAATAGTTTCATCTAAACATGTTCTGCATGAAGGCATTCGGGCACTTGAGGTGTTTTCTATTGAACATCATTTCTTACTCTATGAGGTCACACTTATCACATTGATGATGGTAGTGAATCATAAATCTTAAAGAAATTAATAAAATGACTCACGTTTTGTACGTTTTGTATAGTTTATTTCGTTCTTAGAAGTTACGGAACTAAAATATAGTTATTGATCTCGGATCAGGGAAAACTGGTATCTTGAATCAAAATTTCTAATTCAAGATACAGTGGATCCCGCGTATCACGTTCTCACTTCGACGGTTTCTCCACTTAGTACTTATTTTGACTTTAGATGACATATATTCGTGGTTCCAACTCTTATTAATAATTCATTGAGATTTTCCCGTTTGAAGCGTTCACCCGCTTACAACGCCTTTTCATGATAATTTTTTGAAAAAAAAAACGTTATAAGTTGGATCGACTGTAATATTATATTTCATATAATCTCTTCAACTCTTTCCACACTTCTCATAATATTAATACCCGCATGTGAAAATCAATTAGCATGATGAAGCTCTTTGTGATGTGCAGAACTGATTGATCAGATTATCTTATAGACCGATACATCAAAGGATGTTGATTAGTGAGACCTGGTGAATTCGATTTGAATGTTTGTCGCACATTCCTCTCATCTAAATCACAAAATCCAATGGTGTCATTTTACCTAAGCCATATTATTAATTTGCAAGCCCATTTTTTAGGATTAGCATCATATTTCAGGCCAACTTTAGCTGGTTGCGATTTCTAAAAATAACTTTTCAAAATCGCGTAAAGCGAAGGATACCTGTACTTATTTGACGTTATATTCATGATAATTGATATTGTCATGATCGAGTTCGGCCCATTCCAGTTTGCTAACTTTTCTCTACGTTACTTAGTTTGATGATTGACGGTACGCTGTTCAAAATAGGAATTGAAAACGTACTCAGAAAGCCTTGTAACATTATTTTTAAATTTTAATTATTACTCAGGAATAAACATCAAACATCTGTCCGTAGGTGAGTGCTAATGGCGCTGTACAAATTCAAGATGGCCTTCACAGCAAAGAAAATAACAAGAAGAGGTCTAATTCTCTCTACTCAGGAGGTAGATCCAGTGTCTGGAACAGAATAATAAGATGCCGAAAAAAAAAAAGAAGAAGAAAAGATAAATTCACTTTAACGGGGACGACACCGTTATCATAAGAAAAGAACAAGCAAGAAATGCCACGGGTCACAATAACCAGCCACTTCTTCTGGGGAGTGGGAGAAATGATTATGCTGATTTTCTTTTGGGAAATTGTAACAGCAGATGGCTTGACGAAAAGATGGCCCTCGGAAGACTGACTGATGTTTGATGGCCCAGGAAACCATGGACGATATTTGCTGAAGGGAAACAAGCAGTGACGTCGACAGACAAAAGAAAAAAAAAAAGACTTGGTTGGACAATTTTTTTGTTGTTGTTATCACTAATTAGCGACCCGAGGCTAAAGAAAGAGAAGGTCGTCTATTTCCTAACTATTACTCCGATAGCCTTTATTATCACCTGTCCATAACGGGCAAAATAACTGACGTTTTCCTATCAACATAATTGAGTTTCTTCCGACTTTTCACTGCATTTTTTTTTTTCTCTCGCATGGGTTTCTTTACTTATTCATATATTTTTTTAACGATTTTCCTTTACTCACTAGATAACGATGTAGCGAGATGGAAGACAAAACCTATGTATATTTTAGCGTTACGTTTATGTTGTTACGCTTTTTTTTTTTCGGTTGAACATATACGTGTTCAAGTTTTGAATTTCCTGGTCTACGGAAGAACCAACGAGGCCTGTTCTTCATCTAAAGTTTTCTGTACATATACGGCTTTTTATTCTACAGAAATATCGGTCTCTGAGCCACCCCAGCCCCGTGAAGTTTAAACTTGAACCTCGAAGAACATTACTGACGCATAAAAGTCATACATCAGAGCATTCTTAACCTTTTTTCGCCTATGACTGCCATCCTTTCCTCCAGTGGGATCGTATTTTCTTCATGCTCCCTCCCCCCCCCCCCATCTTTTATACAGTAACCCGACTTTAACCCAAGAGCCAGACTGTCTTCTACTTACTTATTTATTCGAAAAATTTAAATTTAACAATCATTTTATGAAGTGAGCCTCGTATGAAATATTTGCGTTGCACAGTCCGATTGTCCAGAGACTGATTACACTGTTCTACAAGGAGAAATTTTCTTATACGGAAATATCTATTTCTAAAGTTTTATGGAGGAGGGAGATTCAAAACTGAAAATGTAAATTTGTTATAAGGCACAGTTTTTTTAGTTATTCCACAATGCATGTTTAATTTAACTGATATATAAGCTGTTGCAGCCAGACACAAAAATTGGAGTATAGGCAAAGGGGAACGAATTTTTCTTACTTATTTTGGGAATGACATGATGACATTCTACAATGATGTTTGGGCTTAATGAATGCTTTGAAATTCAAATACGAACCACGGGAATGGAGACTTTTTATAGATGTCTCAAAATATAGTCTAAAGGACCTCTTCATATTGGGAAAGTTATGCTTTCTGTTCCAGTTGCCTAAAATGACTTAAGAGTAACAAGATATTTTGAAATATATTCTCTAATTGGTGAAATACGATGAGCACAAAAGGAAAATATGCAGTTATTATAAAAAATGCAAAACTAAAAATGAGGAAATGTATAATACGGGACAGAAGTGGTCCGTCGAATTGCTGCAGATATTTTACTGGTCCTTGAAGGTTGAGAAGATTGGGTTCAGAAAGGTTGAGAAGATTGGGTCCAGAAAGGTTGAGAAACGCTGCTGTAGTCCATTCCGATGGACGTGGAGTGTACCAGTAGGACAACCGTTATTCTCACAAATCTCAGTCGGGTGTTGCCTGGATAAAAGAGCATTCTGTGAACCAAAGGTGCTCAACCTTTTAGAGAGTGCGGGCCATCTCATTGGTTTAAAAACGTGTGATGGGCCACTTGAGTTATCTAGAACTGTGTGGTTGCCACTTAATTGAAGTTACAATATGTCTCGGGTCACTTAACTGATCTGGAACTGCACCAGAGGTCACTTAAGTGATCTGGTAATGTGCTTCTTAGTTCATTTTTACAAAATTAGGTTTTAGGTAACGGGCCACATCAGATGACTCCGAGGGCTGTAATAAGTTGATCATCGAGAAACCCGAACTTGATTCCCCCGACTTTTGAAAAGTAAGCAAATCTTTGTTGCAACCATTATGATCATGAATTATTTTTTACAGATCATATGCACCAATAAATGTTTATTGTCTTTCCTTTGGAACATGGGATCTTTTATAACAGTGAAACAACATACCCCCTGGGAAAGGGGGGTGGGTCTAAATAATTGTCTGAAAGTTACAGAAGAAAAAAAAGCATTGTGTCAATATATTCAAGTTCTTTCCCAATCCTTCTATTCTCCAAACTTTAACTCACACAAGCGATTTGGGCCACTTGGGGAATATAGATCACCATATTCGTTCATCTTAAGATCTTACGAATAGGTTCCGGAAGTGTTCTAGAGCTGTGGATGCTCGGTTTGCGTTTTAGGTAGGAAATTCTCATTTGTGAATTAATTCTGGGGATGCTCAAACCTGCTTTAAACAGTGAAACATCGATTTCGCTCGAACGCAAACAAAATCCCCGGCTCCTACACCAATGATCAAATGACTCACACTCCAGCAACTATTGAATGAAATGCAGCTTGCTGGGATCTAAATATACAATGTGCAACAATATTATTATGAAATTTTTTAACGACATCTTATTATGCAACTTTTATACTAGTGGTTCTCAAACTGGGGCTACATGGCACCTCCTTGAGGTCCTGGGAGGTCCCAAAGAGGTCACGGGTGATATTTAAGTAGATGAGGAGGGGGAATCACAGGTGATTATTACTTGGGGGTGGGGGAATCACAGAGAGATGTGAAAAAAATTTCGGTATTGAGAAATAAAGTTTTATCAAGTGAAAATATGGTCGGAAAACGTGTGACAACTTTCCGAATCCAGCAGAACTGCCTATAGAACCAGGTCCATAATAACGCATGGAAACATCCAGATATCGCTTTGGGACCTCATGTCCATATGAAGATTACGTTATGAAATCGGGCACAGTACCATTATTTTCGAGAGTGAGTGCGTAAAATATGTAAGCTTATGTAGCTGTTACACTTCCAAATAAGTGCGGGGGATCCCAGAAAATCTGTTAACTCGATCTATGAGGGGGGGGGGGCGGCTGGATGATGTTAGGGCTTTGGATAAGACATGGGGGTTGCATGAGAAGAAAACATAGCTCAAAGGGGGCCACGAGCGAAGAAAGGTTAAGAAACTCTTTTAGACCACCTCACTACACAAACTCTTTTTTTCCTGGTTTTTTTTCTTAAGTAGGTGGTCGCAGATGTAGAAGAAAACAAATTTTTCTTTCATTTTTGTTTTGTTTCTTTGGAAATAGTTTTCAATGTTCTTTGGAAATTGAATTTTAAAAATAGTTAAGCAATGAAAATTAAAGTGAACGTTTGTCTAAATTCAATGAACAGTCTGATCCCGATTTTATGGTTTCATATGGGACCACCGGGAAAAATACGTTCAGACGGGATAATTCTTTCAGGCTTCAGAGGAAATAACTTCAAATGGTATTGAAGCCTATTTGTAATATTCTGTATTATACATGTATGCAAGTATAAAACTCAGTTTGAATTCATTAAATTTTTATTTATAGTGTGAAAAATAAGAATTTTTTTTGTCCATACTAATTCAATTATCATTTACCGGGATGAGTCATCTTACTTGACCCTTTGGTAAATTTATTTTTCCTCTCTTTTTTATATTGTTATATTTGTATGTTGTATGATAATAATAATAACTATTTGAAATTTATTCTATTTTATTTAAGTTTATAGATAACACTAATTGTATTCAACGAATATATTGGTAGGACATGTTAAAGGACTGAAAATTTCTACATTTTTCAGCCATAAAACTGCTAAAGATCATCATAGATATCATCCTATACTTTATTTCTAATCTGAAAATGTTTTTCAAGCATGTGATTGACATAGAGAGAAAAAGAATCAGGTCAAAGAGTGACCAAAAAAGTGACTTACAGATCGAGGGTTCAGGTCATTGAGTGACCAAAATATTCACCTAGAAAATATGTAAGCATGGGTTACCGAAAGAGTGACTTACAGAGCAAGGGAGTGATTGATTCAAAGAGGAATTGGAGAATTTGCAAACATGTGAGTGACCAAAACAATGTGAGAGCGCGCATAGGTGTAAGCAGAATTTTTTCAAGGTGTGAGGAGGGCACCATCATTTTTTTCTGACTTAGGGGCGTTTCACGTTCTTTTTCTACAAAACAGCTCTATAATATGGGCTCAGGCCTCCCCTTGCGTACACCAATACAAGCATGTGGTGATAAAAACAGTGGCATAGGAAGCGTATGACCAGGCCAGTGATTGACCTAAGGAATGGCATAGAGAGCGAGGAACCATATGAGTGAATGACCAAGAGAGTGGCATGGATATCGAGGGACCAGGTCAGTGAATGTCCAAAAGAATGACAGAGTGTGAGGGGACCAGGTCAATAAATGGCCAAGGGAGTGACAGATATCATTGGGAAGGACCAGATCACTGAACTTGCAAAAGAGTTACTAAGAGAGAGAGGAAACAAGTCAGTGAATAACCAAAAGAGTGACATCGAGAGTTTTTAAGCATGTGTGTTACCAAAACAGTAACAGTGTGCAAGCTGACATAAGCGTGCACACGATTTTCTCGTGAGGGAATTAATATTTTTTTTCTGGGAAGGGGGGGGGCACGTTTTTTCAGGCAAAATATCACTATAATCTAGACTCAAGCCCCCCTCCTGCGCATGCCAATGCAAGCTTGTAAGTGACCAAAACAATGTGCAATCATGCGACCAAAAGACTGCATAGAAAGCAAGGGATCAGGTCAACGAGTGACCCAAAGAGTGACTTAGAAAGTGTGCGAGCGTGGGAATGACCAAAAGAGTGACTTGGAGACAAACGCATAATCACAGGTGCGGGGACAAAGCGGGCTATAATAGCTCAGGGGTGTCAAATGAGTGGTTGGGAAAATCAGATTGGAATAGGCGAAGGGTGGAAAAACTCGTGTAGTCCTCAGGCGGCAAAACCATAAATTCGCCTCTACGTAGGATATAACAAAAAAGGCAAGAGAGAGAAGAAAATGTTTTTTTCATTTTTCTTCCATGTTATATAAATATATCTTTTCATTGCAGATGTCTTTCAAGGAGAAGAAAAGGAAGAGACAACTCCCCAACTCCCATCAACTTAAGGCTTGGCACTTTGATTGTGAAATTAATATTCCTGGTGGTTTCGTTTCGTTCTTGTAAGAGATGACGTTTCTCTTTTTTGATGTCTCTGTTTTCTTTAAACCATTTCTTCTTCTTCTTCTTATACTGTATGTACACATATGTATTACTTCTCAAGTGAGTGTGTGTGTGTGTGTGATTCTTTAGCGTCGCACTGAACGATGCCGAGCAGGTGTAAAGAGATCGTCACAGCAGGAACTTACAGGTCATCTGGCACTTTCGACATCGTCGTTCCACCTGCCTTCGTACTTCGTATTTCTCAATGGCCATTTTTTTTTTTATTAAATAGAGAGCCGTATAAAAAAATAGGCCATATCTCATTAAAAATAAAAAAAGGAGCAGAGAAACTGAAATAGTGCTTTTCTTTTGGATCTTCGATCGCATTCCGAGATACAGGTTAAAATGTGTATTATTAGTCATGTTTTCCTAAATTTTCCCTCTTTTTATATATTCTCCTCCCTCTTTTCCTCCTGGTGTTTTTGGAGACAGAAATGTTATCATGTTTGAAATTTGGTGAAGAAGCTGTTCTTTCTCAAAGGATGATTTTTTTAAGAAAGGGTCAAAATTTCAATTTCAAGATTTAAAAAAAAAAATTTCCGATTGAATTAAGTTATTGTACAGTGAAAACTCCCACAACAATAATCGATATGCTATGTAAATGTCATAAACCGGTTATTATGCGTACTTACCAATCGTTTTGGTAAACTTCACATATTTATCAGTGAGATTATGCATAATAACCAAGTGTCGTTGAGAGGAAGAAAACTGAGATAGTACGATTAATTTGATAAATACTTGAAATTTATCGCCTTTACCTGTGATTATGCATTAGCATTTGTGATGAACATAGTCTGACCCCGATATAATGATAGCAAATTTTACGATCGTATCCCGATATAATGATACAGTACATGTAATTATTAGTATTTAAAATGTATCATATACGTAGTACGATTTATCATGTTTACCAACGACGCGGCGCTTGGGTGTTATGCATAATCACCGGTAAAAGTGATAAATTTAGGGAGATTTATCAAACTCACCAAAATGTTTTATAATTATGCATAATAACCGGTTATTATATGTAATAACCACATTTATCTCATTCACTGTGACAGATACAACGATAAATCCCGAATTCACGTTTTTTTTTTCAAATGTTTTCTGGTTTTAATGTAATATATTTGGTGACGATTGTAGTTTTGGCAATATTGAAAAACAATTTCTTACATTTAGGGTATTATTTATGGTATTTTTAAGGCCATGTATCAAAAAATGTTCACTCAAAAATAAAATTTGAACCTAAGAATAATAGCACAGAATATACAGTAATTAATTTGATTTTGAATTGGTTTAATTTGGTTTGAATGATTTTCACATCTTTTAAAATTTTAGGTATATTCTGTTATCGAAAACGTACATATTGTAATTACATCACTAAATGCTGTTTTATTAGTATATTTTATAATTTTAACTCACGATATATAAACATATATATTCATTTTGTATATAGCTTCTAACACTTTTAAGCATTACATCTGGGCGCTACTTCTTTGGCATTCCTATAATGCAGTGTTTCTCAACCTTTCTGAATCCAAGGACCAGTAAAACGTATGAAACAATTTGACCGACCTGTTGTGTTCCATATTACGGGACATTCCTGCTTTTTTGGTTGTTCCTTTTTATTTTATACATTTGTCCCGTTTCTTCAACGATGCTAATTCAAATTTGTGATGTTTACTAAAATTGTGAATAAACAAACATACAAATAATCATCTCACATATTTGTCATGTCCAACGTTTTTGCCCGAATTTTTCAGTGATTTTAACTACAATTGGGGATTTTGAAGATTTATGACAACGTTTTTCATAGAAAATCGCCACGCGTCCCATATTTTACCTAATTTTTGAAGATCCCAGTTTCCCTTATATTTCTTATGAAATATGGTCATCTTGTCGTTTGAATGCTTTTCATCAAATACATTTTTGTTTACTGTAACTTATAGCAGCCATTTACTTTCCCACCCTTCACCCATTTCAGCAATAATAGCGCATTTGTCGTAAACTGCCTTTATTCTACAATCGGTGATATCCCGTATTTAAGATCGCAATTTTTCCGCATTTTCCTTGATTCGGTATAGTGAACCTAATATGAATATTATATACAATTTTTATTTGAACCCATATGGATGTCATTAATATCAATTAAAACAATTGAATAATATTTCATTGTTTGTATTGAATTATCAAGTCTGCCTGCGGACCACCTCTGATCCGCTTACCATAGGTTGAGAAACACTGCTGTAATGAAAAGATGATACCAGTTTGAACGCTTAAAATTTTCCGGCGATGCCCTCTATCACCACCAAAGAAATAAGTAGAATGCTCTTAAATTTTTGGAACTATTGCTTCCGAAAGAACATTTTTTCAGAGTTTTTCCGAGAATTATGTATGGAATTCCGTGATATTTGAGCGTAGAATGTAATGCCTGTCTAAAGAATGGGTAGCATGCCATGGTTGAAGTTGCGAATGTAGAATGGAAATGTGAGCGGAAACTGATCAGTGATTTCATAATGGTCCTATAAACCAGCGGTTCTCAACCGGTGCTAAGTGGGCACTTTTCAGGGGCTTTGAGGCCGCTCGAAGAAAGTAAAATAAATTTTTATGTATTCTATGTACATGGAAAATAAAGTTCCCCGACACCACCCAGCCCCTTAACCGGGACAAGGGCTGAAACTGAAGAATGTCGAGAGAACCTGGGTGGTGTCCGGTAAGTAAAAGTAAGAAATTAAATAGTATCAAACTCGATTTTAACGAAATGTTATCGTTATAACCGAGGTGTCGTTACAACCAAGGTCAAAGTTTTTAAGACCTATTAAGTAGGAAAAATATAATCAGATGCAATCAAGCACTGTGCATGAAGTTGTTTTATGAAATTTGGGGTGACCATATTTGATCAGGAAAATACGGGAAATTGAGATCATAAATACGGAACATCACCAGTTCTTGCTGAAATGTTGCCAATTGTCAGAAAAATCGGCAATTCTTTAAAAATAAACATCGGCGAGAAATGCAGTGTTATATATAGCAAGTCCGCAGTGATTCAAAATGTATTTCACGTCAGGGCCACATCACAGGCTCATGGAAAAGGGATTTTTCTTGGGTACTCTACTCGGCTGGAGGGAGAGAGAGGAAGAGAAAAATACCTGCTGTCCAATTTTTTATACTCACTTTCAAAAATTTGACCAGATCTAATTTTCATGAAGCCCTTTCTAAACGTGAAGCCCACGGACTATGCAAGGGTGAGTCCATGCGTTAAGACAGGGAAGCGCAAAAAAAAATTTCCCCGAAGAAAAAGACTCAAAATAAGGCTTCTTTTGACTTTCTCAGGCCGTACTGATCCTCTTTTATGTTGGCAGATATAAGACCGCTATATTTTCAAACATTTTATGCTGCTCTCAGCCTGTGATTTAGTAACTACACAAAGAAAATTTTAGGTGTCGATACTGATTTTTTAGTAAAATCACCTTAAGACGGCACTGAGCATGGCATGTTAGATTAATATTGATATTCGTGGTCATAATTATATCACACACACATCCGTCCTTTATTTTAGTGAGGTTTATGAATAAAGGAAGCTCTGTTTAAAAGAAAGGCACTTTTTAATGAGAAAAAAAGTCAAGGAGGGCAAAATTACGAATTTTTCCGTGTACTTATCACCCTAATTATGATAAAACGGAACAACGACAAAAAATTCTGCCGTTATAACCGAAGTCGTTGCGTGTCAATTGATGTAATAAGAGAGGTTCGTTAACATTATTCTCCATAGGAATTAGTCAGAATCGTCAATTAATAACGTTATAACCGAGGTGTCGTCACAACCGTATCCGTTATAATCAATTTCAACTCTATATAAAAAAATAGAGGCCTGCACTGCTCCTCCATAGAAATTAAATGCTGGAAAGAGCTCCATCAACCAAAAAAGGTTGAGAACCGCTGCTGTAAACAAAATTTGGTTCTCCATCAATGTGAAAATTAATTAAATAAAAAATAATGTCCTATCTTTTTCAATAAAAATAATGTCGTATTTCACATGTCCTTAAATCATTTTCTTGAAATACTCATTTTGATCATCTGAAAATGAATTAAATTTCATCATTTTAAAAGTGTGATTTTCTTTATCATTTATTTCATTCAACACAAAAATAAAGTAGTTTCTACGTGGGGAGAGATTTTTTCATTTTATTGTTTGTGTGAATAAAATCCATAAAAACAAATAATGAAATGAATATTTTCTGTAAAAATCAATTTCTAATATTCAATAAAAATTACACTTCAATGACGCATACCGGTGTTTCCTCAACCTTTCTGAAAACAAGAACCTGTGAAAAGTCCGAAGCAATTTGACGGACTAATTGTGTCCCGTATTACGGGGCATTTCTGTAATTCTCGTTGGTTCGATTTTGTTCCATACATTTGACTCGTTTTTTCAATGATACTTAATTGGATTTGTAATATTTGCTAAGGTCGTGAACACACACACACACACAATATTGTCATGAAATGAAAAAAAAGTATTATACGCTTGTATTTATATTTGTAATTATACTTGTATTATGATAAAATTATGGTAAAAATTATAAATATTCATCTCACATATTTGTCAGGTTTAACGTATTGTCCTCAGTTTTTTTTTTTAATTTTAATTACGATTGGTGATTGCGACTACTGCTGACAATGTTCTTTATGGCAATATGCGATGTTCCGTATTTTACGGATTGTTATTTAAGATCCCGGTTTAAAGAATTTTATTTTTCCCAATCATATATGGACATCAGATCATTTAGACATATTTTTCGTGAAATACGTTTTTTTCAAATTGTGATTTGTAGCAGTCGTTTATTATACCACCCTTCAGCAATTTTAGCAGTAATTAGCAAGTTGCATTTAAAGCAATAAATTGTGATTTTCGGCGAAATTTAGCGACATCCAGTATTTAGGATCGTAATTCCCTGCTAAAATCTCCTCGATGATATATGTAAACCTCAGTGAACCGAAGGCTTAATTTTATGAGTCCATATGGATATTACTAATACCGATTACAACGGGAAAATAATTTTAACAAGTATGCCTGTGGACTACCTCTAGTCCGCGGAACATAGGTTGAGAAACGCTGATATGAACAATAAAACTGGATTCTTTTTCTTTAACAAAAAAAATTTTTTTTTTTTGAATACTTTAGAAAACTTTTTCTTTAAAAAACCTATTTATTAGTTAACTTTTAAGGGTAAAAAAATCATATTGTAAAGGGTTGACTAATGAAATCTGAGAGAATATTTTTTTTTCTCTCAAAGTAGAGTAAAAGTAAAAAGAAAAGGAACTAAAAAAATGAGGTGACGGTAAGTATGGCGTCAAAATTCTCTACCGCCTCAATTTTTGTTTTTTTAAATATTTCTTAAAAGGGCAAACTTTTTAGATGGATTTTTAGTAAATTTCTATGTTAATTTTTTTTTTTTTTTTTTTTTTTTTGCTTTGGTAGGTTCTCAGAATTCCACGAGGTGATGCAAAGCATGATGGGAAGTCTGTAAAGTGGATTGGAAGTGGGTTCGGGAGGGAGAGAGAGAGAGAGATGAAAGGCGAGGGAATTATTCTGTAAGCAAAAGGCCTCTTCCATTACCAGCTACGCAATGGAAAACGTTCAGCTACGCCACTGCCCAGATGAGAAGAGGAGGAGAAGAGTAGATATTTTTCGGAAAGCATTAAGGGGTTTTTTTTTTTTATCGTTTTATTTTATTTTTTTCAGCATTTGGTCTTTACCAAGTTGGCGAGAGACGGAAAGGGAGAAGTCAAGAAAATTCCAGATAATGTTGGGAAGGGAGCAAAAAAAATCAATATCCCGAAACGTCCTATCAAAAACGTTCCCATTTAATATATGATGACGCCCACATGGCGGCGGTAGATGTTATCGCAGATATCAGTTTGCGATTCTCCTACAAGATGGCGCTCCAAGCGTTTTCGTACACGTGACGTCATTACTAGTGTGTTCCACAACCCTTTATTCCCTCCTCTCCTTTGCCGTCATAAAGATTGCACATGATTTATATTTATACGTTATAATTATGAGCTTAATCTTCTAAAAAGTAAATTGGAGTGACCAGAGCGAGAATTTTAACAATATTTAATTATTATAATCCCATAATAAGGAACATAACGTGGGAAAATCCTTTTTTTTCTCTTAATATTGGCAGAAATACCGGATCGCTCTAATTCAGAGAGTGGATAGGCTACGATATTCCTTCAAATTTGAAAATCTATAAAAAACAATAATAAAAATACTGAAAAATTAAAGATTTTTGAAATATCCAAAAATACATACATATATATATTTTTTGCCAAATTTTGTTTTTCTAAATGCCTCTACAGTTTTAAAATTGCATTGATTATTGCTTAAGAGGTCTCCAATTTTTCAACATGGTAAAAACTATGCTCCTCTCGAAATATCATTAAATATATTATTTAATATTGATTTATTTCACATTTGGTACACGTGTATATGATTATAAATGCTATCATATGCCAGAACTCACATATCTCCAATGCTTACTTCTTTGGAAATTAAAAAGAAAAAAGCATTATTAAGACCTTGTGCACGTGATAAAATAGCATGACATCAATGTAATTGAAAAAAAAAATCAATAAAAATCAGAAGAGTAAAATAAAGACAATTGTTTAGTTCATAAAATTATGAAAAATATTAATATTTGACTTTGATCATTCATTGACTCAATATTATTTAAAATTTAATTTAAATTGTTAAAACTAAAGCAGAGATTAATTTAATTTTCATAACTCAAATATTTTTCGTCATGTTATGAGAGAGCTGAACAGTCGCTTTCCTCTACTTTGAGGCAATTTTTATTCAGTTAAATTAATGTCATGCTATTAATCATACGTACAATTTGTAAATAGTGCACTTTTTTTAAACTTGCAAAAAATTAAGTAATGGAGATAGGTAGATATGAAACATATTCTATATTAGCATAGAATAGCATTGACAATCCAAAGTATGTGTACCAAAATTTGAAATAAATCAATGGTTAAATAATATTTCCAATGACATTTCTACTGGAGCATAGCTTTTCCCCATGTTAAAATATAGAAGGTCCTTAAGAAAATAATGATTTTTGATCAATTGAAGAATTCTTATGATCAAAATTTTAAAATGATGATAAATAAATTTCTTACTCAAAATCTTCGAAGTTACATTCGGCCGATGTGAAAATATTCATCCGGTATACAGTAAAGTAAGCAATACTGAAATTTCAAAATTTACAGAAATGATTTTTTATGAACATTTGAAAATTTCCAGAAGTACGTTTTCCTTAAAATTTCATATTTTAATAATAATACTTGGAGATGAATTTGATGTTTCTCGAGGAAAAGAGAAATAATTTAATCGAACTAATGAGGGTCTATGATGCACAAAAGACTTGCTTTTGAAAAAAAAAAAAATTATTATTTTCGAAAATGCGTATCATAAAGTAGGTAAGCTGTAAATAGGAATTTTTTTTTTTATGATTTTCTTCAAATACGTTTGCTTATACCAGTCAAAACATATAACATCAGAAGAGTAAAAATATGCTTTTTTAGCCATGGTACTTAAAATGATGACAAAATAGTTTTTTTAATGGAATTTTTTTTCCTTTTTTTAACATTTTCCTGAAAGAAATCTAAATATTCAAAGATTTATCATTTTATGTTTCAGCAGTTTTATTTTTAGGACATTGTTTGAATACCCTATGAGTAATTTCAGATCGTTTCTTTAAAAATTTAAAGATTTCAATAGAGAAATTTATTTATCGTCCTTTTTAATTACTAATAATATGATTTTTTCTATTGATCACACATAAGTCATGATAATCAATGCAATTAAAAAAAAACAGGCTTTTGGAAAAATAACATTTTTGTGGAAAAAATAATGACATAACAAACAATAACACATATCGGACAAGATTTTAGTTAGTTCTTTTTTTGTTCAAATAACAATGTTTATACGAAGAATATATAATTTCAATATACACCGCTATTTTCTTTAAAAAAATCGATTGGGCAAGAAATCATACTGTAATGACTCTTCACTGTTTGAATAGTGTCTTGAGGTGTGCAATCACTGCTCATTTCTTGATTTGGGGGCCCACGCTCCACAAGGGATAGTCCGATTTTTCAAGGGCAATTAGAGTTTTGATGGGGCATGGCCTAAAAAATATTAAGAAGCACTGCTTTACAACAAAAGTTTTCAAGCTTTTCCCGCGGCTTCCTCGCCGTAGTCATGGTTTATTTGCGGCTGCCAGAACAGTTTAAAACAGCGGTTCTAAACTGTTTTTTGATAAACTACTTAATTTCTATGGCGGGGTCCCGTAGGCTTCATTTTTTTAAATTTATTTATAAAATTTGCTGATTCATTTTATTTTCTTCGAGTGGCTCTGGAGTTCCGGTTGAAAACCGCGGGTTTAGAAGATATTATGTGTTATTGTGTGTGTTTGTATGCACAAAAGAATCAATTTTAGGCTACGAACACACACACTCATCGATATATCCAGCTCACCACGGCGTCCTTGGCAAAGGTTGGCGAAGCCCATAGAATAAAGATATAATTATTCATATATTATCATAACAATAAATTATATCATAATAAAGGTATATCATATATCATAATAAAGATATATCGTATATCATAAAGATATATTATTCTAACTCTGTGGCGAAGCCCCTAGGAGTCACGTCACAGACTTTGAGAAACACTGTCGGATGATAAAACACTATACGGATGATAAAAATTTAGCAAAAGCAGTAGAGATCACGCATAACACGAATCTAATAACTCCAATACTGTTTGCCACTATACTTGATGTATTAAGATCGCTCAGAGGTGTCTCGAGATATTTTAGGGATAAAATTATATTGAAAGTTGTCAAAGTTAAAGCACCGATCCTCAACCTGTGAGTGATGTTGAACAATTTTGGTTGCCACTAAAATGCTTTTGGATTGAAGCGAGGTATTTGATCTTAATATCATGGTTAAATGCCCCGTTAACAAATACAGTTTAGACATCTTTGTTCTAAACGTTCGTATAGAAAATAGTGAAATATCGAGTTAATGATACTCAGTGGACCACAAATAGATCGATGCACAGGAATTATCGTTGTATCAAAAGGCAGCATTACCTTCACATGCTACCAAGTTTATTCTGTTTTTGATATCTCTTCTTTAAATCGACATTCTCACTACCACTACGAATCGCACTTAAACCTCTGTATATTTGAAAAAAAAACACACACACATTATAATCGCTTATTTTTGTTCTGTGTTTTTGGTGTATTGGAAAGTACATCTTTTAGTGTGATTTCAGTACAAAATACAATAATTTTTAATCTAGAAAAAGTAAATTCCTTGTTCGTGTTATTTTCTGAGGGTTCCTGAAATTCTATGTGTTCAGGGATTTGTAAAATCATCACGCAGAATTGAGGGATTGAAAATGAAATTCAAAGTAAAAACTATTCAAATTTCCTAATTAAGATTTCAACTGTTTATAGACAATATAAAAATAAAGAAAAACTATATTTTATTATCAATCAACTATTTTAGATAAGCAGAAAAATCCGCTTTAATTAGTTAAATGGATTGGTGCACGAAAATTTTCCATAAAACTCATTTTCGAACATTTCAATTTTCAAATACTGTGAAATTTTCTGCGTCTGTGTTCAAGTTTTTGTTCTACCTTTAGTAGAACTTTTTTTTTAAATATTTTTTCATATTAACTGCAGGCATTGCACATGCTAATATTTTTCACTACAATGCGTTTTTCTCAAAACTAAGTTTTTTGTTAGAAAAGGAATATGTTTTCAAACACCAGTTATTCAAATGTTTTGAAACTTTGTGTGTCTCAACACTATTGTGTTATATAATTTAACATGAGGATTTTTCTATTAAAATTATTTAAAAAAAAATTATGACACAAAATATGGGTAAATTTTGGTGATTTTTCAAAATGTTGCAGGTTGTTGAAGTTAAATTTCAAGAAAAAATTTCCAGGTATTAAAATTCTAAATGCTCGTGTAAAATTACATAAAAATATTCTATCCATAGTATGCGAGGGAAAAAAATTGAGTGCCTAAAGTGTGAATCGAAAAATTTTCCTTAAAGAAAGTAGATTTTTCACTTAGAAAAGAATGGGAAGCCAAGATCCTGCACCAACCCCCTTAAATTGCTGTGTTGATGTATTGTTTCAATTAAAAGTATGCTAACAACACTCATTTCCACCGTATTTAAAAAGAAAAAAATCAGTACGTTTTTATGTAGGGGTGAACCATAGAGGGTTTAAAGAATCTTTTCGCCGTAACAATTATAAATGATTAATAAAATTCACTTAGATGTTTTGTCTTATAATGGGGTTTACAGCACCACACTGTTGTACACTACACAGAAAAGTAGCATATAGCCGCAACTTTATTAATACTTCCGTGGACCAGGTAGTAGAGAATACCGATGTTATTATAGACGCCCTCGGAAGTACAAAAACAGCTGATAACTGAAAGTTATTTTGAGCAAAAAATGGAGAAAAAAATCGTGATGGGATTTAAAAATCTCCTAAAAAAATACCGTTATAAAGGTATTTATCATGGTGAGGGATATCGTTTAGAGAGAAGTTTATGAAAGACTAAAGGCACAATTTTCAATAAGATTTGAAAAAAAAAAAAAAATTTTTTTTGTAAAGTTAAATACAGTACAAAATAAATATTAATATTGTATTTAACTTTACAACGCTCGCTATAAGGATGTAAAAAATATCGTTATAGTGTGGTCGCACTGTATTAGAGATTTAAAAAAATTTTGTGTTGAAAACTTTATAAATATTTTGATCGCTGGAAGAGATACCAAAGGGTAAGTTTTATTGAAAAACATAATTTGTAATTTCGTCTCACTATTGATCCGTTAATGAATTTTAAACACTAAAAAAAGAAAAAAGCGATAATACACATTGATCTTAAGATGCGTTTGTTTAATCTTGGAATGCTGCTGTATTTAGGCTATTACAACCATATTTTTAATAGGGGGTCCCCCCTATTGTCGTATTTTGTATTTGTATTTGAGATCTTTGATCTCGTTATATAAATATTGTATCAGATTTTCTTCATCAGAATGGTATCGTAGCATAGGGGAAATACGTATTTTATTAGCAATCCTCCCATGATACGATTTTGTAGAATTTGAATTTGCATTATCTTATTCCAAAATTTTGAATTCCTTGTATTTGAGTTTTCATTATGGCACATAAAAGTCAAAATGAGCAACTTCTACTGCTCATGTATAACTAGAAAATATTTTTAAATTTATTTTACGAGTTTTATTTTCCTTTTTTTTGTTTTTGCTATTATAAATAGAATAGCAACATTGGTCAGTTGTCTTGAATTTTGTTTAAATTTGTACATTCAAATGCACTGTTAGACTGCAAACAGTGAAATCAAGATTACCAGATGTTTTATAATAACAATTATTTAAATTTCTTACCATTTTTCAGCGCATGTACCCAATTGACCACACAGCACATGTGCCACACACGCGCGATAGTACCCAATTGTCCAGGGAAAATATGTTGTAAAAACTTTGTATGTTTTTTTTACACAAAATAAAGTGTTCCGGACTCTGCCACGACGCTGGGCCTGAAGAGATCTCGGCAACAGGATAAGTCCAGTGGGGAAAGTTCTGGCGATAATTCAGCGCACATGTCTACACATATTTTAATCAATAAAGAAATTCAATTTTCTGTGATTTTTTTTATTAGTTTTCTAAAACATTTCAAGTAAAAGTAAAAATTTAAAAGCATAAATTAAATTAAAGAATTTATGTGAAATGCAATTAAAATAAAATAAAATCACAACAAAATAATTTATTAATTTATATCAAAAAAATAAACAATATATTTACACAAAAGGTAAATTTACTAATATAATCAAATTTCCTTCATATTTTCCAACATTATTTGAAACCATACTGAAAGTTATTAACCTACAACTAGTTGTTTGAAGTAGTGAAAATTCAACTGCGTTAAAATTTCACTTATTTCTTTAGGTTATAGTATTCGCCTCTACGTAGAAACAAGCTTAATGAATACACAGATCTGCAACATGTAATGACAGTAATCACAGTGATATGTAAAGTCTTGCAGGAATGTTTCATTTTCGTCTCTTTATTCGATAACTGCAATCGACTAGATTCAGTTTTTGAAAGTTTATTTGGGTTTTACCATACAATTTCGCACTAAGATAAGGTAGAGATTTAGCACGAAAAAAAACCCCATTAGTCCTTAGAACATTAGGAAATGTATTTTGATTCATTTCAATCGTAATACATTTTCTCAACATTATTAGGCAAAACAGGAAAATTATGGTAAAAAATTACTGCAATTAAAAGATATCTCGTCTAAATGAAACGCTATATAAATCACTTCCATAAAAAACTTTATCCGAAATGATCATCATTGGTATTTCCTCAGTATTCCTTTGTTTCAGATTATTCAGAGATCAGTAAAAATTAGCATGTCTTATATATATTATTTTTTTCAACTTTAAATCCGTACAAGTTTTCATGATTTTTTTTCTTTTGCAAGTAACTTGTGAGTATTATTATGGGTTGGATATTACAAGCGATCATCAGACCTAATCTGTATTTATAAATTATTTTTAAGTTATGTCAGCTATAATGTGTATCGGTTCCTGTACTACTAGAAATGTTAATTCCTTAGTAACATGTATTCTGAATATACGAATATAACAAAGCTCATATAAGATATAAAATATGCCATTCCCCTCGCTTTTTCTAACTGCTCAATGAATGACGTGATTCCACATTGATAACAGTATTGCTTCCAAAACCCCAGAAATGGTTGAAAAACCATTGTTTTGTATAAAAAAACCTCTGTAATCAGATTTTTATTTCTGAGAATCATACATTTTTCAATATGGTTCTGTTTAGAATCTTTTAGGATTGATAAATAAGTTCTCACTTATTCGCCATCGGTGAGAGAGTATGCTGATGGCACAAGAATAGTATAATTGCTGTCGAAATTGCACGATTTAAATTGAAGATGAAACTGATTATGAATTTTATATCTGATTCATTATTGATTTCAATATGCGATTTAGGATTTTATATTCGAATTAAGATTTAATATGCGGTATAGGATTACATGTTTGATTTCTGATTATATACGTAGATTGCGATCTTGCAACTAATTTATACTTAGATTATGATTTTATATTTGTAATGATTATAATGTATTTTGTGATATGGTATATTTTTTTAAATAAATTGTTAAGGTATCCAGTCCGTGAAGACAGTGATCCGATATTACCATATGACGATGTGGTCTGAGTATCTTTCGGTTAGACCGTGAGAGAGCAAGGAACTGATTATAATGTACAAAGTTTACAGATACATTTTTAAAAATAATTATTTGATGTAACTTATTAAAGTTATACAAATACAAATACAACGCCACAACAGGCAAGATGCCAAACGAGATGGCTAAGAAAAGATGCCCATAACAAATATGGATGTCATATATCTTAAAAATACAGCAACCAAATTAAAAACACAATCACAAAAATTATAAACAATATATACACAAGATAAAATATTATACAATGCCCTTAAATTGTATGATTTCTCTTAAAACAAATACTTGTTTAATTTGGAAAGGTAACACATGACTTGATTTGGAACTTTCATCACTTATTTTGGAATAAATACTTTACCCCATTAAAAATTTATAAAGTTTTGGTTTTAGTAAATAATTAATAAAAATTTTTGGCAGTTTATTGTTATTGTTTTTTTATAATTTAATAAAAAAAGTTTAAAAAAATAATGTTTTAAACATAAACGGATGCCACTACACGAAATCTGGGAAAATCGGGGCTTTGACCCCTAGAATGAAAAACCCTTCCGGTACCTCAGTTTTTCCGGTGCCAAAGACCTCTCCATATTTTTTACGGGATATCGGGGGTTCATTACTCTTTGAATACAACAGGAGGCCCTGGAAGTGAGGCTCCTGTGCATATAGTATTGTTAGACCCCTCATTCGATTCTCACGTACACTACTGACATCTAGCGATTTCCTCGCAAACTATGGCATCGACATATAGGACTGAAATAAACAGTATAAATTTAGTTTTTATTAGAAAAAGTAGTAATTATCCAATTATTAATATACTGGATATTAATGTTCAGTTTAATTTGAAACACAATGAAAATTTCATTTCTGATTGCGAATATTAATGCATTCGTATTACACAGAGTTTTCATTAGCCAGGATTACACTATAAAAGTTGGATAAAATATGTTTTACAAAGATTGAGAAAATTTATCTAATACGCGTATTTGTTACATTTACTCGAATATAGCAATAGGTTTATTGCTTATTTCAAGATTTATAAAAGTACTTTCATAAAACTTTTATAATGTAATCCTATAATCTTAGGCTTAATTCATGAAATTTGCTATGGTATATTGCATAACTTAAATAAAAAAATAGATTAAAAACATGTTTTTGAACATACTCTGTAATTCAACCATGCGTACTCATAAAACACCTGTCATTAAAAAATATCGAACAAATAATTTTTACATTCACTATTCATAGTGAGAGAACAATCACTAGTTAGTGATAAATTACTGAGCGAACATAATAGTTGCAACACTAAGAAAGACTCAATAATTATAGCTCAATTACTGAGAAAAACTCAATGTTGCGAAATACAAATACGAATTGTCCAACGGAGGTGGCTGAAAGAATTATGCCCAAAAAAATATGGATGTCAATTATAACCAAAATCCATCAATCCAATATAAAAGTATATATCACCAAAAAAATAATAATCATTACTATATAATGCACACTGCCCCTAAGAAAGATTACACTTGTCTTATCCAAGTATGGATAGTTTCTCGATTTATTCCACTATATATAGGGTACTTCTTTTTTAAATGTATCAATTCTATTAGAATTCACGAGCCCCGGAGGTAAGCTATAATCATAGGGCCCGATTGAACCATATTTTTTCTCGTGGCCCAAGTCTTACTCAGGACCCCTACCCTCATACAAGACGAGACCCTTTCTACATATCGCATTGAGTTTAACAATACTATGCTTAATGATACCTATACTACGTCTCTTAGACGTTAGATACCATTCCAGGGTTAATCAAAACCAAATTAACAATAAACAAAACGTTTATTAATAAGATCGATGTCTGGAACCCTGTGCCATTCAGGGATCCAGAAGTTGGGCTGTCATCCCTCCCAAGAGCCGAGTTATGAGGGAAAAATAAGTCATATATACATATATACATATATATATATATATATGACTTATTTTTGTAAGTATATTATACCTATGTAAAATAGTGGACAATCCAATGAACCTACACAATAAATCGACACTCCTGACACATCACCCTGAATCGATTCCTACCCTAGGGTCAGTGAGTTTCCATCTTGCGGTTCCCGGGTATGTTGATCTTCTGGGTTGCCCCATACTTCGCTGGTAGTAACAGCTTACATATTTACATACACATTTGAAAATCGTAGTACCAAATCTCATCCTTGCAGCTCCCCTCTATGGATAGCTCTGCTGGATTCAAAAAGTAGACAAATTTTTTCCCACCTATTTTATTTGAAAACTCTCTGTGGCCCCCTTAGAATATCCCAGGACCACAAGGGGTTCATACTGCTCCGGGTTGAGAACCACTAATATAAAGGACGTTTGTTTTCACTATCACATTATTTTAAAACATAATATGTTAATTTGTAACACATTTTTTTGTCTGAAAATTATAAGTTTGTTATTTACGAGAATTTAATGAGCTTAGAATGCTATATTGAAAATTTTGAATATTTCATTGACGAATATGACAAATATTTTCTCTGGAATGAACCAACATTCGAATTTTCATTATTAGAGTTCAAGGACCTATAAAAAAACAGTAAAAAAAATTGTTGCCAAAACATCGGTGTATTTTTCCTATCCCCGATAATAAACCCTATTTAATGTTATTCCAGATATTATTCGGCAAACTCCCTCTACCGGCAGTCGAGCGAACCAGGACCAAAAGCGGGTAGATATCTTCAGCCTGACGAGAGATGTACACATATTGATTTTCAATTCACCCTCTTCCCTCCTCATCGACGGATGTGCGTCATGAAGTTCAGTGAACTTTTTAGTTTTAAACGGCTGATATTTTTAAAAAATATGTTTTAAAAAAAAAAGTTTTCAGAAATTGTGAAATAGCGATCACGGAAAAAAAGATATTTCCCTGCTTTTTTTACCGTCCTAATGGCTTTCTTCCTTAGACTAAAAAGAGTGATGGATACTCTTGCTTATTCAGGAAAGAATCTTAAAGATGAAATAATAATTAAAAAAAAAATGTATATAAAATCAAGAAGAGGAAGAAACTTTTAAAAATGTAATTCTAAAAGGGTTAAAAATGTTCAGAAATTTCTCTCATGATCGTTAAAAGATCTTGTCTGCAATAACTTTTTTTTTTAATTTTACGAATCTAAGATATTTCCATGATTTTTTTCAAGGAGAATGAGAGATGGGAAAATATTTTTTCGGGCTAATTAGTCTTTTAAGTTATTAGAAGAAGAAAATTCAAATTTAGATAATTTAACGTAAGATAAGCTCAAACGTTAGCTATTAGGAATTTTTATTGCTCACTATAAGTTCAGATAGCGGAGAACTTCTCTAAAAAAGGTTAATTAAAGTTTGAGTTTGAATAGGATGCTTGTGTTAGAAATAAGAAACTTTATTGAAAATATCTTTATGGTCTGGTATGTATGACAAATATATCTGGGAATGTGGTTCATGTTTTTCGCAGAGCCAAATAGATTGAAGACCTTTGAGTGTCTTGTATATGTTACTACCAAAGCCTCGGACATTGACCGGTTCAGTTGATCTGGCCAATGTCCGAATTTCGCTCCTTTGCCGAGCTTCGGCCGATCCCTATATATCGATATTTCGATTCCTTTGATCGTTAGGGTTGCCATAGCTAACCATAATTATAAATGACCATAATTGTGTCACAAAATATACGCCAACGTGGTGATGATCCGAATCATAGGGATCGATATATAGGGGCCGGCCAAAGCTATAAATTTGGACATTGGACGGGTCAACTGGACTTGACAAAAGTAATTATCATACCAAGCAGAGGCATATGGTGGTGCACGGGATCAGGCTCCCACCCAGAGATGGTCAAAAAAAAAAATATATATATATATATATTTATTTATTTATTTTTATTTTTTTTAATATCTTGTAAATAAAATATTCATATAAATGTTTTTTTTTTCAATGTTTTGATCATTTTACAGAGAGAATACATTTATATCCTACCTTAATGAATTTCTGTTTACTTAAAATATTTCTTGAAGGTTGTTAACCAAGAATTTTCTCTGAAATAAATTCATTGTACCACTCCCAAACCCGCTATGACCCCTTCAAAAGTTAATCCTGCATACGCCCGTTATACAAAATTGTTAGTTTGACAATACTGTCAAGGATGGAGAGAGAGAGAGAGAGAGAGAGAGAGTATTGTCTCTCTTTCTTTTGACAGTAGTATATCAGTCTGAGTAGTCTCTCTCTCTCTCTCATTATCCATTTTAAATAAGAAAATAGCTTCATGCGGCATCAATTTTTGAAATTCGATATATCGCTGCAACACCATTCAGGGACTACCCATATAAAGTGGAGTAACAATGAAACAAAATCTAAGCTTTTATGCCAATTATCTGACGAACGTATAAACTATTTCTGATTTCTGAAATTCGCTATAGTAAAATAAAAGAAACATAGAGGGAAAAAAACTACCTTTTTCCTATCTATGGCACAATATTCTTTTTTATTTTAAAATAATTTAAATCTTTACCAGAGTGTCTTGTTGGAAAAAAAAAAAGTTTCAGAAACTTCCAAGGGAAAGTGAGAAATAATGGACAAAGAGAGAGGTTGGAAAGTAAGAATATACAATAAGAGGAAAAGAAGTTACTATAAATTTGATTTTTTTTTACTTTATTTTATTTTTTTCTTAGTTCCCATCTCATCCCTCTGTCTTATTCAAGCAATAGAAAGTTAAGGGAAGAAAACAGTAAAGAAAAGGGGGATAAACCTGTCATTCATTTCCCCCTTTTTTTCCTGTTTTCCAGAACTTTCTTTTCCAGTCCAGGCAGAAAAAAAGTGAGAAAATTCTGAAAAAAATAAATGTTGCCCCCCCCCCCCTCCCCGTCTTTTTTTGTATTCAACTTTTGCACGGAATACTTTAATCTAGAAGATGGGAACGAGGAGAAGTTGATGGCCATTGGAAGGGAAGGATGTAATGGCTTTAGTAAAGATCGAGATGCCGATGCATAAAAGAAAAGAGAGGAAATATTTAAAAAAAAAAAAAAATGCACACTTAAAATGAAGTTTGAGCGACACAATCACAGCGCTTTTTGATTTATTTTAAAACATTTTTGTTTAATTTTCTGGAGAGAGGAAAAAAAAAAGATTCACGAGAAACGAAGATTAACTAAAGTGGAAATAACTAAAATGATTTTTGGGTTGGAAGAGAATATTTACGTCATTAAATTTTAAGAATCCCAGTAAATGATTAATGATTTAAAAAAGAAAAATTAACTTTTGTATCTTTGCTAATGTTAAAAACAGAGATTTCGATAAATGGGTGAATTAAATGAAGTTTTGAACTGATATTGTTCGAGGATTATTTTATAGCATTTTAAAACTATCGGTTTGAAATCTATGAATTGTACACCGGTGTCACCTGTGGCCAAATACGACCCTCTAAACCAGTGGTTCTCAACCTCATTCGGCCCAAGGCTCCCTTTAAGCCATTTTCTGTTCATGGCCGCTTGTCTTACCCAGGGCACCCTACCCTTTTACAGGACCGAGACCCTTTCTACTTATTGAACTGAATTTAGTCGATACTAAATCTGTTGCACAAAAAATTTATAAATAAGATCGATCTCTGGACCCACTCCCCGGGCCAGGCACGGATACAGAATGGGAAATGAATCGAATTGTATGGCGGAGGGGAGGAATAGTTCTGTGTAAAATACGAGACGATCCAGCTAACCTATAATAAATCGCCCAACCCTACACATTATCATGGATCCGCATCTACCTTGAGCTAGAGTTTAGTGAGCTTCCTTCACGGTGGGGCTCTATACATGACCATCTCACCATCAAGGATCCCCGAGTAAAGTCATTTTTAGGGGGCCCCATACTTAGCTGTAAGTAACAACTTAGATATTTACACACATTCGAAAATCATAGTACCAGATCTGATCATACAGATCCCACTTACAAACACGAATCTCCAGGCCAAGCCCATATGGCATACATTGATTAAGATGTCCCTGGTTCCATGGACAGCTCTGCTGATTTTTGAAAATACAGTAGAAGGCCTTTATAACGACAGCTCATAATCACGGGAACAATTGTCGTTATAACGGCCTTCTTATTATGAGCGGATGTTTTGTATAGCATTAGTTCTTCAAAAATCACTCGTTATATCGAGATTGTCGTTATAAGCCGTACTCGTTATAACGGACTTTTACTGTATAAGTACCTTTGCTGAGCAAAGGTAACAGGGCTTATGACATTTTACTGGCGAACAGTTGATCTCAGAGGCATACTTCCAATTAGAAAAATTATCCAAATAACATGTAGTACTCGGATATGTCATTCATGTTGCAAGGGGTTGTACAGTTACTAAAATAGAAAACTGAATTTTTATACAGTCTCCGCGTGCCCAAAAACTCAGTTAAAAAGTTGTCCTGTCTCTCCTTATGCCAACTAAAAAAATTCCACGTTTTTAAATGCAATATTCACTGATATATTTGAATTCAAATTGAGAAAAAAATTATGAAAAAGCAGTGTTATATATAAATACGGATAAACCGTTCTCTTCCTACATTTTTTCCAAACTTTCCACCGTTTTTCGAATTCGAATATTTCCTGGAAGGGGCAATGAAACATCTCTGCGGGCGATGAAATGATCTAGGATCAGGGGTAGAAACTATGGGTTTGGCATAGGATCCTCTGGATTGGACTGGGTTTTTAGGGGGGCGATTATAAGGAAAAAAATCAAAAAGAAAACTATGGAACAAAATGTTTTTGAAACCATGCTCTTAATCATGAATTCTTTCAGCCTCCTTTGCACCATTTTTCTTCTTTTATACACCCCACCCGTATTATCCATCTCCCCCTCATCAAAGAGCAAGACCCTTTTTGGTTATTGAAATTAATGGATTTAGTAAAAACTAAATTTATAATGAACAAAAATATTACGGTATAAATAAGGTCGATCTCTGAAGACCTGGACCAGGGGCAAATTCAAAAGTGGGGGGGGGAGAGATCATCCCTTCCCAAGAGCCAAATTATATGGGAAAAATTAGCTTGTTTCGTGAAATAAGGGTTGCCTCTCCCGACATATAATCCTGGATCCTGAACCTACCCTGGACCGCAAGAGGGCCATATGGCCAAGGGTTTAAAAACACAGGTATAAATTTTCGTATAAATTTGATCATCTTCTTTAAATTGGATAAGTTTTATATTATTTGTAGGTTCCGAAACGAACCGATACCATGAATACAAGTGTGATAGAAATAACCGATGAAATGCAATTGGAAAAAACTGTCCCTTTAAATACGCCTTGATATATTTCTTCATCATTTTATATATTTGCTTTTCATTTCCTTAAATTTGAAGATTTCTTCAATTAACAGGCATAACATAAACTTGGAGTGGAGTTTAATGGAATATTATTTGTTAACTTCTTATACTTTATAAAGAAAATATATATATTTTCTTGTACTATTGAAACATACGTGATCAAACAGCACCAAATATTTGCAAGATTATCCATGTTTATGGCAAATTCATCAATAAAAGAAAACATTATCATAAATCAACGGGAGAAAAATTTAGCGTATATCCAATTCAATCTAAAAATTTTAATTATAGAGACTGTTATAGGACGGATGAAAAATAAATAAATTTCAATTACACAAAAACACCAAAGTCAATACAAAACAAGAAATTTCTAAATTTTCAATTTCTTTCCTGATTCATTTACAAAAAAATATTAATTTAAAAAAAAAGTTCTTTTCAATCAACTTCATCAAAAGTTTTCATTCGCTCCTCATTCCCTAACAATAACAATAGTAATAATGCATTAAAAAATTAATAAATAAAGATAATTCATGAAAATGCAAGGCCTGTCATTCCACGAAATAAAATTAATAAAAAAAAATTATCTATACATATACATTCAATCAGAAAATACTTGATAATGAAGAAACCTTTCGAACGAAGTATAAAGAATAAATAAAGGATGTAGATGTAATTTAAAAGCAAGTCTTACTATTATTATTTTTTTTAATTTTGAATATTACAAGTAAGTATCCCGGAAATTTTTTCCTCTCCTGGATTCCAAAGGAATCTAGCTCATGAACAAAACAAAATTCAAAGATTCCCCGAATATCAGAGTAAATTGGGGAAAAAGGAAAAGAAAATGAATGCAAATCTAAAAAGATGAAAGAAAAAGGAATTGGAAATGAGATTCACTGTGTATGGATGGATCTTGAGTAAACATAGCACGCTCCATAATATACACACATACATTGGAAGAGAGAGACTCATCATCTCTAAACAGACACCAAAGACAGAGAAGAGAGAAGAGGCGCGGTCTTGAGAGATGATGAGGCGCCGTATCCATGGCAACGGGATGAAGAAGAAGAAGATGTAAATTTCCCCGTAGGAAAAAACTTCTCCATTAGACTTCCTTGGAAATATTTATTTTTTTTTTATTAAACTTCTTAATTTCTCTTTTTTTTCAAAAAAATTTTCATTTCTTTTTTTATTCTTTAGGGAATTTTTAGATAAGGCATATATATATATATTATTAGGTAGAGACTGAAAGGAAGTCCTAGATATTGCTTACCGAATAAATCAGACGCTTCCAAGTTGTTTTTTTCTAAGAAAATAGGGTCTCGTATTAAAGAACTTCAAAAAGTTAAAGATCAAATACAGATAAAATCTAGTTTTATACGCTGTAAGATAAAAGTATTTCAGAAACTTAGAGAAGTAAATTTACTTAGGTTTCACTTGGCATGTTCGAAATTTATTTATGGAACTTTCTTTCTATAATTTTCGTTATATTTGATGATTGAAAGTGACTATTAGTTTTCTTAATTTTCTAAATTTTTACATCGAGACATCAATCATTTTTTATAGCGTTGGAAATCAGTTTTTCTGCAAGACATAAATTTAATAACATTGTGAATATTTTTCAAAAGCGTGTAAAATACCACATATCTTAGTAATAAGATATATATTATAATTATTTTATATTTCCCGTTGATATATATACAGGCTGTATCAATGGCAATTGGAGAGACAGAAAATGTAAATTCCCCATAAGGAAAAACTGCATTACAATTACTTTTTGAAGTATATATTCCTTTTTATCGAACTCTTAATTTCACTTCTTTTTTTTAGTTTTTTTCGAAAAAAATGCCGGAGAATTTTTCAGTTAAGACAGATTATTAGGTTGAGACTGAAAGAAGGTCCTAGATATTGCGTACCAATTTTGAATCCATTTCCAAGTCTTTTTTTTTGTTCCAAGAGCGATAGGGTCGTCTTGTGTTAAAGAAACTTAAAAAATTAGTAGCTAAAAAGATCAAATACAGCTAAAATCTAGTTTTATACGCGATGAGATAAAAGTATTTCAGAAACTTAAATAGGTAAATTTATTTATGTTTCGTTTGGCATATTTGAAATTTATTTATAGAATTCCTTTATTAATTTTTGTGGTATTTGATGATAGAACTTGATTATTTGTTGTTGTTTTTCTCATTTTTTTTGTTTCGAGGCAACAATTACGGTCTATCCTGCTTATAACATTCTCACTTCGAACGTTTTCCTGCTTAGTACTGCTTATTTTCGTGGTACCTACTCTAATTTTCTTTAAGTATTCCTGTTTACAGTGTTTTTCCGTTTACAACGGTTTTTTAAAAAACGTTATAAGCGGGATCGACTGTATTTTTTTTATTTTGGAGCGTTTGAAATCAGTTTTTGGGCACGACATAAATTAAGTAACATTGTGAATATTTTTTGAAACGTGATTTTTAAAACACTACAAATCTTAACAATACATGCTATAATTATTTTATATTTCTATTGATGATTCCATCACATAATAACACATATACAGGCTATAATACATGGCAACGGGAAGAAGAAATCTCCCAATAGGAAAAAATTTCTTCATTAGACTTCCTTGGAATTATTTATTTTTTATTGAAGTCCTTAATTTCCCTTTTTTTCCTTCAAAAAATTCTCATTTCTTTTTTTACTATTTAGAGAATTTTTTGGATAAGACATATATTAGGCTTAATAGGTTGAGACTGAAAAGTTAAACATCAAATACAGCTAAAGTCTAGTTATATACGCTTTAAGATAAAAGCATTTCGGAAATTTTAAGAAGTAAATTCAGTTAGGTTTTCATATGGCATGTCTGAAATTCATTTTTAGAATTATTTTCTTTTATTAACTTTTGTGATATCTGATGATTGAACTGATTATTCACTGGTTCTTTTTTTCTTAATTGTTGTGGTGAGACAGCAATTGTTTTTAATTGGGGAGCGTTTGAAATTTTAAGTTTTGTGCACGAATAAATTTGGAAATATTTTAAGTATGATTTTTTTGAAAGATTGTTCAACACCTTATATCTTGACAAGACAATATAAGCTATAATTATTTTATATTTTTCTTTGATAATTCCACCATATACATGTATACAGCTTGGCCAATTGAATTTGGTCGGATTAAAAAAGTCATAAAAAATCAAAAAATTTAACGTATCGGGATGCAGTTTGCATAATTAAATAAAAATATATAAGTTAATATTCTTGTCGATAATTGGTACCATAGTTCTTTTCTCGTAAATTGCAAATTTAACCCCTTCAAAAATGCGCCGAGAATCCACAACTAGCTACAGCTACTACTACTTAACAGTACATGCACTTTGTACTCTACAGAATTTCTAACGAATTCGTACATGCCCGAATATTTGTATGCCCTAAAGTATTTATCTTGTCAGAGTTATATAGGGTTGTTGTAATCTGGTGCCGCCATCAGGTTCTGTCTTTCATATTTTGGAGGGAAAAATGGCAGATGCTTGAATTTTCATACTATGTAAGTATCGAGTGAAGTGTGCTTGCTCTCTGCGGAAAGACTTGGTCTAATATGAGACCGGCTCTTAGAAAGACTGAACCTGAAGATGCAAATGCATCGAGGAGTCCCTCCTTCCCCGTTCTTTCCCGTAGAAAGATCGCAATAAGATATACTATTTGATATCAATCAATACATGTATTTTCAGTTGGAGCAATTCTTTTAAAAATATTGGTTAGAGATGCAGCGAGCAATCTGGTGCTATTGCATCTTGAAAGTTGATTAAGCCAAGTGCGGTTGAACTGGGTGCAAGAGTATGGCGCATGGGAAAGAGTGTATTAAAAATTACAAATGCATTAATATATTTTATTATTTCTCTCCTGCTCCCATACTACTAATTACAGATTTCCTGATTGCAACGAATAATTCCACGATGAATTTCCACAAATATGTACGAACGATCGAAATGCAAAAGTCAATAAACATCGAATAATCTTTTAATAATAATGATAATAATATCTCTTTCTAAGGTCTGGTATGAGATGTGCATGCATTAGTTGAAGGTAACCACAAATGGCTCATTTTCTTGATGTCGTGAGAGAGGGACAGGCAGATAGATAGATAGAGAGAGGAGAGAGAGGGAAAATCTCCTGTAGGCTTAGGACCATGAATTGCATTTCGTGCGATACACGATGCACATGATGGCAGAAAGGTTCAATAGAAATTCGACATTTGCGAATGCCGAATGAATTTACACACAGCAGAGAATAATCACACAGTGTCGTGTTTCCTCTAAAGATAGACAAAACTCGATCATTGAATGGGACTAAGGTTCCTCTGGAATGAATCCTTTCCATCTGTGGCTCTCTCTGCAATTTCCCTAGCTCTCTCTCTCCATCTCTACCGTTGATTCTGTCCAAATCCTTTCTAATGGAATATTTGTCTCTGGTATGTACGCATATGCGTGTGTGCACAATGGAACTGAAATCAGGAAGGGTACTTCATTATAATGTCCTACTCGCTGCCTCCAGATATATATTCTCTGTGTAGAATATACACTAGAACATATTCTCTTCTCTTCGCGCGGAATTCGCGTTCCAAATCATTTCAATGCGCGTCTCTGGGACGATTGTTTAATATTGACTGACATGTACGACATAGATTTCACTTATCATTGTCATTTTTATTCAAATTCATTTTCCGAAAAATGTGTGTGTGTGCTGAGATATATTGAAATTCATTTTGGAAAATTGAGATTAAAAGTCAGTTTCATTTCGACTGAAAATAAATCGCCGCAAAATCATGTTTATTTCGAATGAATTCTTTCAAAATTCACGTTCGAGCGGACTTTTGATTTCCTTCAGAAATTTGAGTGGTGTTTTCAAATACACGAACTGTTGTTATCTCTTTTACAGTTCGAACTCGACATTTATTTAAAATTCATGCAATAAAATTATCGCATTTTAATCTATTTCAATACTGCCATATCCACAGTGTCACTCATTGAATATCTGAACATGGGAGAGATTTTTAATTAGGAAATAAATTTTTCTTTAATTTTTTAAATGTTGACAATTTTCTCATAAGAATCAGCATTTACTCAAATATAATAAAGAATATTTTTAAAGGAATGCCAGTTATACAAGTGCCATCAGAAAATTGAATTCATTGAAATTACGTGATTAATTGTTGCGAAGATACGTTTAAGGAATATTAAATAGCTTCGTGATTTCATATACAATCATGAAAAAGTTAATAAATTAAAATTGTATAAAGTTATCAGCGTCAAATAATCTGGTGAATAGTTTAAGAAATATAGCTACGTGGGTGGACGAGAGTTCCTGGACAGAGTTTAAAAATTAACAAATCAACCAATTGATATAAGAGAACGCGCGGTTTGCACTAAAATACTTAGGAGTCATTCAAGTATTACGTCAGCATCGATGGTGGTGGGGGGGGGGGGTTTGGATGATGCTTTCGTCATCAACCAACCTTTATGAAGAAATGAAACATTCTTAATGGCATCTTATTCGGTGCGCCAAAAACGAAAAAAAAAAGATTTCGATAATTATTGGGCACCTGAACTAACATTCTTCCTATTGATAAGTCCCCTACAGAGCCACTTTAATGATCTCTAAATATTTCACGAATCCTTCAAGTGCTCTGTAAATGTTTCCGGGCCGCTTAAGTGCTCTGGAACTGTGCCACGCATCACTCAAGTGATTCGTAATTATGCCACGGATCACTTAAGTAATCTGGGAATATTCCACGGGCAACCTGAGTGATGTAGAACCACACTGGGGGCCGCTTAAGTGCTCTAAAACTGTGCCACATATAACTCAAAGGATCTGTAAATGTGCCACGGATCGTTTAAGTGTTCTGTAACTGTGTCGCGGGTTACTTAGGTGATCTTTACATGTGAAAGTGATCTTTGAGGCTTACTTCAGTGATCTGAAAATGTGCTACGGGCCACTTAAATTCTCTGGAATTGTGCCACGGATCATTTAAGCGATTTGTAAATGTGCCGCTTAGGCTTAGTTCATTTTTACAAAATTAGGTTTGAGGGGGGGGCAGGCCACATCAGATAACCTTCAGTGCCACATTTGGCCTGCGTGTCAAGGGTTGACCATATATGACTTAAAGGGTGGGTCGCAATGAATTTTTTGAAGAGAAATTTTTGAGTTCTTCAAAAATAGCATTGAAATTAACAGAAAGCGATTTTAATAATAATAATATATATATATATATATATATATATAAAGGTATTTTCTTTCAAAATTTTAATTTTTTTCAAATATTTTATATTTTCTGCATTAAAAAAAATATTTTTTTTTTCGTCGGGGGAGGAGGCGCAAGCGTACGTTTCTGATCCCACCAATATACGTTAGGAGGTAGGGGCAGTGATGAAGAAATTTTGCTGACAAGGGGGGAGGGGGTTAGAGTTTTGCTGACTTTTGTTGACAAGGGGGTAAAAAAAAAGCTAAAAATTTGCTTACGTAATACTTGAACGGCCCCTTATCATGGCCTAGAGGTTGTTGTTTTTTTTTTGATAAATTTAAAAAAAAGTTCAAATTTCACTCACAGATGGCGATGTGAAACGAAAAACCCTACATAACATATAAAATGCTACACGAACTAATAATTTATGTTATGGAAGTTTGCTTACGTACAACCAGTACATTTCAATATGAGCGCTCTTTTTATCTCGGGCTAAATCTAGAAGGTGAAAGGGTGCTCATGCTGAAATATATTTTATGTAACGCAAAGTAACATAAACATTAATTATGCATTGTGTGTGTTGCATTTTACGCGTCATGTTGAGTTTTTTTCCGTTTTACAGCGCCACACGTGTGTGAAATTTGAACTTTTGTCTAATTCCGTGTTCACATGGTAAAATGTAATAAGTCACTTTTCCAAAATTTCACGAGAGCAAATTTGTAAACAATATTTTGTAAAAAATGTGATACTGTGGTTTTTTGACTTATTGCAATTTTCCTCCGTTGATTTCTCATAAACCGAACGAGAGATGGACGAAATTCTGTCTCCTTCCAAAATTTTGACGAACAAGACTCCAGAATGCGAACAACTAAATCTTTTGGGAAAAGTGACTTGTGACATTTTGCCATCTGACCACAGAATTTATCAAAAGAAAAATAAACTCTAGGTCATGGTGAAAAATTTAAGTGCAAACCACACTCTCAATTGGTTGATTTGTTATTAAGTTTTAAAATGTATCCATGACAGTTTCTCCTACCCTGTACAATTAGAAAAAGAAAAAATCACCGACAATGTTTGATTAGAAATGATCATAGAATTATCCATTATTTTATGAACTGAAGATTCTGAGTTTTTGATGTATAGGAATCAAATTATCCTATTTTCTTGAATTGCTTCTTGAAGTGACACTGCGCAGCGAAAATAAGAAGTCATAGTATACTGTATTGTAACCATGTACAAGTGGTTGTGTTATATTGGTTAGTGGAGTGTTCTTCAACCAAAAACTGGTCCAAATTTTACAGAATTCTTGAAGCAACTATAGGATCAGGAAGCTGCATTTTTGAGGTTGAGAAAAATGCTTTTTGAAATTTATATTCATGTCAAACAAAATTGTTCAGCCGTGTTAGTAACAAAAAACAAATAGAAGAATCGAATGAAAGTTATTGCAACTCTGTACGTCTCAGAAACCGCGAAGTGCATTGAAGGCATGGTTAGTATGAATAAGATAGCGATGATGGCAATTTTTGTCACACCATCAAATGATGGCGAAAGTTAGGACGAAATGAGAATTACGCCTGGAAGCACATTTCAACCCCGGGAGTCACCAGACCCACCTCCCCGAAAACTGAATTAAAAACGTGGGATAACGAATGCAGAAATTGATGATGCTAATGTCAAAATGATGAATTATATTGACTAAGACAGTCATGAATGAGTTGGAATTCTATTCCATTTTCCAGTCTGACATTTTTGCATAGAAGATAAATATGAATAAATATTGATTGAAATAGAGAAAACTATGCACTAGAGTATCTGCCGCCATCTATTGAACAAGAACAACACTATTCGTTATAAATTCCCCAAGTAAATTGACTGTTGGTTTTATACTTGTGTGCAGATTGAAAATGAATAGCACATGGATAGTATATCGGGAAATTAATTATTTTCATGCTGCATACAGATATAAACCTTATGCACCATGATAGCGGTTACTACACTTTTATGTTTGATGCAAAATTATTTTGTGGTAAACATAAAAACATAGTTACCGGAATTATTCGCTTAAAATTTACACTAATATGTAGCATGAAAATTGCCGGTGTATTATTTATTTTCATGCTGCCCATGGTATTGAGACCAACGATAAATTTTACTTGAAGATTGCAGCAATCACACACAGTTTCTGTTTTTTATTTCATAAATGACAGCAAAATATCCTGGTACAATTTTTTCCATCTATACAAAAAATTCATAAAAGTATAGTTACCAGTGTTATAACATCGAAAGTTCGTACTGGTGTGTATCACAAAAATAAAAAAAAAATATATGGTATCATACAATATACCATTCATCATTTTCCATGCTGCACACCGCACCGGTTTAAAATCAACAACCAATTTTACTTTAAGAATTATGACAAATAAGTTCGTTTTCATTTGATAGATGACAGTAGTACTCCGGGCTCAAACAATGTTACTCACGTTACTCAACGTTACTCAGAAGGTTAGAAAATTTTCCTCCAACTTTTTTTTCATCGGTTCGCAAACTGCCTGGGTTACAGTGCATTTGCCCGGATTGCAAGAGAACCAGTGATCTGTTCTGTTCAGAGTTTGCAAGAACAGACTTTGCTTTCCAATCATGGGCTGAGATACGGGGGGGGGGGGCAATGCCACCCATCGTCAAAGGTAAAGCCGCCTGATCTAATGTATTTACGTATATATGAATTGACATCATCATCATGCTTCCCCCCCAGCAATCATCGTGCCCCCCCCCAGACTTTCAAGTCTGTCTCCGCCTATGTTTCCGATGTTGATTTCAACATTAATATTTAGAAATTCTCTTTGATGAGCTGTAATGCCAAAAGTTGCTAAGAAAATAATAATAATATATCTTTCTATCAAGAGGAAGTGTTACGATCTGGAGTTGTTTCTCTTCGGCTCAGCTGGGATCCGTAATACGATGCTGCAACAGAATGAAATCACCTGAATATCGCAGCGTACTTAATCAACATTGATGGCCAGATAGATGACAGCGGTGGTATGTTCCAGTGTCGAGGTACATTAATTTCAAACTGTGAAAAATTGATTAAAAGAGCACACGCATTTGGATTGGCGCCACGAGAAGAGTTTATGAGACTCATGGAAGAGGAATGTAAGGAGTCATTCTCCTCGTTCTTTATCCACCATGGATCTCAGTGAGACATTGATGGAAAAATCACACTGTTGGGAGATTGTATATTCTCATAAAATTAATGCCACGACGGATGTGCTGCACTTTGTGCCGCTGCCGGTCCAAAGAAATATTGGAGCGTAAAATGTGTGCGAAATACCAGCAAAATTCACACCGATGATTGAAATTAATTTATGAATGATTAAACGGATGTGTATAAAGAACAATAAGTTCAAAAAGAAATTGCATAAGTGAACCCCAAGGACTAAACATACATCTGTTTTTACTATATTCATAGCTTTCTTATGTTTTTAATATTCCAGTTTAAACAAAATATAGACATCTGAATACAATGTGATGAATTTTTGAAAGGCAAATTTAAAATCTTTTTGGAATGACATCACTCCTACATTTTGATTCAACCCCACAGCATCAATATATAAATTAATTCTGAAATAAATACATAAAATTCATTTATCAATAAAATCACATTTTCCTCCACTTATTTAATTTGTCAGTTCTAAATGTGTAGTGATGCAACTTATTCAGGTATTGAAGGAAACACACACAGGGTTCAGGTTTAAGCCACACAGAAAACATTGATCATAATTCCTGATGAAATGATACATAAATTATACAGATCTTCAGTATTTTTAAAGAGGGAAAATCATTCTACAATTACCTTTTTTTCATTTTGTTTGGAATAGCTGTTGAATCTGCAATAAAATGAGAAATACTATAAGAAAGAAACATTTTTGATAGAAAAGCAAGAAAACAAAAGAAAACTTTTTGATAGAAAAGCAAGAAAACAAACAAAAATTATCGATAGAATATAAAGTTGTCATTCAATTACTACATCACCGTAAATTTAAATTTTAAAATTTCAAGAATAATATCATTGCAGTTGCATTAATGTTACCATAAAATATTTCTAACAAATTAAATTCATAATTAAGTATATTAGTATTAAAATATAATTTATTACAGTATTACTTTATTTAATATGGCAAGGTACCTATTAAGATATTATATATAATGTTACTTACCAAAAGAAATAGTACATGATAAAATTTTAATTATTTCACGACGTAAATGTTATATTTATTTATCTTTCGGAAATGTTCAATTAAAACTCAAAACTATTGATTAATTACAATCAAAATTATAATAAATTTTCTCTGGCTAATTTCTTCCGTTTAAGAAAAAAAAACAACATTGGAATACTCTCTTTATTATTAAATTAATCATAAGTACTCAACATTGAATTGAGTACCTATTTAATTAATTATGTATTTTCACATACATTCGCATTAATAACTGGAATTAGGAATACGTGAGAAATTTGTCTTTACACATTCCACTTTCCTTCATTCATTCTTCTTCACTTCTTTAATGTGAAAAATTTTAAATCATGATCAATTAATCAAGTTTACCAATATTTTACTCTCGTGTATGACCTCGCATGTACACTCATTAACTACGAAGAGTTAGTACACGAAATAAAATGCAATTGAACGCAATTTGAAGAATCTGACGAGATCAACGATGTCTTCATTGAATCGAAAAAAAATCACTAAATCGAAGTCTAAATAACCACAAACATGCACAAAAGAACTTCACGAAAATTCATTAAATCGTGGTCCTTTGAAGTTTTATTTTGTCTTTTATTTCAGAATTACTTTCGATATTTTTTATCGAAAATAATTATAAATACAGTATTTAAATCATTTTCAATATTCAAAAATGTAGAAAAATAAAATATGTACTGCTATATGCAGAGAGCAAAATAGTAATGATAATAATTATGAGAAAAAAACACAGAACTGAAAGAGTAGAACAATAGACACGTGTGTTTCATAGTAACAAAATATTTTTGGAAAACAAGTGTTATATATTTTACATTGGCGTCTTAACGCGTGCGCGAAGGAAGCAGGAAATAGTAAAATTATTTAATTATTTCTTTCATTGATTTCACAACCCCCAAAAAGTAAAGACTTTCATTAATTTCGAATTTTCAATAATTTTTAAATAATTTCTTTCATTTATTCTAAAAATGTATATATATATATATATATATATATATATATATATATATGTATATATAAATCCTAAATATAAGGATATGTATTATGATTATATTCATCCTATATATAATCCTAAAATTATATTCACTAATTCTGAAATAATTTCTACCATCAAATACTAATTTCCATGAATTTAACTATTTTAATTAATTTTTGCCTTCGGTTATTCAGAATTTTCATTAATTCTGAAAAATTGTTTCTTTCATCGAATTTTCACCTTCTAAAAATGTTTTTTGCATGAATTGTGAAATTATTATTTTTTCATTAATTAAACTTACACATTTTCGGAAATTGTGAAACTACTTTTTTCACTTATTTCACATTTTTTAAAATTGTAAAATTATTTTTTTCCATTATGAAATTATTTCTACATTAAAAATGAATTTTCATAAAATTTTGCTCAGTGTGAGCATGTATTATTGTATCTATTTTTCGGTATATTTCTGTAAATTCTACAACAATGTACGCCTTTTTTTGGAAACTGACTCCGTCTAAATATATGAATTTTAAATCCAATGGAGCACCGAAAAATTGTTAACACCCCCCCCCCTCCCCATCCTCCTTCGAACTCGTTAAGACGGCCCTGATGCTGCATTATGTTCTATGATTCAACTAATCAGCTCAACAACCAGTAGAGATATCCAATACCTTAAAAGACACTTTTCCTGAAAAATATTAAATTTTTCCTTCGTAAACTCAAAAATGTTTAATGCTATAGCATTAGACTTCCAAGATTTGACATTTTTTCCCCCCTTCACAGAAATAGATAACGTTTGCGTTGTCAATTTCCCCCCCTCAGATTTGACCAATTAGAAAAAACGCAATCTAGAAAACTACATTTTTCCAGATTTTTCCACGCTGAAGGGGAAAAAAAAATCTCTCGAATTAAGAAGTTGAACGGAAGAATTTCATCATCATCATTATAGTGGTCATCACATAGAATGGCTCTGTTAACGCTTAGGATGATGGAGTCCCATAAATTGTCTGTGTTCGCTTCACTTTTCTCACTTTGCGTATATATGTCCACCGTATAAATCTTATTACTCTTTTGGATTGGCTCATCGGGTTTTCCTCACAGCTCAGAGAAATCTTTTCCCGTTATTTTTTTTTTTAAGCTGATAGTGTCGTTTTTGGTAGCGAGATTATATACCGAAAGCCATTAGCACTTATTCAAAGTATTTTAAATATTCAAGACGTGTTTCATGATATGCATCTTCTTTTGCTGAACCAGCATTTCCGAGATAATGGCATGTGGTAATTTTTTCCTTCCTCTTCTTCCATACCCGGTATGTTCCTCACATTTCACATTTTTCATCATTGAAAAAATATTTAAAACTTTATAAACTGTACTCTTTTTTTTTTATCCTAAATGTACTGCTTTTTCTTTTTACGGAAAGACCAGAGAAGCTTTTAGTTTTAAAACATTTATATAAATGTATCATTTTTGGGTAGTGAGTGAACCTAACGCTCTATCGAATATAAGGTTTTTGGAAACATTCCCATATTGTTATACACACATAGCTAAAAATTAAGAATGGAGAACTTGAGTAAAGCTGTTGCTAATCGATGAATATTATAAATAAATATCACGCACAATTTTAAATTCTAAGAACTAATTTGCCCTACTCGAACCTTTTAACGAAAAAATTTTTTGATAAAAGTAAAATTTGAGTAAAATGCTACATTTCTCTGATTAATATTACACAAGAGTTCTATCACTAAAAATATCATCATATATTCATTAAAGATGAGAGAAATACAACAATACTGGATTTTGGCTATACATATTAACCATAGCTTTAAACACTTTTATGCATCTAATAGTATTTGTTTCTCCTTCGTTGGATATAAATGAGCAGTTGTTATAATTTTAATATTATGTCATCCTGAAAGATACGAACTATTCTTTTGTGCATATTTAAGCTCTTCTGTTGACATTAAAATAACAATTTTGTATCAACATGGGGGGAATTTTGCACTGTCTGCTACATTCTTTATTGTTATAGAAAATATGGTAGTTTCAAAATCCCACTACATGAACGAAATTAAACAATATGAAACCAAAATCTGACTTATTTTTATCGACATTATTTGTGAATAATTAATCTAATCTATCATTATAACTACTATTTTTCCTTTTTCTTATCACGATCGAATCCCATTATATTCCCAATTGACCGGGAAAATCACTTCGTTATAACGAAATTTCGTTACAAAGGAATTCCAGGTTTTTGCATTGTTCTTGTGTAAACTTATCTGAGGGATTAGAGTGTTAGTGTATTAGTGTTCGTTAAAACGAGATTTTCGCTATAACGGTATTTTAAAACGGGATTATTGACTATCTATTTTTTATTTAAATGCATGTATATACATGTATTGTGAAGTGTACTAACGTGTGAAGAAATCTTTTCCCCCTTTCTTTTTTAATACTTGCATTGATATCTTATGGCATCTACTGGTAGCTTATTGCGTTTTCAAATTGGCCTTCGTATGTTGTCATTGTTTATCTCTTTTTTTTGGCAACTCTTCGTGTTTCAAAGAGTATTCCATGTTGCTTACAAACGCAAAGTAACAACTAACAAACATGTACAATTTAGAGAAACTTTAATTGCACATGTTTGTTAGTTTTTACTTACGTTAGTAAGCCTCATGGAATAGGTCTACTCTATGGAACACGAGAAGTTATTTCTGCAGGGCCAAAAATGATAAAAAAATAATAATAAATGGGGGAAATTTGCTGAGATATCGAGTCTGCCTTTTAACGTAATCGGTATACTTTGATTATTTTTACAAAGTCAACAATAAGTCGATTAAAAGTTGCACGTTAGTTACTGTATGTAGATTTTTTCCCCAAAATGAAAGTATAGTGTCACTCACACCTGTCTAAATGTTATCAATCGTATAGAGATTAGGCTTTACTTGAATCATCAGCTAAACGGTTTCGTAGGGTTTTAAATCCTGCAATTACAGTCTAAAACATGTCGATTTACCTTCTGTGGTTCGGTGTAAATTTGACTATATGCATGGCTATACATGGTTAAAAAACCCATTAAGTGGATCCCTTTTACAAAGTTATTTTTTTCTAAAAACTGTCATGAAAAAGCGTTGTGTGCGGGAAAACGCTTTAAACCAGAAATATTTATGAGAATTAGTTAGAGCTGGGACGACGAAAATCAGCCCTAATAACCGGGAAAACGTTCCACGTTGGAATGTTATAAGGATCGAGTGTACATCAATTTTTTTTCAATGTATTTGATATTTTAGAATATACATCTTTAAGTGTTATTCAAGAGCAAAATACGACATTATAAGAACGATATTTTTATATCTAGAAAGGATTGATTTCGGTGTTTCATTTTTGAGAGCTGCTGAAATCTTACAGGTGTTCAGAGATTTATTAAATTGTACCGAATTGAGGTGATCGGAGATAAAACCCAAGGAAATAGCTATCCATCTTTGCTAAGTAACATTTTATCAGTTTATAGATGCATTAAAATAAAGGAAAACTTTATAATTAACTTAATGGGTCTATTGGTTGTGCTAATTAAAAAATCCACTCTACTTAATTTAACTCCTGTGTTGATTTTTTTTCAATTAAAAATATGCTAAAAAGCACTAATTTATATCCGAATTTGTCTTCAAAAAATTTCAATACGTTTTCATGGGAATTAGAACCATTGATGGTTGATCCCCATTAATACTAGTGTTATTACATTGGGTGATGGTTATGACTTGGATGCTGAATTCCGGGGAAAGCCCAAAATTCACCAATTAAAATTTAGTAGAGATTTTAAATTTTGTCATATAATTTTCTAACAACATTCAGCGTGGTGGAATTGAATGAATGATGAGTGATTATATATAGTTCACAATGATTTCATGAAAGTATATTAAAAAAAAAAAGATTATGGGAGCGGTATGTAGCGTCGGACATGCTTTTAAAACGCAATGAAAATGACCCATTTTTATGAACTCATCTATGTTTATTATCAAGTGCAACTGCATCTCAACCTTACATGTACGTCGTAAATATTCATCTGGGGAATTTCTATGAAATTGGTTACATGCAGCACATTGTTGTGTGCATATTTGTGTATATGCGTGATCTTATCTAATATACCATATTGACTAAATGATTTTGTTTTGTTACTGGTAATGTCATCTGACGTCCATATTTTGAAGCGAAAATGAATGATAAAATGCCTAAGTTTTCATATTTTGTAAGTATCGTGTTGAGGTCTGCCTGCTCTTTGCGGAGAGATATTTTCACTACGTATTTTATTATTTAGTTCTTTTTTCCTCACTTATTTTATTATTTAAATTATTATTTAGATATTTTTATTCAGATAAAACCAACTTCATATTATAGTTTAATGAGTTACAACTACTCATTGGAACCTCAGTATCACTAATCATCGTTTTCAGCTGTTAAAAATGTTTGTCACATCCACCATACTGACCAAATCATTCTGACGTACAGTGATACCTCGGCTAACGAAAGGTTTCTTTTTCATGCTTTCTCTGCCTCGTCTAATGAACATTTTCGTTGGTATGAATGCGCGCGTCTAGCAAAATAGCCTCGTCGTGAGCTGAATTTTCGCAGCAATCATCATCAAAATTTTTGTCACCCAAGAAGACAAAGGTCAGCTATTTGATCCATTACTGGCGGGTGTGAATGAAATGGAGGCGCCGGCCATATAGACGGCAATTTATATCTTATTCCGGCGTGATTGCTTGTACTGAAAATCAATGAGATTAGTATATTCTACATAGATTAGATAAATTCAATTCCCGATTCTATCATATACAAGACAAGATTATTGTGTGATTATCTACAGAAGGACAAAAGTACGATTACGAACTGATTAATTGTGAACAATGATGATTATGATTACAATTTTTATTCCAGATACTTTATGCAAATATGTATATATATGAAATATTGTAGTTTGTTATTTGCCCATAAATTAATAAATTTCAGGGTACACTCATCGTTGGGGAATGCTTCGATATCTCTCTGAGATGGGAAACTGGGTGCGTCCGGTCATTCAATATTCAATGTCACTAGAGCCCGATTTTAGCTCACGTCCACCTCGGAATTTTTTTCCCAATGTATTTATACTTCTCTTTTCCGAAATTATTTGAATCATTTCATGAAAAATTAAAAATTCAGCTAATAGGATATGCATTGACAAAAAAGTAAAACCTATGTTTTCAGAGCACACGTTCTTTCAGTGCAAGACTGTTAGCATCAAGCTCAGCAGTCTGGACATTCTAGGAAATTACCTTTTCCATCTGCATGTATCAGCACAGAAATGAGCTGATCAAATCACAAATGAATGAGGACACCTACGAACTCGATTGGGTTGTGTCAACACGAGCTAAAGGTGGTGTTGGTTGTATACATACTGGGAAAATAATAAGGTCTTTAACATATCTTCTCTCCCTATAGATTCTCCCTTACCCAATTCCAAAGCTGTTAATTTTAGCCTTTAATCAGTTTTTGTCTTTTTATAACATTCCTTGGTCTTTTAAGAATGCTTATCCTTAAATTTTGGGCAGGAGCTGGAACGAGTCAAACGATTTCTCATAGAAACCTATGGAAAATCACCTTTTGGCTAACGAACGTGTTTCCGGAACGAATCATCTTCGTTAGTCGAGGTATCACTGTATTTTGTTTTGCTCCCTTCAAAATCCATTACGTGTGAAATCACTTGCTGAAATTTACTATCAAAAGCCACATATCAAAACAAATCGCATATCTATTCTTATTCTTTGCTCAGAAACGCTAATGAGTTGCGAAATGACTTAATGGAAAAAAAGTATTGATCTTTTTTTAGAAATCCATTAAAAAAAACGTAAATTCATATAAATCTTTAGTAATAAAAAAAACATAAATTTCAATAGAAAGAGAGCTCGAAAAAGTGATTAAAATAATATAAAGATCTAGAAGTAATAAAAAATATCTTTTAAGATGAAATACACGTGTTCGTACGTACGCATATGCACTCGGCAGCAAAGATTTCCTCATGTACGGCTAAAGTAATATATAATAGTTAATCCTCTAGTTAACAAGGAAAATTTCCATCTTAAATATGCCAGAAGTACCTGTCTCTGTTCTTTGTTCGAAGGATTATTACTATCATCATTTTTTTTTCCAAATCCCTGGTAGACGCTGTAATTGAGATTAGTGTCTGGGAAAAAGCCTCGACATTATCTCTTCCTCTTTTCCTATACAATTCTCTTTCAAGAAGATAATTCGCATAAATAAAGCCTCATTCATGATTGGTGAAAGATACGCGCATTCTCTCGATAATAGGAGGAAAGGGGAAAAAAAACCTCATCCTCTTTTTTTTAGATCCTAAATTCCCTTAAGGAATTAATATCATTTCTAATTCTCTGGAACTAAAAATTATGGGGCCTACAGGAGACATAATCGTAAATTTTTCGGATACGAAGCAGATGCTTTATGTGTAGTCAACCTTAAAAATAGGTGAATAGACGTTTTCCAGAGATTCAAGTTGAATATATGTGATGTAGTTAGCAATATATCTATATTATCTACAATATAATAATTGTATTACTGAGTGGTGAAATTAATGTGAATTTCCACGCCATGTTAAGGTTTTTACACAGATATAGGCCCATGTTTCGTTTTTTTATATTAGGTAATAATTAATATGGAATATATTTTTTGTGAGTTCCAGTAATTTCATTGAGAGCTAAGTTTTTGGCAAAAAAGTTTGTTTGAATGACGGAAAATTTCTTTAATGGTGAATTATATAATACATCTAATTATGAAATAAATTTCATTTCTGTTCGAAAATGTGAATATTAATGTTTTTCCGACTTTGGAAATGCACAGGGTGATTATAATTAAAGTTCCCGTACGCTGAGTAGATTTTTTTTTTTTTTTCGAAATTTGCTTATCCGAAAACAGCCAAATTTTTAGGATATCTTTTTGACCATGGAAGAGAGATTTATGAAATTAAAAAAAAATCAATTCTCGACCACCAGGTGAAGAAGTGGCACTTATTTTCCTTCTCCACCTCCCCCCCCCCCCATGGACCATATAGCCTATATACCAAGTTTCAATGGAATAAGTCCTCCAGAACGGTCACTACATAGGTCGGAGTAGTGTGAGCATACTGACGGGTACTACATTGGTCTGAGCAGTGTAAGTATACTAAAACTACTCACAGACCATTGTAGCGCCCGTTCTCGTAGACGTATTGCATTGAAACTTTATATATTTGGTATATGCACTATATGGACCATGGGAAAATGTAAAATCCAATAAAATAAGCACCACTTTTTCACCTGGGGATAAAAAATTGAACTTTTTTATTTACTTCATAAATCTGTATCCCATGGCTCCATCAAGATATCCTAAAAATTTGGCTGTATTCAGATAAGCAGTTTTTGAGGAAAAACTACTCAGACTATGGGTACTTTAATTACAATCATCCTGTACTGTGTCTTGATTCGGTACAATTTGTTGACTTTCAATTTCAAATTATTTTTGAATCAGTGGAAGGAAATTCGGTGAATTGATGTGAATGGAAAAGAACGCTATCGTTAACCCTTTAACCGGCACAGAAGAAATCGCTAAACTCCCTATAAAATGCGATATATTTTCTAATGAAGTAAACTTTTTTCCGATTTTTGGCAGATACAAAGTAAGGGGTATTGGGAAAAGTTCTGCGCTCACATGGAAAAATGGCATAAGTCAATTTTCCCAAACTATGGGGTTCCTGATTCTCACTCTTCAAAATTTTGGAAGGTGGCAAAATTTCGTCTTTTCCGGTTTATGAGAAAGGCAAATTGTAATAACTCAAAAAACGCATTGCATTTTGGCGAAATATTGTTTGCAAATTTGCCATTGTGAAATTTTGAAAAAGTTACTTATAACATTTTACCATCTGAGCATACAGTTTATCATTGAGAAATCAACTTTGCAAAACTTCTGGGCTTGTCAATGCTAAAATATAACGCTTTAAAAGAGACGAGATATATCGTCAATGCTGCTTAAAGGGTTAAAATAATTCTTGTACATAGGAACTGGGTTTTCAGTATTACTGGCAAAAATAAAATTTTGGGATCCAAAATTACTCATTTCCGATTATTATAAGATAAACAAATACAGATACAAAATATTTTGAGGCTGAGCTGGCTTGTGAGCCAGCTAAAAAAGCTAAAAATTCACCCCATTTACCAATTTTTACCAGTTTCTCCCTCGAATTACCGATTCAGATGATTAATCTATTTACAGCCACACACCAATGTCGTTGAAGGGTTAGTATTTTTATGCTTCAAAAATTAAATGTCATTGCTTATTGGTTGAAAAACCCCGAGTTTCAGGACTTTTTACCATTCTGTAACGAGTTTCCATTTTTATTGCATAAAAATCCTAGCCATAGGAGCTCTCGTTAGAGGCAGGAACCGCAAAAGCTAGTGTGAAGCGAGATTGGAATAGCGAGGAAAAAATGTACTCTTTATGGAAAATTATTGAAATATGCAAAATATGCATTAAAACTGTGAAAATATGCTCGATCACGTAAAAATAGCAAAATACGCAAAAAAAAAAATATATGCAGACATAGAAATCCGAACCCTAGTGATTACTTAATTCCCCTTGCCGCGCATTTTATTGGCGAACCGTTGATTCTAGAGAGGAATGCTTCCAATTAGAAAAAGTATCAAATAACGGTAGAACTCAGTACATCATTCATGTTGCAACGGTTTGTACAGTTATTAAAATTAAAAAAATTAACTTTTTATTCGATCACTCTGTCTTCAAAACCCAAAGTTTTCTTCCTGTCTCTCCTGAGATTAACAAAGAAAATTTCACGTTTCTAAGTGCAATATTTGCTGGGATATCCGAATTCAAAAATCGAAATAAAGTTGGTGGAAAAACCAGTATTAACTAGGAACAGAAGCGTTGCGCGTTAGTTTTTGCTTTTCCTTCCTAATATCATTCCGATTTATGAAATAAAAAAATCTGGAACATCTAGAAATCGAACAAACAAAACGACACAACGATCGATATATTAATCACTTGGTTAGAAATGTAAAATTATATTAAAAGTGCTTATTTTTAGCTGGCAAAATGAAAATAATTTATTTATTATTACAATCATTTTTTAACACTGTCTATTATAATAAGGTATATTTCGCATGTTCATGTAAATATACAGTAATTCCATTGTTATATGTGGGTTATTAAAAATCTTATTAAGAGTCTAGTATATATTTTCCAAAATATTATTCATTTAATCACTCACTGCATAACAAATCAAAAAACATAATGTAAGCATCCTTTATAGACAAAAAATTTCCATAATTTAAGTTATTTTATCAAGCACAGCCCTTTTTTTATCGTTCATTTGAGCGTATTGAACATATGCAAGGATATTTCTAAGCAACCTTTATTATTACGTATGCGTATCACACACAATGCTGCTCCTCACATTCGCCCTTCTTGCTCTCATATTTTATTAAATATTAGTTCTTTTTTTTTCCAACGCTCGCTCGCAATTCCGATATTTAATGCTACCGTTTGTGAAATAATGTTAATCATATCCTCTCCGAGGATTAGATCTTCGAAGCAATTTTTCATTTCGTAAACTCGCTGCATTGCTCTCGCCCTCCGCTATCTCTTCTCTCTCTCTCTCTCGCTATTTTACCGCCTGAGCGAATGCCAGGATAGTTATGGTTTCCTGGTGGTTAATTCATGACTTCGAAAGCATAACCATTGATTAATGAACTGAGCTTCGGCTGTGTGATAGTTTATTTTGATGCCGAGTGAATAATGCCACACGGTATTAAACACATACACATATACTCGGAGAAATATATACGAGTATATGTGTGTGTTCAGGTGTCTCTCGAGAAAGCTTTAATTACTTTATCATGGTGTATATATACCGTGAGCGGAATTTTCAATCTCTCAATCGACGAACCTAGTGGAGGTTTGCTTGCTATAACACTTCGGGAGGGAAGAAATACTCTGGAAGATTATGTTGATACAACACTAAAAGTCGCTTTATAAAATTCTTACGTTGACGTTGAGCTGTTGTCCCAAAATAATGTCTCTCGTGTTTCGGGGAAAATTCCAGTAATGCATTATGCGGGATTTTGACGTTTCGGGGAAAAATTCTTTGTTAAATCAAGATTTATGTACTATAAAATATTTTATCGAGTGAATTTTCATCTCTTTCCAACTCATAAAAATTATATGTTAATATGAAAGTACGGATGCACGTTTAGCTTGATTGTGTATACGAGAAAAAAAATCCGTGCATTTTAAAATTAGTTTACAAAAAAAAATGTCATGTATAATATTTCATTATTTAACAAATCATGCTAGTACAAGTAAACTGCATGAAAGTAACTAGATACGAACATTGAAACAGTATTATTGAGCATTATATTATGAATTCCTATGTTATGTAGTGAAATCTTGGCATATATGTATATATATTTCTTTCATTCATTACTAAATGTTGGTGTGAAGCATTTTTCCTATTTCTCATTCACCCTTATTATGAAGCATATTTCACATTTGTCATTTATATTTGGTATGAAACATTTCTCTTATTTATAATTTAACTTTAGTACGAAAAGTTTTCTTATTTATTATCCATCATTCGTAAAAAAAAAACATTTTTCCTATTTATCATTTAATTTTGGTATGAAATGTTTTCCCATTTATGGTTTAATATTCTGGCATAAAACATTTTTTTTCTATTTATTATTTAATTTTGGTAGGAAATTTTTTCCAATTTCTTGCTCAGCTTTGGTATGAAATTTTTTTCCATTTATTATCCAACCTTTTTATGAAACATTCCTCCTGTGCATTATTTCAACTTTGGTGTGAAACGGTTCCTCATCACTTACCATACATTCTCTCATGATAGTGAAAAGTGATCCCTTTACACATTTAAATTCTTTAAAATTACCAAAATAAAATTAAACTTTCACGTCAAAAACATGGTTTTTAATTATAAAAAATAAAATAAAATACACAGGAAAGCATAAAAGACATCAAGTTATTCATTGCCGAAGTTTATAATGTTTTAATTCTCGTGTAAACCTTGTTGGTTACTATACTGTTCCATGGAACCCAAAGAAAAACGAATATTTTCTTCATTGCATATCATTGCAACACCAGTTTTTTTCCTTAACCAAAATTGGCCAGTCGTATGTTTATAGTGAGTAATAAAGATGATTTTCTTATATTTCTTCCAAAAATATTTTACTAGTGTCAATCTTTTTGGCACATTCGTCATTTGTATCAACTTTACATATTACTTGAGTGATTGAATATTTTCTTGAGAAGTTATTCATTCCACATATTTATATGAAAAAAAAATTAGAAAGCTGAAGACATGAAATAACTTGTAAGAATTTGAAATATTGTATAAAAGTTGTCAGAGAAGCCAAGAAAAAGGAAAAAAAAAATTAATCTCATCAAAATATGTATCAATTTTCTCCAGTCTCCTGCACTATATACCTCAGTTGTTTGAATAAGTTTCGCTTTCATTATTAAATCTATTCAGTAATTAATTGTTTTTCATTGAAATGTGGTTTTTATGAAACTATTTCATAACCTTCCTTTGAGATAAAAACATTCTCTTTTTTTCAAACATTCTCTTATTTTTCAAAATGTTTTTCTATTTTCGATGGTCACAAAAAATGCATTAAAAACATAAATGTCAGAAAATCTTTTCAGTTTTTTTTTTCAAATTTTAAATTTTTTGGTGATGAAATAATTTATTTCGTTCAAATGTTTTCAGTCAAGATGATGCCGGGTATATTCATCCTCACTTAGAATTTTTTCAGAATTTATTTTTAAATTTGTGATATAAATCATACCTTCCCCAGAGGCACTTTTTCGTGGAGGTTATCTTAAAAAAACCCTGAAACTGAAATTTAAATACTGCCCTCTGATGAAAAGTCTACAAATTTCACCATATTCTAACCCAAAAACCACGCAATCCTTCAAGTCCGGGCTTAACTCCCTGAGGTAAAAAAAAATCTACAGTTATAAAAACACTTCACACATTTGTAGCAAGCACGAATAAATAAAAACCACTGAAAGTTTTGTGAAAAATTTCGATTTTAATTTAGAGGAGAATGTCATAGAAAAAAAATATATATGAAAAGGTTGATTAATGCCCATTACTTATGGCTATTGCTTAGTTGAACCAACAGCAATTAATTATGGTAATATATGTTCACACAACATAGCAGCTATTTTAGAAAAAGAAAAAAGGACTCCAGTATATATATATATATATAAACAACAATGTTGGATGTGAAATTAAAGCCGTTGATTGCTGCTAACTAATTTGAAATGAAACATTCAGAAAACTAGCCACGTCTATACTCGAACACCTGGGATCACTCATTACAGTAACTGAACTCACTAGGTACCACCCAAAAAAAAGAAAAAGTGGGCCAAAGTCGAAGTTAATGTTCGGTCAGAGAGAGAGAGTAAGAGAGCTCTTTGTTAATATCGAAAAGGGAAGGGTCATGATTTTCGAATACTCTCTTGAATCAAAAACTCTCATCAGGTGTATGTTAGCAGAGATAATCATCGCGAAAATAATTACACGTGATTGGTGCCCGGTGATTTTTCCCTAAATAATTTAGTGACGCACTGGACATGTACCTAGAATAAATATCCGAACAATCTATACGTCATTAGCACGACGGATTTTCGAAATCTACACCCCCCCCCTTCTCAACCATCCCCGTTTTCCTCACTATAACGATTTACGCCATCTGGTTTACACAACTGTCAACAAGGGGGGCTTTGTGCTCCCTTGAGATCACCACAATCCACTCCTAACTTCCACCATACCGTTATTGTCTCTAAAACTTTTGGCAATCCCCCCTATTCAATTCCAGCAAGCGAATGTAACCAGTACCCCTCTAACCGGTTGCACGAAATACCGCCGCAGCACATAATATAATATGATATCCAAACAATCCCCCTTAGACTGTTATGACTGTTATGAAAACACGAGATGCATTCCAAATAATGTTTTGGAAAACAGAATACATATATATGGGTGGCAACCTAACACAAACCAACCAAAGGCGGCGACAGCACGCTTGGAGAGTTCCAGAAAAGGTTGGAAGGGGATTTGTGAGAGGATATCAACAATTTATAGCGATTGTCCAACCAAAAATCACGTCATCATCACAATCACGGAGGTGTGGCATCAAACCAGTGTGCCAAACTCGGCAGTAGCGAATCCTAAACACAGTAGTTGATATTAAAACTAATAATGCCTAGTGTCTGGGTTTTCCACTGGTTCGTGCACGAAACCACGTCATAGTCAGCATGGGTAGCGTAACAGGTACTTATGTACGTAAATCAGGTAGTGTATAAGTACAAACCCCCCCCCTTTTCTGGCAGAATAGATAGATAGCCTTGTAGCGTGCAGGAAAGTCCTTCATAGTTGTATGACTTGCCAATCTATCTATATAGAGATCAGACTGATGATAACAGTTTTTTTTTTGTACCAGGATGCCGGTTGAAACGCTAATTAGAAAGACAAAACAAAAAATATGGTGTGTGTGTGTGTGTGTGTGTATCTAACGGTCCATGCATTTTCAGCCTTTTTTTTTTCCACCATTCACACGTCACCTCCCGCTGTTATCAAGGACCTCGTGTGCATAACCAGAGGAGTGAACATAAAGTCAGTTTCCGGCCATTTTCTAAAGCACACACACACATTCAATATTTCTATAAACTCCGAATATAATTTCACAGCGATTTCACTTTTATTTCTTCTCTTTGGATCATTGAAAAAAGAGAGAGAAAATAACAATAAACGAATAAGAACGCAAAGCTCTCTCTTGCCGTTATCGAGATCATCAGAGGATATGACGAAGGTCGTCTACGGTCCCGAAAATAATAAAATTATTTATTTTATCGTTATTCTAAGATTATTTTTTTTCCGCACGCGTGAAGACAGTAGTAGGTTGATATCAATTGTCGTATTCATTGAAAAATGACGAATGGTCCGGGAGATTTTTGCGATTCGGTTGTTATTATTATTATTATTTTAAATGGCATGCTATTGTTGGATTATATCTCAGCAAGCTGTTTGAATAATTATCATTACTTGGTTAGTCTCACGCTACATGGCGATTTCTGTCTCTCGTTCTGTATCGTTTATTAAGTCAAGATGTTTTTGAATGGCTCCTAACGAGGATCTAGAGTCAGTGAGTACATCCTGTAATGTACCGATCATTTTCGCTGGTTTTTATTCACACGAGCGTGTCCTCGTCTTGGGAATTGATGAACCACTTTTTTTTTTCTTATTTTCTTCTCAGAGTCGGATATCAGATTTATCATCATTGTGAATCCATTATATTTTGTTACTATTTTCATTATCATTTTCTTCCTTTGCTTAACATTGTCACGAGATGTAGAAATTTTCTTTATTTTACCCAATCATTCATAATCTTGTTGGATGATAGTCGCGATGAAGAGATGAAGAACGGTCTCGACTGAACATTTCAAAAAAAAAAAAAAATTCGATGAAAATTCGAAAAAAATGTTCCGTTTTCACCAAACTTTCCCAATTTTTCTCAGATTTTTTAACTGAAATTGCACTTAGAAACTTGAAAACTTTTTGTTGGCTTCAAAAGAGACAGGGCAACAACTTTTAATTGTTTTCTTAGGACAGGGTGGCCAAATAAAAATTTTGATTTTATTATTTTGTTACACACTATTTTCATTCTCAATACTGGTGCAGGGGGATTTTTCAACACAGTTTTAAGCATTTTTTAAATTGGAACCATACCATTATAATGGACGTCTGATCAGATAAAAGGACTTACAGGACACCCTGCATACACACACGAAAATGTCGGAGTATATTTATATTTATTTTTGATATTTCAGTATTGTCTCATTAGCATTTGGGTCCTGAGCTTCACTATTCTCTAGTTTGATTTTTAGAGGTTTTCAAAATTGGCTAATAGGGAGGAGTGTGGATTTAATGAGCGAATGAGTGAGTAGTAAAATGCTCTTAAATTTTTTTTCTTGTTTATAGATTGTTAATAAATCAGAAAGGCAATATCAATATATTGTGATCCAATGACTGAAACCTCTAGCGATGCGATGTACAAACGAGACTCCATACCACTTATTCTCTTCATTTTGTCACAAAAATTGTTATAGGGATAAATAATTTTTAATGACGAGTAAATTTATATAGAAAAAAGAGGAAGAGAGCGAGAGAGATAAATTTTTTGTAAGGTCTGTGGCAGAGTAACGGGGCAGGTATTTTTTTAACGAACTCAAAATACCTCTTCGTAGCATCGACTGACGTCGGTAGTTTCAAGAGTTTTAATGAGTTATATAATTTATTAAGATCACAATATACCTTTAAATAATATTTCTACTAACCGCGAATAATTTCACAGCAATTATTTCACTTTTATTTCTTTTCTTTGGACCATTGAAAAAAGAGAAAAAAAAAGTGCTGTTATCGAGATCATCAGAGGATATTATGAAGACCGTCTACAGTCCCGAAAATAATAAAATTATTATTTTATTGTTATTCTGTTTTTCCTAAGATTATTTTCCTTCGCACGCGTGAAGACAGTAGCACGTTGATATCAATTGTCGTATTCATTGAAAAATGACGAATGGTCGGAGAGCTTTTGCGATTGGGTTGTCTTTTTCATCCTTTTAAATGGTATGCTTTTGTAGGATTATATCTTAGCAAGCTGTTTGAATAATTATCATTACTTGGCTAGTCCCACGCTACATATCAGAGAGTGATTTCTCTCTTTTTTTCTGTATCGTTGAAGATTTGAGTCAAGATGTTTTGAATGGCTCCTAACGAGGATCTGGAGTCAGTGGGTACATCCTGCAATGCGCTGATCATTTTCACTGATTTCTATTCACATGAGCGTGCCCTCGTCTTGGAAATTGATGAATCACTTTTTTTTCGCTTTCTTCTCAAAGTCAGATAGATTTATCATCATTGTGAATCCATTATATTTTGTTGCTGCTTTCATTATTATTTCCTTCTCTTGCTTAACATCGTCACGAGATGTAGACATTTTCTTTCTTGAGAACTCAATCGTTCATAATCTTGTTGGATGACAGTCGCTCGCGATGAGAGTTGAAGGACGATCTCGATTGAACATTATATTTATGTATACACTCACGAAAATTTCGGTGTATGATTATACTTATTTTTGATGTTCCAGCATTGTCTCATTAAAATTTGGATCCTCCAGTCTCACTATTCTCTGGTTTAGTTTTTAGAAGTTTTCAAAATTGGCTGATAGGGAGGAGTGTGAATTTAATGAGTGAATAAGTGGGTGGTGAAATGTTTTTAATTTTTTTTCTTGTTTATAGGTCGTTAATAAATCATAGCCCATCAGTGACAATATCAATATTTTGTGTTCCAATAAAGAAAAAAAAAGCCACTACAAAAAAAAAGCTATAATTTGTTTTGCACATTTGTTAGGGAACGTTTTGGAGAAATACTGTTTTTTTGCATTACATATATGTATAATACTGTAAACACTTTTACAGGGGTGAGACATCTATAACTGAATTTTATAAAATAACCATATATAAATAACTAGTTGTCCTAGTACATTAGTACTAGGACATATTTGTTAATTACGAAATAGTCATACAGACATTATACTTCAAAATACCAACACACAACAACGTATGTAAAGGATGTTACTGCGGTCAATAAATAAGTGGTATCTTAAAGTATCTTCAGTAGTCAAAGGGAGAGATAAAGGTATTTTTAATAAATAAAAGCCATTGCGTAAGTTAAGTTGAATGACGATATTAATATTTTGTGATGCAATAAACTAGAACTTTTAACGATTATCATATACAAGATAATGACTTTACAATTGTTCACTATTATGATGAAGAGTTGATAATTATGTAGGTAAACAATTGTAGATGATCCTTAAAACTTGAGAAAAATTTGTAATACAATTATTTAATAGTGAATATAAATCTTACCAGTGTTGAATAAAATGTTGTAAGCCATAAGCAGGTCCAATTTTAGGGTTTCTAACGTCCTTCTGGCGGTCTTATTTTATGCCACTCGGTCCGCCCGGCCCAACCTCATAAAACGTTTTGAGCTGCACGTGCTGTACGTGCAAAAACACGGTCATGTCTCTAAGTATATTCGATGTTATTGGCATACTTGTTACATTGGTATATGATGCGAATACTCATTTTCAAAAATTTTATTTCTTAATTTAATCAAATGCAAGCGTTTCGGGAGCTGAGCTGGAACCAAGTTCTTGAAAAGAGTGACAATAATACATGTGCAAGTACGAATAGTAAGTAAAAGAAAAAATCAACATAATATAATTCAAGAAAATGTGTGAAAGGGTAACAGGAATGGAATTGCTAAAACATAAAAATTGACATTTTCCCCGACGTAGGAAAGAAATATATTTCAATAATACTGAATTAATAATGAGAATTATATTCCAATGCCAAACATAGTTTAAATTGTCATTTGTCAATAATGATTTTAAATTTATATGGTAGAGAATTAAATATTTTAGAATCTCTAAACACAGAAAAATAAATTGAAAACGAGTTTATTTGGTTTCGGTTCTTGTACAGTATGACGTCTAAAGTGTGTCCGAAGTTTATATAGATTTAGATTAAGATGACTTTAGATGACTAGATTAAGATTCTTTTATAAAATACTTTGTTTCCTTTTAATAAATGCATAAAAATGTTGCAAAGTATTTTTACTTGCATGGAAATTGGAATGGGGTAATGCAGAATCGAAAGTTCCAATCTTGTCTTGATAATTGGTTATTATTTACCGCAGTAGGCCTATAGAGTATAATTCATTAAAGTGGATTCATTCATTTTTGTTATAGAACCCAAAAAAATTTATGATAGCCTTTTTCAATAAAATTTATGATTTACATACATGAAATGAACATAAAATATCAAATAATAATTCCTCTTTGATGATTAAATGAAGAAAGAAAAAAACTTGAAACTATAATAAATTTTTACACATTATTTTAGCTATAACATCGTTATTTTTTAAAAGATATGAGGTAATGCATTTTGTTCAACAGTTTTTGAAACTCAGCAAAAAAGAAAAATCACCTAACTACAACTCGGCAACCACAAAAACGGAAAAAAAATTACCTTGTTGTGTATAATAAAAAATGATAACAAGACCACCAAAGTATTCCCAACACAATAATAATAATAAAATGATAATAATAATAATAATAAGCCACGGCGGTGGTCCTGTTTAATAAAAAAAAAAAAAAGAAATGTTACCCGCGGGCCACAAACTACAAACCGCATATTCTCTTACTACTGAAAGTCTTTTTTTTTTTTTTTTCTGTGTCGTCTTATTAACTTTACGAACCATTAATACGTCTTACACCTAACCTTATCTCATAATACTCTTCTCAGTGTAATATTAAAAAGTTTCGCGACTTTTTTTTAACTTTCTTTTCCTTACCATTCTGTTCCTTCTTTTTTTCATTACGCGTCTTTTAAATCAATCTTTTTGCCTGCTACTTCCATCTTCTCTTCTTTTTTTTTTAATTAAGCGAGCACGAATAATTTAATTAAAGCAACAAGCCCGAAAATTGATGATCTTCTTGATGGAGGCTCTGAGCCTCCGTCGTCTCATTTCATGCGGTGCTACGGATGGTAGTAGAGAGGACCGAGGTTGACCAGTCTTTTTTTTGGATTTTCTCTACCTTCTTCTTGTCCCCCCCCCCTCCCCCAGTAGGGTTAATTTGTGAAAGAATTCATTGGTCAGTGAATTGATATTCACAATGTTTTGGATGGTATTGCTTAATGCAGTCCCCGCTACTTAATGCGATCACATCGGGACTCTAGGTTTCCGATAACAATAATCAGTTGATAACTATTTTAAAAAAAAAAAAAATTATGTTTGCAAGTGCGGTGACCATGCATCCCGTTTGTGTTGAACGGGTATTGGTAAAATGGGACAACTATTTTTCTTTACCCCACACAAAAAGCTGTAAAAAATTTTCAATCTTCCCATTTTTTTTTTATTCTATTCTAAAACGGAACCACTTTATTCCCTTTGCGCTAAAATCCTGCATTTTTGTTATTCAGTGATGTTAGGCTTTAGAATAGAACTTCTGCCACTCGAAGCCATTGTTAGGCTTAGAAGAAAAATATTGTAATTTTAGATGTGTGTCACAAATTACGATATTTTATTTAATGTACAATACGTTTCATAGATTCCTTGAAGAAGCATCTCGGGAAAATAAATTTGAATGTAGTCAATTACTTCACCACACACCAACTCTGGCCATATCACTATAATGCAATTTACTGCTGTTAACGGGTTTGGTTGAAATTGAAGGCGCCATTTATCGGTGGTCACCTCAAGTTTGTCAGGGAAAATATCTTGTTATCTATATTCTTCCCACTTTTCGAACCTGGGACCTGACGGCAACCTTCACGGTGGTATATTATACTATCACGCCACTTGGGCTGAATCTGGTCAACTGAAAAAAACTGAACCTCAATTGGAGAAAAGTGTTTTTTTTCGTCATACCTTCACTATAGGAGATCCATTGCAAAAGCAGCTCCACGCGTATATAGATCACAGAGAATATTATGGAGTGCTTACGATATCAGGTGCGGAAATGTCTGTGCACCAGGGGGGGGGGGGGAGGATAATTTCTAGCCTCCTACATACTTTTGTAGCCTGATAACAATAACTCAAAGGAGAAAAAAATAAGTTAATAAAATGGTTAAACCTCAGGCTTCAGAATGCGCAATTTGATAACGTTATCCAAAGTCCCGACAACAAAAAACAAATTTTTATCATTTAGGATCTTGGTCCGTTCCTAATAAAAGTGATCATAATACCCGAATGATAACATTATCTGTGATTCTAATAAGCAGCGTAGACTGTATATTATCAGATATTGCACAGCGTTGGAAATTATATGGTTAATAACAAAAATTAGTAGGTCAAGAGACATCTGTGGTCTCTCTTATCTTTCATCATTGGCATCAGCGAAACTACTGCAGAATTTTTTCCTTTTAGACGTAATGATATAGTGCGATCTAGGACAGTGTTTTCCAACCTTTTTGATTTCGCGGACCCCTTGCAAAGATCAATGCACCGCAGATTCCCCGCGGTGCCGGTCAATGCTTTGCGGATCCCTTTCACGTCAAAAGGGCTATTTCGACCCCCCCCCCATAAAATCCAAAATGTATTGGTTTTTTTTATTTTTTGTAATTCTCTGAGATCATAAAAATATGTCAAAATATGTCATTCATGCAATGATAGTAAATTTTAAAATGATCCCACGCACCCCTTACCAAGTACTCACGGATTCTCGGGTGTCCGAGGAACACAGGTTGAGAAACACAGTTCTAGTGATAGATGGAACCATTCGCGGAGTTCATGTCAGTAACAAGTGTTCAGTAAAAAGTTTTCCCTTCAAATGCTGTCAACGGTTCCAGAATTTTATAGGGTGCAGTGACGTTTCATTCCGCGAGTGGTTTTTTTAAGATTTCGCGGAATGAAACGTCAATCCAATGGAATGAAACGTCATTGAACCCTATAAAATTCTGGAACCCTTGAGAGCTTTTGAAGGGAAATACTTTTTACTGAGCGTTGTTACTGATATCCGTATAGCCTAAAGCTAATCATTATTTTCAACCTTGATGAAATGGTGTAGTTTAAAATGTTTATCTCACGACTGATCATCATTGCACGTGAGTGAGTGAATTGAATATTTGAGACTATACCAGGGGGTTCTTAACCTATGGGTCCCGTGGGCTTCCGAGCTGTTTAGTTCAAATTCACTGACAGCCATGGGCTCTATATCTATTGGTCCCGACCCAAACTTGATTTACAGGGCACCCCGAGATGAGTCGCACGAATCCACTTACAGCAGGGGTCTTCAACCTTTCTGACACCGGGCCAAATTGAAACTTCCGCGAAGTCCGCTAGCCGCTAACTCATGTGATTTAGTGCCATCTTAATAGAAAGGGCCAATTTGGCCCCGAGTTAAATAGGCATAAAATTAATTGAAGAATTTTATTTATTCTGAAATTATTTATTTTATTAATTATCAATTCCGATTATTTCTGAAAAAAAGTGTTTTTGATTAATTACTGATTAAATTACTTAATTATCAGATTAATTTCAATTTGAAATCATTTGAAATGATTCTGTAACTATTTATTTCGGTAATTCTGAAATTGTTTTCCTTCTCAATATACCTTGAAATCATTTCTTTCAATAACTATGCAACTATTCTTTTATTGATTGTGAAATCATTTTTGTCAGAAAATACGAAATTATTTCTCTTATTGATTTATAAGTTGTTGTTTTCACCAATTCTCGAACTATTTCTTTAATTCATTTTGGAATTATTTCTTTAATTAATTACAGAGAATCAATTCTTTTTCAATGTTTTCAACTACTTTCTGAAAATAATCGGCGGGCCACGAGAAAAATCTCCGACGGCCATGCGTTGAAGACCCCCTGACTTACAGTCTGTTATAAATGCACTGATTTTACCAATTTCGAAGAACACTCCCATGGGTCTCAAAGCTGATCTTGTTGATTTTGCGTAGCGGCTGAAAAAGGTAAAGGACCCCTGATAACACATTCCTGCTATAATAGTCCAAAAATCACTTGCCATGTAACATCATGTGGCAAGCAAAGAACATTTGACAGCCTTTGGAGAACTATGTGCTCCATTGCTCGAAACTGACAGCCATTTTACTCAGCGATACTTTCACGTTTAATTCGTTATGTAATTTATTGGAATTTTTGTAATATTTAATTCTTATACCAGAAGCACTGGTATGTGCAGGCGGAATAAAAGACAATGTGGCTCCCCCCCCCCCCCATACTCGAGCCAGGCCCTCTAGACTTCGGTGGGGCTCTCCTCTATATTGAACTTATAGTGTAAAAAATAGTAATAATGAGATTTGTCCTGGGCTCTCGTGTATTGCTCTGCTATTGTACATGGTGCTCACTTAAAAATGCTTGTTTTCGTACTCTGCAGATATTCACTGCAACTTGAATGAACACCCCTATGATTAAATGATTGGCATCGCGATTATCCAGTTGGAAGCATGTGTCAGAGTTCTTGTACGGGAAAGCTTTTCTTCAGGTGATGGTTATAATCAAAGCTCTTGATAGGTGAATATGCCTCCCAATAATCTGACAGGGCTCTAACCTCTGTGCGATGGATCATGTTATTTTCCTCTTCAACAGGAGATTTTTAGTCATGAAAAAAACAAAAAAAATTCGCTGGAAATTTTTATCCGCAAGGAATGAGGATTTTTGAATCGTTGAACTTACGTAATCTTTGCGAAACATCCTGTATGTTAAAGAAATGTTTGAAATTTGTTTGAGTACGTGGAACGGCTTCATAAACATCAAAGGTTCCACGAAGCAGTCTCATGAAAGGGTTCCGAATAATAGTCGCATCAAGGATCAAGGGTTCCGCGAAAGCTTTTATTTTGGAAAACTTCACATTACGACCAGCAGTAGAATGTTTAGAAAATTCCTAAGGTGTAATCAATCTACTGCTAATTTTCGTGTATTATTGTACTGGTAATGAAGAATCACTATAACTGAATCAATCTAAAATTATAGTCGTTCTTAAACTGCTCTATCTCAAATTTACGATGATCTAATCAACTTTAATAGATATTTTTAAATACTGTTAATTCAAAATTCCATGACCAATGAAATACAATTATAATTGAAATTTTGTATGACTAAAGATAAAGTTGAAAATGGGAAATTATTTTTTTTGTAGGTGATGGTGAAAAATAATAAATTAAATACGACATGAAATCATATATATATATATAAATGTACATTAGGGGACGTTCAAGTATTACGTCATCATCGATGGGGGGGGGGGTTTCCGATTTGCTGACTTTTGATGACAAGGGGGGGAGGGGGGGGTTTGGATATTGCTTACGTCATCAACCACCCCTTATGAAAATATGAGTTAGGATTCAGAGGGGCAGAGCTGATGACGAAATTTTGCTGACAAGGGGGAGGGGTCAAAAATGGCTAAAAATTTGCTTACGTAATACTTGAATGGCCCCTTATGAAAATTTAATTTTTGCCGATATATATATATATATATATATACACACACACACATACATAATAACAGGTAATTATGCATAATTTAATCGTTTCTGTAAGTTTAATAAATTTTCTGACGTTTTATCACTTTTACCGGTTATTATGCATAGCCCCCGATTGAAGTTGGTAAGTATGATAAATCATACTGGGAAGTATCACTTAAATTCCATCACTTAGTTTCTCCCGTACGTGATAGGTGCGCTACACATATTTTGCCATTAAAATTAAATTAAATGAAAATAAATGTTGAAGTCACAATAAAACAAATTATTATCAGCATTGTAAAAAAAAATGTTAGCTTTCTTCGCATTTATCAATATTTTCAAACGTAATCAATATCACCGATCCAATATCCATCCATCCAATATCCAATCCATCATCCTATACTGAGTTTGAGCAAAATGTCAGGTGAATTTAAGTAATTAATTGATGATTTATCTTATTTACTTACGAGAGCTGGAAGTTATTCATAATCACTGGTAAGTGTTACAAATTCGCAAAATTTATCAAATATACCAAAATGGTCGGTTAATAATAATTGGATTTATTCACATTTACTGTAACACATATATTAATTTCGCAAAATTTTAGAAATATTTTATAATTACCATTCAAAAAAAATACCTGAAATTATACACTAGTTTTTTGTCAACACAATATATAGTTCTTTAATTAATATTTCTGATCAACTGAAATTCCATGGTCGAAAATTTCATACGCATTTATTAATGAATTTGGGAAATCTTGTATATGAATCTGTTAACACAGTAACACAGACATAATGCATTTTGTATGAAAATAATTTGGAAATTTAATTTTACCAACAGTGTAGGAATATTTGTTGTACAGTAATTCAAATAAAAATTGAGTAAAATTTCAGTTGAAAATTGTTTATTTAAATAAATTCCAAATAAACAATAAACACGTTTGTTTATGGATATTTAAGGTCTCAGATTTGATGATGAGATTAGAAACAAGCCGATTTACTCGGAACAATAGGTATCCCCTACTCATAATTACTATAAAAATATTGAGTAGCCTATATATGTTACGCTAAATGTGATGAATCGGTACATAATAACAGGTTATTACGCATACTTATCAATCGTCTTGGTAAGTTTGATAAATTTATTACTTTTGACCGCGAATATGCATAATTTCCAAGCGTCGTTGGTGAATTTGATAAATAGGACTATATATATATATATATAGTAGAACAATTGTTACTTTACCGAAGATTATGCATAATACCCAAGCGTGGTTTGATAAATGCTAAAAAAATTATCACTTTTATCATCGATAATGCATAACAAACAAGTACTGTTTGTAAATTTGATAAGTACTTGAAATTTATCGCCTTTATCTGTGATTATGCATAATCCCCGAGTGTGATTGGTGAATGTATGGTGATTAATAAATATATGAAAAAAATCCAAATGAGTCTAGTATGAGTGATGAATACAGTGGGACCCCCCGGTACAATAATAACAAATCTAACAATCATACCACGATATAACGACTCGTTGGGCAATTTGCCTGTTGTGGCGTTGTATTTGTATTGTATTGTATTGTATAATGATGCAATACATGTATGAATTATCATGTATAATGTATAGTGTGATTTATCATGTTTACCAATGACACGATGCTTGGGTATAATGCATAATCACCAGTAAAATTGGATAATTTTTTTTAGTACTTATTAAATTTATCAACGGCACTTGGGTACAACCCATAATCACTGGTAATAGTGATAAATTCACGGAATTTAACAAACTCACCAAAATACTCGGACATTGAACATAATAATCGGATTTATCACGTTTACCGTAACATATAGTCCTATATCAATAACTTAGGCCGAAAACTTGTATGCAATGTAAATATTATCTCTATTGAATTCGACATTAACAAGATTCGCAAAAAATACGAGAGTAAAAAAAATTACTGGTTGGAACGAATCGATCGAGGAAAAAATAGCATTTACAAGTTAATTAAAGGATCCGAAAATTTCAATCAATAATTTGGAGTTAGGATTAATGATTGGAGTCGTGGTCGTGTAATTGCGTTAAGAGGATGATGTTGGTGTGGCCTCGAATTATCTGTTTCCAATCAAAATCTAGAGAAAGAGAAACGGAAAAATATTCCCCTAAATGCTGTTTTAAGCCTGATTCTTTTTAAAGAAAAAATTCACTAATTTATCCAATTTACTAATTTTTTTGTCAAAGCCATGTTCGCTCGTTAATTGTTTTTACCTTGAGTTTAGATCTCAAAACGCATATTTCTATAACACTCTTTAAATGCTTCGAATGGGAGAAGAGTTAAATCTCTGGTATAATGTAGGTTAGTGTTTCTCAACCTTTTTTCAACCCAAGGACCAGCAAACCGTCTGAAACGCTATTAATAGTCAACAGACCGCTATTAATAGTGTAAATTTATGACCCGTATTTTAACGGGACGTTCATGTGTTTCTGGTTGAAGTGACTTTTTCATACAATTGTTCAGCCCCGTTCTTTCAACAATCTGTTATCTTCACTGAAATTATGAATGCAGATAATTTTCATAGCTTCATGAACTACGTTATGATAATTAAGACCATAAATATGAATATTTATCAAACATAGTTGTCATACTTTTTTTTCGGGGAACTGCATTTCAACTGCATTTCCCAGTATCTCCCTTAATTACCTACCATTGGTGGTGATAATAACTGGTGAATTTGCCGGTTTATAGCAACGCATTTTTGCCGTATTCGGCATCCCAATTTACCTTATGAAAAATAAGGTTATAAAATGTAATATCACCAGATTTTAAAGTTCAATTCGTGTAATTTTATTTTATTTTAATAAGATTTTCACCTATCCTTAATTTCAATATCTTCAGCGATAATTGGCAATTCCATTAAAACTTCCATGTTTTGGCAACGATTAACGATATCCCGTGTGAACGATCGCAACATTCCCCAACATTTCTTTTATGTTGTTTATATTTTTTCACCCTCATGTTTTTATCTTTACAGAAAAATATAAAATTCAACATATAGAATCGGAAGAAAAATGAATAAAATATGCTTTAAGCTATAATTTTACAAACTTTTTGTTCTATCGCCCCATTCCACAATTTTTTTCCTCATCGGCCCCCAACTCAAGAAAACCCATAGGATTCTATATTACGCCCACAGTTTCTATCGTCCCCATCTAGGACTGTTGCACCGCTCCCCCAATATTGCCCAGTTTGGGATATACCGATTAAAGCTAGATAGTGTCCCACAATCGACGGACGGTTTTCAAAATGGGATAACATGAAAACGGTGACATATATATTAAAGTCATTCTTGCAGAATATAAATGAGTGAAGTCGGGAATTTCAGCTCCGTCAATCATGTTGTAAGGAGTTACATAGTTATTAAAATAAACATATTAACGTCTTTTACCGTCCCCGTGTGCCCAAAAAACCGAATAAAAGTGCAATATCCGCAGAGATATCTGAATTCGAAAATCTGAGAAAAATTTGGAAAGAAGCGTTGTCCGTTCGTTTTTGTTGTCTTTTCTAGCTTTCCTCCGATTTTTTTTAATTCGAATATCTCAGTGAATATTGCACTCAGCAACGTGGAAATTTTTTTTTGTTGGTATCAGGAGAGACAGGGCAACTACTTTCTAATTGGGTTTTTGGGCACACGGGGACTTAATGAAAATTTAATTTTTTGCTTTAATAACCACACAACCCCTTGCAACATAAATGGCGTAGCTGAAATTAACTACTTCGCGTGTTTAAATTCCGCAAGAATAGATGCCACCGTTTTCTTGCTATCCCATTTTGAAAACCGTCAGTCTGCTGTGGGACACTGTATGAAATAATACAGGGTAGATATATAAGTAGTCCTGAGCGCATTGTTAAAATTAATCACAAATCAACCAATCGACGTAAAAAGGTGCAGTTTACTCTGAAATACTAATCTTGATTCAAATTTCACTAACAGGTGGCACTGGAAGACGATAAACTGGACATACATGAAATGCAACATAAAAGTGCATAATGTTTATGACCATGTGCGTTACATAAAACTACCACATTTGAATATGAACGCCCTTTTTAGCTTGGGCTGCACCTAAAAGGTGGAGAAGAGTGCTCATTTTGAAATAGGGTAGTTTTTTATGTAGCGCACATTTTCACAAACATCAATTATCCACTGTTTGCGTTGCATTTTATGAGTGTCATGTAGAGTTTTTCGTTTTACCGCGCCACCTGTGAGTGGAATTTGACAGGGCCGCAAATGGATTCTTGGCCACGCCGGGGCATGCACGCATTTTGACGCTCTCTTGTAATGCTGAAGGAGAGGTTTCACAATGAAATTTGCACCCCTTCTGGTCCAGCGGCCGGGGCACGAGACCCGCCTGCTCCCCCCCTAGTTGCGGCCCTGCCTTTTTATGACGATTAGTTGAATTGTTATAAATTTGTTAAATGTCTCCAGGACTTCTCGTCCACCATGTATTTTTTATATTAAAATATGACTCACATAAATAAGATTTTGTAATTGTTCTAGACATAAGGACTTCCGAATTCGCACGCGGAAAGAGGTCCACAAGAGGTGCTATTACAAACAAGCTCAACCCATCGCCCTCTGGCCAAATGTGATCTTCGGAATCATCTGACGTGAAACATAATTATACAGAAATGAACTTTGGTCCATTACAGGATGACTTTGTCACCGTGGTGCAGTTTACGTGGCCTGAAACATATTCTCAGATAACTTAAATGACTCGCGGCATGTTTACAGATAATTTGAATGACCCGGCACAATTCCAGAGCACTTAAGTGACCAACGTGCAGTTCCAGATCACATAAGCGACCTGTGACGGCACTGCTCCAGATTGGCCCCTCCATTTCAGAAGGTTGAGCACCCTTATGCTAAGAGATGAGAAAGATTTGTTTACAAAACCAAGTAGAAATTTAAAAAAATGGAGTGAAAGATTCTGATAAAGCGCAGCAAGTCTTTGAGTGTTTGATAAAAGCGGTCTCTGTTGAGTGCTAATTGAAAAAGCACAAAACAAAACCTCAAATATTTTAGGAGCTAATTTACTTCTCTAAGGGCCAAATATGATCGAAATGGTGCTGATGTAATCACTTTAAACATATATTTTTTTAAATCAATGTAGAGGTCTTTATGAATGCCGATCAATATCCATAGTTTACTTATATTTAATTACGTATATCATCGTGTTAATTACATTTAATTTTGCAATCGTGTTTTTAAGTGATAAAATATTTTTAAAATCCTTTTTTAGTAGGCTTGTTGAAACTAGCGAATGAGTCTCGTTGGTCCACGGATCGGAGTTTGTGCAACCATGTAGGATCACTAAATAAATGAAGATCCTTCATGAGAGATTCGGAAAGTTCGATTTCCAGAACTTTCAGATTTTAAACTATGAAGTATTGTGATGAACCCTCTCTCTCTCTCTGCACGTAAGAAGAGTGCGATGAAAGAATGGGACATGCAGAGGAATCCCCTCATTTTGCCTCTTTCCTTCTCGAGAGAACAGGATGCAGAACTGGGTTCAACACTCTGGTAACAAAAGGGTTTTGAGGCCAGTAACAGATGACTTTCCGAAACTCCCATGAAGGATCTTCTCCCGGATCAGTAACCGATTCATTTAATTTTTTTTTTTCTTTTGGAGGATTTCCTTAGCTGCTTTTCCCCACTTGCTACTGAGATGGCAGCTGAAAGAGTTGAGAAAAGTTTATCTCATAGAAGAATAGCGGTTCTCAACCTGGGGCCATATGGGATCCTCGTGGTCCTGGGATATTCTAAGGGTGGCCACGGGTGTGATTCAGATGGAAGAAGAGCCACCACAAATGGTGAAAGGGGCCGCAGAGATGTGAAGAAATAATGCTTTCGAGTGAAATAAGTTAGGGAAAAAATGCGACTACCTTCAAAATGCAGCAGAGCTATCCAAAGAATTAAGGCATCAGGGAAATCTTAATCTTCGTATCCATATGGGCATGGTTTGGAGGGCTTCGTGTCCATAGGGAGTCTACAAGATGAAATCTGGTGCTATGAGCTTCGAATGTAAGTACAGTATGTAAATATGCAACCTGTTACGGTTATTTCCACCCAAGTAGGCATATAGGGTCACAGAACATCACTTTGCCCGACGACCCGTGATGTCGAGACGACCATGCATAGAACCCCCCCATGAAAAGGAGCTCACCAAGGTAAGTGCGGACCCATAGTTATGTGTCTGGAGGGACGATTTATTGTATTGGTTCGTTGGATTGTCCTGTATTTTACACGGATCCATTTTACCCATATAATTCAACTCAAGGGGGAGATGCTCCTTCCTTCCTTCTGGATCCGTGCCCTGGCCGGGGTTCCAGAGGAATAGTTCGATCTTATTAAAAAAAATTTCCCATTATAAAAATTCAGTTTTCTCTAAATTCAACTTAATAAGTAGAAATTTTCTCGCTCCCGGATGAGGGTAGAGGAGCTTGGGTAAGGCAATCATAAAGGAAATTTGTTCTAAAGTGGGGAGGGACCTGGACTAAAAAATGGTTGTTGGGGAACCACTGTCTTAGAAGACAGACCCCCTCCTCCTCCTTTAGAAATGGTTCAAATGAAAACAAGTATCCTACTGCTTCTAGTGACTCTCAAATTAAAGAATAAAAATTTCTCAACGATTATTCAAATGTAATAATGAGAATGTGTCTAAACTTCACCCCCCTTTCCGTGCCGTGAATCAAATTATTGCTACACGGCGCCATCTATTGAGCCGCCTAGACATCAATCTAGCATTTCATTTCTATAACATGTTTTTTTCCATGATGTAAAAAAAAATGAAGCACTGTTCAAATAATATTATAGCAAATTGGTATGAATTGAATAAGTATAATATTCGGGGATAATAAGAAACCAATCTCATCCATTCGTCATCGAGAATCTACAATCATGAATAGAGATGATGAGAAGAAAAAAAAAAAGTATATCTTCTTCCAGACCAATGACTTGCAAGCAATTCACTGGCATGATGCCAATTATTTTCTTGAAGAAATGTATAATTATTAAAAAAAAATGAATAAAACCGCATTCAGTGAATACAAAACCAAAAAAAATAATAATTTCCCACTAACCATTAGAAAGACCAAAATGGGGAGAAAAAAATAAATAAAATTAACCACAAAATCCAGAAAGAAATGTAAACGGAAAAATTCGACACGGGGGGAAAAAATTTCATTGAAAATCAGTGAATAAAAAAGAACGATGATGATAATAATAATAATAAAAACAGAATAAATCAAATCGACATCCCACGAGAAATGACAAATTTATGACAACATTTCAAAAAATAAATACAGAAAAGAAAAACAAAATTAGAGGGGGGAAAAAAAGCTCTTCTCTTCATCTAATGATAAAAGATAGAAATGAGACGAAAAGAAACATGCACACACATTAAAAACCAGATGATGTGAACGGGAAAAAAGACAAAAAAAAAATTCAACAAAAATACGTCCTATGAAAATAAGCAGAGATAAAAGAAAGAGAATAAGAAACGGGAAAAAAATAAGAGATATTCTTATCTTATAGAAGATAGTACGTAATAAGAGGAAAGAACTCTATATGTACCAAGATTCTCCCTCCATCCTCTTGTAATTGGATTTCTCCTCGCAAGAAAAAGGGTTAGAGACAACATCTTCTATTTCTTCTCTTTTTTTTTTTTTTTTTACCCAATATTAATGGCTTTTTCTTTGAGAGATAGGCAAGATAGAAAAAGAGAAGAGAGAGAGAGAGAGATCTGCGGCACACGCTTCCATACTCATTATTTAGTGAGCTTCTCTTTCTCTCTCCTCTCTCTTTGCTCCCCTGTCTCATTCTAAAGCATTTCCCGGACCCGCTATCTTTTCATTTAATTCCAGCAGCATGATGCTATTGGCAGAAAATTCCGCTTCTTCTTTAATTGCGCTAGCGAGGGAAAAAAAAAAAATTTAAAGGAAAAAAAAAAATCGAGGAAGAAATACAAGCTAACAAATAAAGAAAAACATTTAAAAAAAAGAAAAAGATAACGAATAGAGGAAAAAATATATGAAGCTCGACATTTCGTAATTAAGGAATGGCATCAGTTTTTCTAAGGGTTTTTTTTTTTTTTTTTCAATTTTTTTTTTTTTCACTATTATCTCCTCTCTATCTCCTCTCTCTCGCATATTTTTCCTCATGCTTTGGAATTTTTGTTCTTCTCCTTTTCGGAATCACCATGGATACGGACGATCGATCGGATCGGGTGTTGTGATTGGTTGGACGTGAGACTTGAGAGTTCGGGAAGACACCACCCACGCGAATTTAAGCCACGCCTCGGGATAATGGGTGTGTCCATTCAGTACTGTATACTTTAGTGTTGTGTATGTGTGTATATTAGAAGGGATGAGATAGAGGGAGAGAGTGTGTGTGTGTGTGTGATTGATCCTAAACATTAATTTCCTTAATTTATGCCTCCACCATATTTTGTACTGAGATAAAGTACGGTACATTAGCATTCCGACGTCATCCAATGGCTACGTAGGTCCCCGCGAATTTATTATACAGGTATGTCCACGTCACATGACATTGAAGCATGTTTTTACCCTTTCAGATATTTAAGAGTTTTTTTTTTCCATTAAATTCTTTTTTTTGGAGTCAGCCCTTTCTTTCCAACCAATCACCATTCATGTTTCACTGAGGATTATCTTCTAAAGGGAAAAAAATTGGGAAAAAAAATATTTTTTTCAGTCTTTTCCCTCTAAAAACTTCGAACTATAATCCCTTTACATTAGACTACTATTTATTTCAAGAGAAAAGAAAATTACACTTTTTTGTGTGCGAGTTTTTTTCCCGTGCTCCTTTCACCATAGGTAAACACAGGGACGTTAATCTATGGTATAATACCACCCACAGTAAAATTAATTACTAGATGGGTTCGTTTTAATTGCATCGTGGTTGTGCTATGGGTTTTAAGGAACCGAACCATGAAATCTTAATTTATATGTGCATGTTTTTTTTTTCCTTCTTTGAAATTTAATCCATTGGTTTTATATGATAGATTACAGCGTTTATGCTCAGGAAGATTTCTCCAATATATATAAAATAGATCTATGTATCTATACCCCTACATTCATTCTGCAACTGATCTCTAATATTAATCATAAACGTGTTTGAATCCCGTTATTGTAAGCAGTGGTGAAAATAAGGAAAAAAGCTGAGCTCAGGTGAAAATTATGTTTTAATTAAAGGGGAAAAATTAATTAAATCGATTTATGTTCAGATATGATATAGGCCTACTATCATCATCAGATGAGCCTATGTAGAATCGGACACTATCTACCAATAGTTGTCCAAACACTTTAGTTTAGTTCAAGTCTGGAGCTTTTTCTGCTTTAATATCAATCTGTACGACACCAAGTTCGCGCTATATAGGAAAAACTGGTGTGTGGTAAAATATACGGGGCGATCCAACGAACCTAAATACCACCCTGGATCCCCGGCTATCCCGGGTTAGAGTTCAGTGAGCTGCCCTTTTGTACTGGTTCTGTGCATTGCACGCTCTACACGATGAGCCCAGGGCAAATTGTTGTTCAGGGTCCCGTACATAGCTAGAAGTAACCGCTCAATGCACAATTAGTCTTAAATTATAGCTCTAGATCTTATCAAGTAGGTTTCCTATGGAAGTGAGCCCCACCCGTCCCCAGTTAATTACCGAATGGACCCATTCGTTAAGATAGTCCAAGTTCTAAGGGAAGATTTCCAGGATTAAAAAAATAAACATATTTTTCCTCTCATCATATTTTCTTAAATATTACTTAAAAGTTTCTTTTCTTCACAGCCGAATTTTTTCACAGCTGTCTGTGCCTTCCCCTTTAACCACCTATCGCGGCTCCCCCTTTCACTTGATTTTCACCCGTGGCTCCCTTAGGATCTCCCACGACCGTAAGTAGTACATGTGACCCTTTATGGTCCTGGGGAATCCCAAGACAGACCCGTCATTTGGGGGGAGGGGAGCGTTGCACCCCTGGCTTTTGAAAATACACTAAAAATGATGTATATATATATATATATGTGTGTGTGTATATATATATATATATACACACACACACATACATTGAGCACGTCTTTGCCCCCCCCCCCGAAAAAAAGTTGAAATGACGGCCCTGTGTCCCAAGGTGAAGAAAGCCAAGGGGGAAAAAATATATATAAATCCATAAAGGAAGGGGGGGGGGGTTACATAATGAGATTTGGAACTATGATTTTCGGCAGTAATTATATGGATGTATATAAGCTGCTGCTTCCAGCTATGTATGAGGTCCCCCAGAATGTCACTTTGCTCAGGGGCCAATGAATATCATGTTTGTTAATGGGACCCCCCCCCCTCCCCTAACACCTAAAAGGAATAGTTTTCATTTTTGATTACACAAATATCATATTATAGGCTTATGTGAACATCTTATTAATGTTAGGCAGTTTTCGAAATCTTTTTCTCAGAGATAGGTACCTTCTTCTCCTTCTTATTCAGTAAAGACCGGATAATAGAGGAAAAAGGGTTGAAAAAGACGCTCCATGGTTCCCAGTAAGAAAACCTCCCAAAAATAAAATCGCTGCAGATTATAAAGAGAGGCCACATAGCCCAGGATCCCGGGATCATAGAAAAAAAACGATTCCTCTCTTCACCCTTTCTTTTTAGTTCATTCAACTCGGAATTCACATCCTGTCCCCCCCACCCCTTTTCAGATGCGTGGACAAAAAAGGGAATCTTCCAGGTGGATTGATAAATAAAACCATAAAATAAATTATGAATTAGTTAAATTTTTAAAATAATAAGCTTCAATAAATATATGGTTTATTTCAGAGCCACCCTTTGGGGTGTCTGTCAGTGTGGTCGCACTGGGCCCAGTAGTTTGGGGGGGGCGCATTTAGTAAGAGAACACTAGTAATAGAAGTGAAAAAAAATATGCATACATCAAGCATCAAATACCTTTCTTTTGTAGTAAACAAAGTTTCGAAGCTTCAACTGAATCAGAATCAAATCACACACACACACGCACACACACACAGTTTCAGAAAAGCTTTCTCATTAATTCAGAATTTTTATCAATTCAAAGATTTTTTTTTCTTCCATTTATTCTGAATTTTCATACATTCTGGTTTTTTACCTGATTAATTCAGAATTTTCATCTCGCAATTCTGGAATTTTTCTCTCTCATTAATTCTGAATTTTCATTGGTGAGTAGATGTTTTTTCAGCATTCTTGTACATTCTGTGATAATTTCTATGAATCTTAGGATGCCCTATTCCTCTTCCCTCCCGCAATGTATATAAAATCGAGGCTAAGGAACCCCGAAATTATTTCCGCACTAGGCCCAGCGACTGATATAAGGGTGATCCAGCTATATTTTTATATATATAACTGCCCTGATTGGTTAAAACTTTTTTTTTGTCTTGAAAGTTTAAAAACTTTGCCTTCTTTACAATTTATATGAAGTACAAGCGTTAATATAGCTGATTCCGGAGCGGTGGGTGTGCAGCAGCACTTCAAGGTGCCATAAAATCTGACAGAGGTGACACAAAATATTTTTTTGATTAAATTACATTTGATGCAGTAATCTGGACAACTTTGATACTGATTTCCAACCGTTGTGATATGACAGGTTGCAACTAAAATGTATTTAAATCAAGAAAGGGATGTGTGAAATTTTTACTTGGATATAGCCTTGAACCTAATGAATTCAGATATCCGTGAAGCAAAAACATATAAGTTGCCATCTCATTTTTTGGCCTCACTTCCATGGGAGCAACATTCTGTACATGACCTCAAAAAATATTGTTTTTTAATTAGCCTTAATGCAAATAGTTTATTTTTGCTGATCAAAACATTTTCTAAATTTCTTTTTTATTCATGGGTATATTTAATATGTATCAAGTTGATAGTCAGGCTCAGGGCCGCCCATACCGGATGCAGGGCCCTGTGCAAAAACAATAGCGTTACCAGAGGTGTCTTAATAATTTCGGTTCCCTTTAGCACCGAATTTATACATTCTCAGGGAGAGGAGAATCAAAAATTCCGAAAATGGAAATCATGGAAATTCCGAAAATAAAAATCATGAAAATTCAGAACAAATAAAAGAAATATATATGAATATATATATTTTCAGAATTGATTAAAATTCAGAACAAATGAAATAAATATTTTCAGAACGGAATAAAATTCAGAACAAATGAAATAAATATTTTCAGAACTGAATAAAATTCAGAATAAACAAAAGAAATAATTCAAATAATCCGGAATTTCAAAAAAGATGAAAAAATTTAAAGAAAATTCCAGAAGTGGTGGAAATTCAGAATTTATGAAAGAAATAATTCCAATATTATTTCTTTATAAATGAAAATGCAGAATTACAGAATTCACAATTCAAAATTTATGAAAAAATTATTGTTATCGTAAGTACGATGGCTAACCCAAAATGAGGGGCCTGGTGCGACCGCACTTGTCCAACACCCTTGAGGATGGCTCTGCATGGGCTAATATTATCTGACTAGGAAATATGGATTCAGACTGACCAATGTGTGTTTCAACACGGCATACAAATTCCATATTGCAAGAATGAAACACATAAATTCGTACGATTCATTTGGATTTTTTAGCTTGGCATTCACGAAATTGTTGGTTAATAACCATTCGCATGAATAGTAGCTTACCTACGTTTAGATTTATTTATGGGGCAAAAGGGTAGAAAAAAATGTGGGCAAAAATTCGTAAAAAGCTATTTTTATAGCTGCGTTTGTCTTATTATTTAGATCAGTGTTTCCCAAAGTTGGAATATCACCCCTGGGGGTGGGGGCAATGGGAAGGTCCAAGTGGGCGGTCGAAGCTTTGGATGTAGTATAGGATCCTATGGATTGACTTGAGTTGGGGGCAATAAGAAAAAAAGTTTTTTGAAGAAGGGGCGATGGAACTAAAATTTTGTGAAACTACGATTTAGACCTAGCCACGTGTATAAATTATATATTGTAAATATGAATTCAATGAACGTATAAATTATCTCACACACACAAAAACAAAAGTTGCACTTCATCATAACCATGATCATTCGAAACTGTGTCAGTGAAGTATCATAATTGTGAGCTTAAAATAACTTTAAAAAACAATTAACAACATTCCGATATTACTTGATTATATTATATGGTGCACTGCCTGAAAATAGCTTTTTATTATTTTGGAAAAAAAAAAAAAGGAGAATTATAAATATATATATATTTAAGACAAAAATAAATGCAAATTTGAACCAATTTTCTCATTGTAGAGGTAAAAGAAATAGTTTTAAAGTTTTTCGTTATATAAAAACAATCGATAAAGAACACATAATTTCTACATCTTACCATGCTGTACTTTGATTTCTTTTTCTGTATCTTGGTGTATTTAAATAAATATGTAAATATGTGTTAAACTATACTTTAATTGATTCACATTGCAACGGATAACAACCATCTGAACAATGTTGATGAATGGTAAATAATTTATTCAAATACACATTTTTAAATTTAGAGGTTTGTATATTGCAAGTGGAGATAACCTCTAGTATTCGCACATCAATATACTAGATGAAACCTTATTTTATTATCTTTTTTTTCAATGAAGTGAAGAAATAATTAAATTAATTTCATCATCTCCCAAAGACTTCAAGGGGTTGGTGCATGCAAATTTTCAAAAATATGCATTTTCGAATTTTCAATTTTAATTTGAAATTTTCTGCTTTTAACTATATGCAAGTTTTATTTATACCTGTACTAGAAATATTTTTAAAATATTTCAATATAAACTGCTGGCAGGCATTATACTTATATGCTAATGTTTTCTACTAAAATGCTCTTTTCTCAAAACTAAGTTTTTTGTCAGATAAAGAACATTTTTTAAAATAAAAAACAACTCATTCAAATGTCTTGAAAATTTGTGTCTCTCAACACAATGGTGTTATATACTTTAACATGTGGATTTTTTTTATTAAAATTATTTTGAAAAATTTTATTGCACAAAATATGGGAAAATTTTGATTTTCGAAAAAGTTGCATGTTGTTGAAGTTAAAATTCCGGAAAAAAATTACCAATAATTAAAATCCCAAACGGTCGCGTTAAATTGCATAAAAATATCTTTAGCATTTGTGAGAAAAAAATTGAGTGCCTAAAGTGAATAGAAAATTTTTGAATGTTCCTTAAAAGAAGATTTTTCCCACAGGAAAGCATTGGAAGCCAAGATCATGCATTAACCCCCACCCCTTAAAAACATGCTGTTTTTTAATTAAAAATTTGATTCATTTTTTCAATATATTTTGATATTTTGGAAACGTATAAAACAGCAATCATTATCATGAAAAATTTTATTCAAACAAAAATATTTTGTAAAGAATAAAGTATCATTTTATGAACGGGAGAACAAATTATACCAATATAATACCAATAGTTTAAAGCCAAACTCAAAAGGTCATAACCCCTTAACAGGATTCAAACCCCGATCAAGTTGGTACGTTGACCTCAGCCGAATAGGAATAGGTAGTGTGTTCTTTCTAGGATAAAAATTACTCTACGACGAAGAAAAAACTGATCTTATCCATCATTTTATGTATATAAGATCTGATAATAATTAGAATTACAAATATCAATTATAGTAATTAATAAGCCTCAAAGGTTTGTATAGGGCATCAAGTGAGTTTAAAATATTTAAATTACTCACAGCAGAAAATTTTACCATCATTACTATCATCAACAATATTTGAATGGCACTATTTAGGATTCAATTAATTATGTTATTTAATATTTAACAATGGCTCTTTCTTATCCATAGTTTCCGTTGAAAATTTTCCCATCAAAAATCACAAATGCGTGATAAATCTGGAAATAAGTATATAAAAGCAAGTTGAGGAGCAATGTATTGTTTTATTTCTTCATTATAGATGTAACATTAAATATTTATTATTAAATGCTGATTTAAAAACTATACCAAAAAACACTACTACTATACAGCAGTATATAGTTAGCATTTTGAGAAGATATAAATTTTTCTCAACTTGTTCTTCTTATCTATATCATTTGTTTTTTTTTTTCTATTTTAGGGTAAGGATTCTATATTTTATAACAAATGATAGATAACCGAAACATTAAATGAATCAATTGAACAGTAATTAAAAGTATCAGACTGACATACCTAAATTTTTCAACTTACATTTAATTCGTCTTCGAAAGTTTAACGTGGGAAAAAGTAACTAAACACACACAAAATATTAAAAAAATGAGATGTCCAAGTGTATCCAGTGACTCCCTCTTTAGAATTCCGGTTGGTGGGGGAGGGGGGGGGGAGATATTCAGAAAAATTCGGAGAATTTACGAGTTTTTGAATTAAAAATAATACATAAAGGAAAATGAAGAAGGAACATTTTTTTTAAAGCAGTGTTTTTCTTGATTGCTCCATAAAGATGATGATAAAATTTCCCATGACTTCTTGACACAGTTAACATCTTTTTTTCTAAATAGGTTTTGCAGAACTTGAACAATTTGCATGGAAGTTATAATCGCAGAATTCTTGTATCAGTACAGCTTCTAGACCGCACACACATGCTCAACCCATGACTCGCTCACAAAAAGTAGCTTTCTGAGTCCATTTAACTTGGACCAGCTAATTCAGAACTAAATAAAAATGTTAGTCAGGAGCCACTGACGTTTGACCAGAAACAGTCCTTCTTAAAAGTGGCTTTATTTAATCCAGTGTATCTTGATCGGGACTTCCTCTACCACGTATAACAAAAGAGACTGCTCTGAAAACTGAACAACTATTCGTTCAATGGAAATTGATCGCACAGAAAAAGGAGACAACACTGGGTTTTGCCTTATCTTATTTCAAACATAAAAAATTCGAAACAGAGAACAATTTTATTTCATTTTGGTCCATGGCCCGTTACAAAACCCTTTCCTTGACCCGCGATCGGTTGTTATCAAACGACTTTGCCCAAGCACAGCAGAGTCGGAAGGAAAGAAGAATAGGTATTCTTCCACTTGCAGGGTAGGTATTCTCGTCGTTAGTTTCTTCAATTCATTGACATTTGGGCTTTACCTCCAAGTTTCCCGTGAAGAAATTAACCCTTCCCCCCCCCGGGGAGGGGGCTCTCATTACTTTACGGGATGTCCTAGTGCTTCTGTAGTTGCATATTGCGAAAATTCACTTCAGTCCATCTACATTCGACGTTAGACAGCTAAGATCTGGGTAAATTCCATTATCAGAAATATTTAATGGGTCATATTATAGAAAATAATAAATAATTTTAGCGGATAAAATAAAATAATTTTTTTCTAGAAAAATAAATAATTATTTAGTGACTAATGTTTCCAATTGGAACAACAGTCACTAATTTAATATAATTTTTTTTGAATATGATTTAATTTATTATACATTCTCAATGCATGATTTTCTTTATCCTTAATGCATGAAATTTAAACTTTTATATAGAAAAAAAATCATTAATTTGCCTGCATTGAAGCCATAAATTCATTTTTCCAAAATCACTCATTTTTGAGGAAGAACAAAATTCAAGTTTTCTTTCCAATTCTATTTCCATTGTTTCCTACGAACATGGGTGAGTCCGGAAAACACACAAAGAAAAACTTCAGATCAGAAAAAAAAATCAGAAAAAGAAACTGAAAGAATAAATAATGAAAGTCAATCAGAATCTGAAAAATAGCCTGTAAAAAATTTAAGACCGTATAACGATAAAACTGAAAACCGGAAAGAAATAAAAGGGTTTCTCAAGACATCCAACTACTCCTTATAAAAAAGGAAATCATAGAAAGGATGAAGTTTTCGAAGAAACTAACGGGTAAAGTCAGGAAAAACGACCTCCTCACCCTTTCTTTTCGGTATATTGAACCCAAAACTCGCATCCTGTATTTTTTTCAATTCCCAAAACAGGGACCAAACACTTTTCCAGGTGGATTCCCACGTACTCCAACGGGTAAACGACCCGTCCTGGAACAACCGAATCCCTCCCCCCCCCCACCACTCCACTCTTCGAAAACTTTTTTGGCACTATAACTCCTTCTCTGAAATCCTCCCTTCCCCCCTTTAGACTCCTGTTTTCCCCAAAATCAGAGGAAAAACAACAAAATGCACGGGAAGAGTTGAGGCAACGCGAGCGTTCAACTTTTCGTATGGTAGTTGTTGCATTACTAGTATTCGAAGGGTAGTTGAACTCTTTGGGGCCCTGTATTTGGGTTGGATATAGTTTTTTAAACTCTTTTTTTTTTTTTTAACATTCTCTCCCTTACCCTTACCAATGAATTTTTTTTTCAATGAATTTGACTTCAGAATATAAAAAAAAAATGATAATCGTTTCCTGTTGCTGTTACTGTATTTCCGATGTTGGGAGCCGACGATGTGGCAAACATTGACCCCTGTAGTCGTCAGTACTGGGGGGAAAAAGCAGAGAGGTCATTTACTGCCAGTGAATTCCGTCAGTGTCTGCAACTTGACAGATCGATAATTTTATGTACGGGGAAAAAATTGATATATTTTTTTACTGAAAAGTTCATAAATTTATTTTAACTAATTAACCTAATTACTCAATATTTCTTGATGGGAATTTTCAGATTCATATCAAAAGTTTAACACGAAACTTTGCATTAGGAAAATTCCGTAAATTTTGCATTTCAATCACTAATAATCGAAATAATTCGTTTTTTTTTAAAATTTAGGCACGTTCAAATAGGCACCATTCAGTGAATCGTCGTATCATTGCCATTTTAAATAAACTTTTATGATTTTTGATCTTCAAAAGCACAGAAAAGTACTTATTTTATGCTTCTAAGTACAGTTGACCATGTGATTGCATTATGAATTTGCCAAATTTGGCTATCATTTTTCGTGACGATATTTATTCACCTTTTTTCAATGAATTTTTTTCTTTCAATCTCTGTATGTCCAAGTTCTCTAACTTGAGAGCAGTGCCTGAGACAGATTATCAAGAAAAATACAAAATCGCCATAGATTAATATCCGAATTCCGATCTCATCTACTTCTAACCATGCTTATACTCTGCTCATTTCCGTCATATGCATGTACAGTGTATCCGAAAAACATAATAACTTAAAATGAAAGCTATTAAGTTTTCGAAATTATGTGAATTAAGGAAAATTAAGAACATTTCTCATCAATTTCCGAAAAAAATTAGTGTGAGATAAAACAACAGATTAAATTTACAGTCGTTGAGGAAAAAATAACTAAACATTAATTCAAGCATCGTCACTATAATTCAAATTTTATATATTGTTCGTGGTTTCGTATATTTAAAATTTTATAAATTAAATATTCCCATAGTATCATATTTAATAAATAATCAAACTACCAAGATATCAGTGTAAATGAATAATATAAACTGCATCTAACTCAGTGTTATGCGTCATATAAAAAAGTTTGTAACTTAAATAATTTCCATAATATTATCCATTTATTAATTCTTTCAGTGTTACGTTATTCAGTCAGTAAGACGGTTGCTTTAGATAGATATCCATTTTAGCGGTTAATCTATATATCCAGTGTGTGTGTGTGTGTGTGTGTGTTACAACAAAACAGTTTTAATAAATTTCTTTACTATATGTACTTATATTACAAAATTATAAAAAACATACTTTTTGCATATAAACGTTTTAAAAACACTCTGCACTCACTTTCAACATTAATTTTATAGTATCAATTAATAATATAAAGTATTATTATATCAATTATATACGAATAGTATACGTTTGTTATGAATGCTTAGAATTTTAAAATAGTCGGTTAAAATTTGGTTAATCAGTTGATTAAACGATTAAACTCTTTCGACTAGTCAGTTGAAAATTTACATTTAATTACATTAATTTACATTAAGTTTACATTTTAATTCAACATTACATTTAACATTTAATTTAATATATTTTATCTTTTTTTTATTCCATTTCAAAAATCTTGTAGTCCTGTTACAAAAAAAAATAGCTACTATAATGATAATTTCCCCCATTCCATTCACTATTCTTAAATTATATGCAGCTTCAGGAATTTCTTTACATTAATCTTATATGGCTACACACTTAAAAATGTACCGTTTTTACATGACAGTAGAACTAGTTTTTTTCTCTCCCGTGGATTTTTGTGTCCAAATTTAGGTGTGTCTTACACGAGAGTAAAAAAATACATATGTTATTGAGTCTAAGACAATCTCTTACTAGGAAAGACAATATATATACAGAAATTCGAATAAACTATATTCGAATTTCTGTAAGTGAATAATGAACAAGAGAATAAAATTATGTTGTGGAATCATTTTTTTTAAGTCCTGTCCAGATTCGGTTGACAAACATGATAAATAGATACCATTTCGGTGAATAAAACTATTCAACTGAATGATATTTAGTGCAAAATCTTTAAACTTAATGTAATAGTACCTAAGTAGTTCTTTCCTAGATAGATATTGAATTTCTCTAATATGCTTTTCTTTTCCACCTCATTTTCACAATACGCATAGAAAGTGTAAACTGTCTTTAGTAGAGATTAAGGTTAAAAAAAGCTATTCCGCTTAATTTTTTAATAAAGTACACAGTGAAAAAAATTAATAGAACAATTTTAACTGAATTTTGCCTGACTGGATATGAGGTTGAACTGCTAAAATATGTGGTTTTAAGTCCCAGAATTCTCTTAAAAAAATCCACTATTTGTTTTCGCGTAAAATGATCCTTTTGTTTATCACACAGACAACTTTTGTTACAATAATTATGAAAAGGATAGATTTCAAATGATTATAAGCATTTTTAATGATATTTTGTGTGGTATATATACATGGTTGTTTGAAGCCTAATGTAGTATCAGATCATGTTGATAATGAAAACTGTCTTATTATATGCAAAAATATCTAATAATGATTTTTTTTACTGAGTCGCTATCTTCTTTTCAAGACTTCACATTCTACGTATTTGTTTTATACGAGTGCTTCAGCGATATACTTTTTTGGAATTTTTAATTTTCAATTTATAATAAAAACTTTTCAATTTCTTAGAATATTAACTTGTTGCATTAAATTGCGATTTCTAGGTATAAAGTGTAAAAGAAACACGGCTGTAGATCACTCAAAAAATATAAACTTAATTATTAGTTTCAATAAGAAACCCCGCAAATATGCCTTTAAAACTTGAATATCAATCGCCGATAGACTAAAAACAGTGATCGGCGCTACAACATATTGTTCAAAAGTCTGTGTTCACATTCCAAGTTTTTATGATTGTGAATTTGAGTCAGAAGAGTTTCAAATATTTGTTTATGAAAATGAATTATTAGTAGTGATTTGTACAGGAATTCTCAAACTTTTTATTTTTGATGTTGAAAATAACATGCCTTGGTTGTTGTCGGTGACACACACATAGACCAAAAGACTTTAAAAAATAACATTCAAAGCTTAATGAATCCACCGTTTTCAAAAACTAAAGTTTCTGTAAATTTTGAATACTAAATTGAAGTAGGGTATACCAGATATGTGGAATATGTTTTTTCACTGTTTCACTCCCATGAAGCAAAATCATTAGCATCTTACGTTAATTAACTATTCGAACAATGAACTAAAGAACCTGGACTATCTTTATAATCATTACTAAGGAAGAAAAATTTTTGTTGGAGAAATTTCAGAAATACACACATTTACCCAATTGCATTTTTAAAACTTGAAAACTTTCTTTCATAGGTAGATCGAGCTTTTAATTAATGTGTTTTATTTTTAGGGGGGTTCTTATTTGAAAATAGATCTCATATAATAAAAGAAATCTAAAACTATAGGAGACAAATTTCATACTTGAGAAGGAAAACAGTTTTTTTAAACTTTTGACATGGAGTTTTTTTTTAAACAAACCAAAGAAATTCCATATTAAAAGTTTAAAAATTTGAAATCAAAGAACTTCATTTTCAGAAAAGTGAATATTGCATTGTAATTTCATATGATTATTTTCTGTTCACATCCTTATAATTACATTTATTCATCTTATATGTAGTTAATTAGTTCCTATATTCTAGCTACATTATTAAAAATTTAAAAATTTATAGCACTTAGATGCCGAATGCATACGGTAAAGATGATCACTTCAGCTGGTTTCATCTCCTCACTTTTGAGAAAAGTGTTCACTTTTCCAAAAAAAAACACACACACACACGCGAGCACATTTATTTTCATAGTGCAAATCGGAATGTAAAATTCCAAATGTACATCTAGTTTAAATTTGTGAAATTTAAATATTCCGTGATAAATTAACTTATTTGCATCCAATTAGTTTGTGAATTTCATATGCTATTGGCCAAATATTTTGCGATTTCATCTAACTTTTACCGAATTCCATCTATGAAAGTTTTAGTTTCTTTGTGAATGAGAAGCATTTTCCGTCTCTCTTTTTTCGTACATTTAAATTCACAGAAATTTTAAATCACTTGAATGTAATGATTATAATTTATCAACTAGTTGAAACTTTCAGTTATTATACTCGTAATAATATGAGTTATGAAATTTCACTGCTCAAAACAAAGAGAGACGTAGTTTTTATTTGAATGTGATTTTCAAACATTTTAATTAATAAAATATTGACAAAGAACATTGTTAGGTATTCCCAAAGAGTTGTGTCCCGACAGTTGGTCACATCAACCAAATATAAATCAATTCAAATAAATGATACATATTTCTTCAATTGTTTAAGCAATGTATTATATGAATCACGAAAAATTTTAATCTTTTCTCATTACGTTAAAACTATTTTCGAAAAACATTTTGAAATTTCAAATTTACTTGAAATAACAGTTAATAACAAAATACGGACACTGTTTCAGCATGAAGCCGTTCAGAGTCTACCGGAATGATGAGACTGATTTAACGGTTGATCTGAAATGACCAACCGCATCATTTAGCTCAGCTTTAAAATTGCACATTCAGATATTCTTAAGTGTCCAAATTTTTTATCTTTGATGTGTATATAGTTTTTGAAGTAAAGCCAGAATTTTGAAACTTCTATGAAAGAAAATTTTTCTTTCAAGTGGAATTTAGATACTTGATATCTCATACACCTTGGTTATTATTCGCGCTGTTTAATAAACTTTCCTAATAAAATAAGAGCTTTATAGCTCTTAAGAAGTCCCTAAATTGTGGTTAGTGTTTTATCCAGAAAATTTCTTCAAATTTTTTCAACAATAATTTACGTATTTTTATAAAGCATGAAAAAAGCAAACAATGTTATAGCATCACAAGAATTTCAAGTTTTCACAAGCATTCGAGAGCTGTATTAAAATCACTTAAAGTGCCATACCTGATTGCAAGAGGAATGAATTCCTTCACATTGATCTTTTATGTTTGTAATTTCCGTTTCAAAATAAAGGTGGTCCAGGAAAGGGTGATTAATTAAGATAAAAATAATAATAATTACAGAAAATTAATCATTATCTTTTTTTCTGATCAATTTTGTGTGTGTGTGTTACCAATCAGACTAAAACTTTATATTTTTCCTACAACATCTAAAGTTCACAAATAAGTAACTTATTAGTCAGAAAGTCTTATAAGTCAAGAAAGTCACTTGGTTCTGATTGTAAAAAAAAATTATAAACTTTTTATCGATAACAAACCTAATTTCCATCGATACATTTCATACCAAACTTTCCATAATTCCTATTATATACAGTGTTATAACTGGAAGTTTTAACTAATAGTTAATAAAAATAAATAATTATTACACTTGTTTCGATGTCCAAAACACAAATTCGATGCTCTATGTACAAAAGGAGAGAAATGAAAATTGCGTCTTGCTCACAGAAAACCAAATTTTTCATGGATGAAACTATAGTAAAGCATAGATTGAATCAAAAATATACATTGAAACTAAATAATTATTTTTATTCAATTCATTTTAGTGCACTCAATTATATTTTGCAAACCAATTACTAACAGTTATTATTTCGGTAACGTTATAAAAATGCTAATCTTTTGAAGTAAATGTAAAAATATCTACTGGGTGGTAGTTTTAATTATAAATACATTATTTATATCAAGTATTAAAACTAATTATTCCTATATAACTCTTTATTTCATAAAAGTATTCGAGAAAATAAAAAAAAAACTTAAATTTTTATGAATTTTGCATTTAAAAATATTTGTGGTATACATGCTGAATAGGAATTTATCAAGTATAGGTGTATTCCCAATTTTTCAATAAATTTCTGATATCTATATAATAATATGGATATGTTTTCAATATCTTTAAGGCAAAACGCAAAAACATAATGGACTTGAAAATTCTGAAGTTCGGACATTTCATGATCATTTTGTGCAGCCTCCGTGTGATCCTAATTGAGCACATGAATCTACTAATTTAGTTCAAGGGTTTATTTCAGCTCGTATTTCCTCTCAAGATTTCTAAATCTAAAAATAAGATATTGACTGTATATTCGGAGCTTCGAAAGCGACCCGCTATGAAAGGAGAGAAAAAAACAACTCAGCCCATTAGTTCTACACTGTTATTTCAGTTTTATTTTGCGGCAGTAATTTGTTGGTCGGAATCTTTTCCCGGAAGCCATTCGATCACATATAAACAGTGCAAAATAAAACTCCACCTCCTCAAACGCATATTTATAGGCACCGAGGTTCTCACGAGAGAGAGAGAGAGAAATAGGAGAATTTTCTTATCTCCTCAATAGGATTAAAATGTCTTCCCGTTTCCTTTATTGGTCCCAAATTGGCCTCCGTCAACAATCACGAGTTTTGAAAATTTAATGGTCCACCGGATGGATTAGATAGAGACTTCAGGCCCCACTTTTACTCATAACGGAGGATCGTAAATCCTGCCCAACGGGCAGTTTTCGGAAAATCAGGTCTTCACAACTTGAAGCAGCTGATCATTCTTCCATAGCAATAACGTAGTTAAGCATTATAAAAGAAAAATGGATTCTACCAATTTGACTTTGCTTTGTAATAATAATATCCGTAAAAGCAGTAAATTTTATTACCGATTTGCGGGAATTGGCATTATACAATTTTTATTTGCCATCGATTGTGACCATCTGCGGGTTTTTTTCCCTCTGATAGTGGTTAGTATTATTCAGATAACAAGCTTCCAAGACCATACGTTGATAACACCCTTCTCACCAATAGTTTTTCTTGTTCATTCTCAAGACGTGGTGTGTTATAGAGAGCAATAAAAACTAATTTTTTAACATCTTTTGGAATACGGTTTTCGAAGCTGCCAATTTAAAGAAATATATACGTGGATTTCTGTTTAACACAAGACATCCTGATGGCTTTCTACGTCTCCTTTGTAGCACGTCACGATTCTCATATCTTTTGGGTGCTATTTTAGTTATCTTATATAATATAGCATTAAGTTCTACAAACTAGTTTTCGATCATTTCCGTGTGTTAGAAATGGTGTGACCATGTTATTATGAACACGTGATTATCAATAACATTTTTTTATGAAATGAGAACTGCACAGGAAATCGTGAAACAAATAAAAGAAATGTTAATAAATTTATACTTGGCTAAATGTGTTTCCTTCTATAACTCCTAGATAACTCCTAGTTATTCATGCGAAAATAATTGCTCTATTGCTTGTCTCATAAATTTTCCCAATTTTGAGTTTCGAATGAATACAAAAAATTTCATTTCAAAAACAATATTATTCAAGTTTGAAATTTTTATATGTACGATGCATTGCATACATTGATGCATTTTTTATACCAAAAATTATTTTTATTAAATTGCAAAGATGCGATTATTTCAGATATATATTTTAAATCAATACTTAATCATTGGTATCAATGCTTAAAAATCCGCAAATAGTAGTTCTGAGGTCACAAAATTTTCATATGGGTAAACCAATTTTTTTGTGTTTTGTGGACTCTTAGTGAAAGTTACTATACTGGGAAAAAGTTGTTCTAAAACATAATTCAGAAATTATATATTATAAACTCACGATCTGAAGTTTTAATTTTTTTATAAAAAGACGTAAATGTTTTTCCCAACAGTAAACTTTCTTTGTATTCAGTATTTTATTCAGAAAAGATTTTAGGGATGATACTGTTAATACCGATGAAGTAAACAGTATTATCGATAAATGGTCTCAAGACCATTTTCATCACGTATCTATTCCATAAATGTGTGAGCATTATACATTCAACTCTTGTGAGTATTATACATTCAACTCTTGCGAGCGTTATACATTCAACACTTGTGAGCATTCTGCAATCAGTAATTTATTTTTGTTTAAATATATATTTTTTACAGTCAAATTTATGAAACATTTTCCCTGAATAATAATTATTTCCTATTTTATGAAATATTCGGTGAGAAAAAAAAGGAAAGAAATATATGTATGTGCACATCAAAGTTTACAAATTTTAACAAAAACAAAATCTATAGTTATAATATGCTATTAATATATTAGATACGCAATATACTTCGCTGCGAAATGATGAAAACACCTTTATCCTATCTGTATTTCCGTCTATTAGACGGAGTTGAAATTACCATAAAAAGAGCAAAAAAAATTGAGAAGGATTTCTCAAGAAATTGTTCATCTTTTACTCGAAATTACGAAATCACTGTAAACACTTCAAAATCATGTTGCCAAAATTCACCGCGGTATTAAGAACAAGGTTCTCCGAAACAAAACCTGAAGCCGTATATAGTACATGTTTGTTATTCATATTTTTTAAAAGGATTTTATGAAACTTAAAGAAATAGTTGTATGTAATCCAAAAAACAAAATCAAATTCTGCTCCGATTTTTTTTTTGAGACAAAAATACTCAGAAACTGGAAATATTTCAACAATCAAAATAATCCATCAAAATATTTTCTGGTATTTATAATCGTAGCCTATATATTATGGTTCACATCAGATTCGCAATAACAATCCCAACTCTGACTATCTATCAAAAAAAATCTTGATTTTATTTACAAAGCGGATTGAGAACTGATGTCTTAATACTGTATATTTAGTAACTACTACAGTACCGTTATGTGTTATTCACAAGAAACTACTAAGCAGCATTATTAAACACCAGAACTTTTATTGAAAAAATTTGGCTGACGTTCAATTCAAGATATCACACCTGAACAATGTAAAATTCAATACAATGTCCCTTCATTTTTTTTTCAAACTGTATAAGTAAAAAATATATATATATTTGCACAATTCATTATAAATTTCTTTTTTAATTCATGAGCATTATCACTTGGAGCCTTTTTTTGAAATCGCGTAGTGATTTTCTAAAAACTACATTTGTAATCTTTATATCAAAACTTATGATTCAGATACAAAATGCCTAGCGATAGCAGAAAATATCAAATTCTTAAGCAACTAAATGCTTAACACAGATTTTTCCCCCTTCAAGAAAATACAAATAGATGGGATTACTGTTTAAAATATTTTAAAAATCTAAGCAATCCTTCAAAGGAATGTGATTTAACCCATTGACGGAGGTTGATAAGAAAATTTGCCATTCGAAATTTGAATTGTTTTCCTTTGCCAATAAATGGTGGGAGTGGTTCCACTCAGAGTGTTTTTATTCTTTCCAAAAATCAAAGTCGTCTTTAATGGGTTAAAGTTAAATGCGTGTTTTTCAAATCCATTCATAGCGGAAGTTCTTGAATTCAAGGATGTCAGTCATACAATGTGAATTTTCCCAAACTTTCAAACTACTATACATTTTTCTAAAAAATGCAAGCCAAAAAATACTGAATGGTCTTGAATAATGATAAAAAAAAATATTTTTATTCAATTTACTTCTTTTAGCAATTACAAGCGATCGACTATATAAAGAAATAATAACCTCGGTACCAAAGCAGTTTAGTCTGTTTTTCAAAAGGAAATTTAATACCAGCTTCAATTTTAGATTATCATGAATCATTCGCTTAACCTGGTTCATTTGCATCCCCCCCAGTGCAGATCAATTAAAGAATAGCTTATATTATTTTATAATAGCTGATCGTTAAACGTTGTTTATGAAATCAATTTAAGGAGGCTTTTGTATACGATTTAATAGTTGGACAGCTTAACAGAATAGATAACTTAACACACTTTATCATTAATTCCATATATTATGAAATGAACGTTGGAGGTTTGAATTTCGTGTGTGTGTGTGGCCATCCATTAAATACTTAACATCGGTATTTTTTTAAATTGAAATTAACATAACTTTTGTTAATTCTTTTAATGACATCGGTAAATGATTTTCTTTAAAGTTTTAACAATTCAAATGTACGAATGCATTGGAAGAATTTGATCCTGGTTTGTCAATGACGGCTAAAAAAAGCAGCTTTAAAAGCTCTATAGAATCAATTTTTAGGGTTCGTATACACCACATGCAACTTAATTGAATATTTTACATGAAGAAACGTATTTTCATGAAAGTAGGAATGTAATGTAGTAGCTCATGATGGAATTTTTCATAAGATTTGAATGAATGATTAGGTCAGTTTCAAAAATGGTATAATACGACTTGCAAAATAATAAATATCAAGATTAAACGTGGCTTTTACTCGAAAAAATCGATTAAAAATTCAATGTCAAAAATATTAACTGTCAAAGTCTGTCAAGTGATAACTTGCTACATCAGTTAACTTTTTTAGTGGGAAATTTCCAAACAATCGATCACCATTTAATATTTATTCCCAATTTTGTTTCCAAAAGCTTAATAAAATGTGAGGCGGTGTTTTTTTTCTTCAATCAATGCATTGTTCTAATCTTTATCAGAATGAACATTTTCACACATTTTTATAATGTACGTACTCTATCTTTCACATGATGAAGTAAGTTTTCTGATTTTCTTTTCATTTTATTTTGTATTTTTCTCAGTTAAAAAAGTATTTTCCAATCTGTGGACTCTGTGGAATAGAAATAAATGTTCGTCGTAAAATATTTATTTCTTAAAGTTGTTTAAAATTTTTTTGTTTTATTTTGCTCAAAAACCGAAAAAAAAACATTATTTTGTGGTTTTTTGTACTCATTATAAAATTCCTGTCATAATTTAGTATTTTTGTTCATACATATACATATATCTACCTCAAAACACAGAAAACACGATAGAAAAATTCATGCTGATTTCCCTTTTTTGTGGGGTTTTTTTTACAGAAGAGAAATTTAAAAAAATATTTACACTCCCCTGAGCGCGTGAAACCGAAACTTTGAAATATCGCATAAAGAATTCATGAATTCGCAGAGGGGAAAAAATCTGTTTTAGTGTCGATCCTGAAAAACTACACTAAAAAGGTTAAATACTTAAAAAAACAAAAACTTTAATTTTTCAACACAAAATCCACTTGTACTGGCTACATGTGGTATTTTTTATTTTTTTTGAAATAAAATAGTTTTTGTGAGCATGAAGTCTTACTACTTATGGAAACAATTTTGAGAATATAGTTTTTCTTCAGATATATATATATTCATAATTTCCTGTTTATTCATTTCCATATCACTGTAACCAATTATAATAAATAGATGCAATAACAAAAAGTGGTTTATTGAAGAGAATATATTGTATAGCTGTGCAAGAGAGAATGTGAATTGCTGGGACTTAGTTAAAAATTCATTTTTGTCAAAGAAAAATTACATTTCTAGCAAAGAAAAATTACATTTCTGTACAAAAATTTGTTTATAAAATTATGTTTTATATAATACCGAAATCATTTATATTTTCAATAAGTTTCAATATAGTATTTACTGGGATTATAATATTAGGATTTATCGTAAGGCAAATAATTCCGAACTGATCCCCTTTTTGTCCGAGACATATATTGGGTCTATTAGTGTCAAGTCGCAAGCTGAGTTCTGAACCTGTAATTTTGAGGAGGGGGGGGGGGACCGATATAGGAGTGTAATATATTTCAGGAAAGTGATTTCTACTGCAGTAATTACCAAGTATAACTCCGAAGTTTCTTGCTTCTACTCGTAAACATATTTCAATCAGAGTTCGAGAAGTTTTCGCATTTACAAGAAATGATTATCAAAATTGATTACCACTTACAACAGAGGAACTACTGAAGATAAAGCGATAAAGCTGTTGATAAAGCGATATATACTTTAAAAAAATTATTTAAAAAAAAATCATTTCAGATGTAATATTCAAGCTATTATATCTTTTTGTGAATAAAACACATCCGATATACGAACTACGATATCAAAGAAAATTTTCGGTTTCCTATATAAAATGGAAATTTTTACCTTCCATTTTCTGTTTAAAATCAAAAGTATCAAAATATCCTCAAAAATTACTCCCTCCTTGTCATATGCAGTCTTTCAAACGAAATATGAATAAACTACTTTTCTTAAAAGCATCGATGATTTTACATTTCAACAAAATATCAAACGGAATTTTAAATACAGGGTTATATATCGACCCATTTATTTACCACATTATGCAAAGTAATAAAAAGATAATAGTAATAATGAAAATAATTACCCCGTAATTATTTGATAGGTAATTTCAGTTCTAACTGAAGACAAAAACAATGAAAATAAAAAACACTGTTTCCCAAATAAATTGTACATAAGTTATCTAACCTAGAAGGCCTACTTTAATGTACCGTCAACAGATAAAAGGTTAAATATCCCGAAAATATCAACCAAATTAAGAAAATTTCATGTTTATAAATCATAAAATTGAAATCACAAAAAGTACGCATTTATTTATTTCTCGATGATTTTCAGCATTTCCAATTTTCTAAAACTGGAATTAAATCTGCAGAAATAATTTTGGTACGCATTTCTTTGGTCATACTTATACGAATACGATATTCCTACTTAATGGGTTCTTGATGTTCTTGCTATTCTGGGCCAACTATTGTTATTATTATAATGTTTTTTTTTACTAACTTGTTCTTCCTGAATTAACACGTATAACATGATCGATCTGAGAAATTCCTCCATTTTAAAATAAACTTTATCAGTCTTCCAGAAATTTTTGTGAAAAAAATATGAAACTGATCACACAACGGAGTTTTTGGGGGGAAAAGAAAAACATTTAGCGCATCAAGTAATCCTGTCACGGAAATCATTGTAATAATTCAGAAATATCAATCTTCAAATTGTTTATTCCTCTGAAACATTCAGGTTTTTTTTTCTTTCAGTAAAGTTTCACATGTAATAAGTACCAAAAGGGTGAAAAAAGGATTTGAGTAGCGGCAGCTGCATCTTCAAAGCATGATCATATGAAATCATCAAAATTTTTTAAATTTTGTTTTGAGGATTTTCAGCATTTCTAGTTTTCTAAAAGTGGAATTCAAAATCTGCACAAATAATTTTGATACGAGTTGTTTTGTTTGGTCATACTTATATATCCCATGAATATGGTATTCTTAACCCCGTAACGGCCAATGTTCCGAATTAGGAAACATCAGTTTCATTAATTAGAAAAAAATATTTTTCTTACACGGAAGCACTTGAATTTCTTTTCCTGAAAGTGTAAGATTCGAAACTTAGTTTTCAAAACAAAGAAAAATGTATTTATTTCATCACTTGTATTACAAACTTAAATTTCTTAAATAATCTATTTTTAAATATATTTTTATAAGGATGAATAAAATTTAATTTTTTGTTTTTAATTTTAATGTTCTTTCTATGGACCTAGGCAAGTCTAGAAAGCATGTAGGAAACTTTTTTTCATAAATTTTATGATCGATATCTCTAAACTAAGAATCAGAATGATGAAATAGCAGAAAAATTCAAAAAAAAAATCATTTCTTTTCTCAATTCAGCCGGTAAAAGATTTACTGACGCTTACTTAGGGCCATTTTTTCATAATCTTGTGCTTACTTTTTTTTCCCAGTACAACGCTCCTCCTAAATTACATGGACCACATAATCAGTTTGAAAAATTCATCCATTTGAAAATAAACTTTTTCAGCATTTCAGAAATTTTTGTGAAGAAAATATGAACGTGATCACGATGAAGTTTTTGGGAAAAAATAATTATTTTGCACATCAAGAGTGATACCCTATCACGGAAATCATCAGCAATAATTCAGAAATACCAATCTCGAAACTTATTGTTTGTTCACCTGACACACATTTGGGGGTTTTTTACAAAAAAACTAGCATGTGTGTGTGTGTCTCGTAATAAGTTCCAAAAGAGTGAGAAAAGGAGGTTCACAGAGGTAGTCGCACCTTCAACACGTGATCATATGAAATCACTAAAATTACACATAATTTTATTCACTTTTTTTAGGTTTTTTTTTTTAGCATTTTCATTTTTCTAAATTTGTGTAATTCACTAATCTGTAGAAATAAAATTTTGATACTTGTAACTTTGTTTATAGGCTACTTATAAATCCCGTGAATACGATATTCTTTATTAGCGTCTATTTAGTGCCATTTTTTTCCATGCTCTTGTTGTTTATTGTTTTTTTAATAAAACGCTCCTTTTGAATTAAATGCATCACATGATGGATTTGAAAAATTCCCCCACTTGAAAACAAACTCTATCAGTATTTCACAAATTTCTTTAAAAAAATATGAATCTATGATCACAACGGAGTTTTTGAGAGAGAAAAAAAAAACATTTCGTACATCAAGTAAAACGGTCACGGAAACCATCCGTAATAATTTAAAAATACCAATTGAGAAATTTGTTTTTTTGTTCATCTGACACATTCAAGTTTAAAAATAACAGCGTATATCGTAATAAGTTACAAAAGGGTGGAAAGACGTGGGTCAAAAGCGGCTGCTGCACCTTCAAGACATGATCGCATGAAATCACTGAAATTACACATTTTATAAATTTTTTTTTTAAGATTTTCAGCATTTCCAGTTTCCTAAAACTAATAGTTAGAATCTGCAGAAATAATTTTTATACACATTTCTTTGGCTATATTTATAAATCCCATGAATACGATATTCTTGCTTAATGTCCCTCTTTAGGGTCATTTGTTTTTATTCATTATCCAGCTTACTTCCCTATTCTTTTTTCAAATATCTCGTTTTTTCTAAATTACACGGATAGCATGATCAATTTGAAAAATTCCTTCACTTGAAAATAAACTTCATCAGTCTTGCCAAAAAATTTTTGTAAAAAAATATGAACCTTTGATCAATGAAGTTTTTGAGAGAGAAAAAGAATCCTTTTACGCATCAAGTGATCCTGTCACGGAAATCATCCGTTATAATTCTGAAATACCAATCTTGAAACTTGTTGTGTTTGTTCACCTGACACATTCAAGTTAAAAAAAAAAACAGCACATGTCGTAATAAGTTCCCAAAGGGTGGAAAGAAGGGAGTTCAAAAGCGACTGCTGCACCTTCAAGACATGTATAGACGACAACGTAAATCATTGGATTACAATTACAAATGAACGAGGCGTAGTTTCTTGCTATTATATATATTTTTTCTAAAAAGAGACTTGTCATTTTTCTTTTTTTATGAAATCAGTTATCATTCGATCTAGTTCAAGTCATATCTTGTGCGGTCATGTCAAAATTTATGACATTCGAAATCACATTTCAGATACATCTGCAGATGTAACCACTCCTTCGGGATGAAGGAAAATAAAAGGAAGAGCAATAAATATCCGTCACATAGATTATATCTGATTATTCTCGTGTGGGTTCTGTGAGTTTAAGGCGCAACTAACACATGTCGTATGTGCATCGGCGGATACATCCGTTTACTAAGAAATTATGCAACTCAAGCAGAGAAAGTCTTTGTGGTGTTTCGACAATTTACAAAAGCTTCAAAGACAAAGTCATGTTGATAATTTTTCCATTAAAATCTGATTTTTTTTGGTTTTAAATAAAATTTGATACGTTTACAAAGACATTTTTTTATAAAACAACGTATCTCTCTCTTATTAAATGTTTAAATAATGTGTGACTGTACACTTCTCTATATTTCACTATAAAAATATGTGTTTATTGCTGTAAGTGCCTTACATGAGAATTTGCATTATTTCACGATCCCTGGAAGTCGATTTTTAAAAAATGGCTTTTATATTTCATTCAATTGCAATTCAAATGCAAAAAAATTCGGGTCAATCGGTTAATTCATTCTTTGAAAATAACAGAAAGGAATAATGAATTTTACAGTGACAAAATATGTGTATATAACAAAAAAACTTTCAATGTGATTTTCTGATGGCAGTTTCATGTTCATCCGAAAGATTAAAATTTTGACATCTGAGTAAAATGAACCTCCGATTTTGCAATTGACCAACGGGAAGCATTTTCAAAAAAATATGAATATTTCAAATTTATATATGTATTTTTAAACTTTAAAAATTCATAAGTTCTAAGGAATGGTCACATATCCTTTTTTCAGGTTCAGTTTAATAACACATGTCGAATAAACATTTCTGAAAAACTTCAGAATTTTTGATGCAGTAGTTGTTTTTTTTTTTTAATCTTACGGAAAATCTCAAAAACTGCAATCAGAAAAAATCGAGTCCAAAAAATGTGGGGGTTTTTTTTTTCATACATTTACCCTATATTCTTTTATTTCAAGAAAAAATTATCCCATTAACCAATTCCGTTGTATTTATTTGCATTGAATGATATATTTTTTAATGTTAGGAATCGTGACAACCCCCCCCCCCAATCCAGTTTGATGGATAACGATCCAAACGATTGAATAATACACAGTATTATTTATATATAAGTATAAATCGTATTTCGTATATCGTTAAGTTTATCGTATTTTATTTTTAAAGAAAAACGATAAACATGTTGGAGTAAATCGAGAAACTATCTATACTTAGAATAAGACAACCAATAAAAACATTTTATGGGCACTGTATAATATTTTATCATGTATATCTATATTGTTTATAATTGTGATAATTTTTTCAGCTATCGTTTTTTTTTATCTAAAAATTCAGGTGCGTATGACAACATATTGACTATTTTTACTATTACGCACAGTGACTATTTTTATGTGAGATAAAACTGCTATGAAATGATTTGCAGAGAAAAAAGAAATGTGCATACTCTGTTTTCAATTATTCTGATGATTGTGCTTGTCTGTTTATTTTCAGTTGCACTGAAGCATAGTTTATGAAGTACAATATCAATATCGCGAGCTCATCTTATAAAAGAGCATTATTTCATGAAACTTCGATCTGGCAAGTTTTGAGCTTGTAGCTGATAACCATAAATTAATTTGTGCTCATTTTATGACAATAGGCGGTTCCCTACTTTGCAAAAGTGAAAACGATTCTCAAATGATAATACTGTCCATGATTCTAATAAGCGGCGTCTATTGTATTTGTAATATTTGATATCATATGTGCATGAAAAAGAAGACATTGGTTTTCATTTGTGTTAAAATATTCACAAGGAAAAAAAATCGCAAACCCAAAATTAGTCATCATCAACTATATCAAAATGATATTTACCATCTTGAGCATCGCTTATAATTCACAAGGCGAGTTTAACTTGATTGACGATTTACGACTCTTATACTAACAAACCAGTTTTCGCCTCTTCACCCAATAAATTAAGATTTATCTGCGGGGGACTAACTGAGAATTATTAGCAAAAGAGAGGAGAGAGAGAGAGAATTTTACTGGCGCTTGTCTCTTCCAAAATTATTCACCTCTGACGAAAGTCAATTGAAAATGCAACGTGCGATGATTGAGATTGTGTCTCCGTGGAATGACAACAACAAAACCACTAGTTTCTCGACATTTTAAGATGTCGCTTCATCTCCGCTACTTAAAACAACGATTCTCCATTACTTTAGGCAGCTTTTACATTTTAGGGAGAAAACCGACAAATTTTCTGTGTTATTTATAATGGCAGAGCTGTAATGGAATATTTATTCGTGTTAGCACTGGTCATCAAAAATTTTATATATTTTAACGTTCCCGGATACATAAATATTTGCTTCAATGTCAACGAAATTTACAAAAAAAAAAAAAATTCCAATACGCTTTCAAATTTTAAAACATCTCGGATTATTTCCTGATACAACTTAATTTGAAGTGGTATAACCCTTTCAGATCCGAGCATTCAATTGTTGGAATTTTCAAGATATTTTTGCATTTTGATCTCGAAAAAATACATTAAAAACATAAATCAATGTGTCTTTAATTTGTTTCCAAATTCATTTATTTATTTTTGTGAATAAATAAATCACTTCGTTCAATTTTTTTTCAGCCAAGAGAATGCAAGATATATTCATCATCTTCACGTACAATTTTTTTCAAGAATTTTATTGCTAAATTTTATGTAATAAATCGCACTTTTCTGGAAGGCACTTTCTCTCCTGTGAAGCTTTCTTAAAAATCTCTTGAAAATTCATCTTTAAGTGCTGCCTTCTGATGAAAGCCCCCAAAGTTCATATTTACCATATTTCTATGTCAAGACAACTTCCCTGAGGTTAAAAAAATCCACAGTAAGAAAAAGCAACCACCACATTTGTGCAGGGTCTGAAAGGGTTAATGAGGAAAAAACATTATACTCGTGGCCCTCACATCCTGCAGCAGGGGCCCTCTAAGCTGGTTCTGTGGAGATCCGCAGGCTACATTTTTCACGGACCCTCCTAGAGTAAATTCATAGTGTGAAAAACAAAAGAATAATGGAAATCATTCCCTCTTGGCTGGAGGCTTGTCAGACATATGCTTGTACCCTTGTAGGACCATGATTATACTATACATAGTTATAAGAAAATATTTCCTGAAAGATTTTAACTAATACAAAATAATTACTTAAGGAAAACAAAAAATGTATATATTTCTTAAAATAAATTGAGTTTTTCTAAATTTTCAATAATTTTTTTAAAGTTAAATAATTAGCAACTTTGAAAATGGATTACCTTTTACTAAAGTTGTACGAAGAAATTCTTTTTCTTCTAAGTAACGGGCCTTCAACCTTTCAGCCGTAATGGCGAAACTAAATCTTTCCATAAACTCCGTAGGCCACAAAGCCATATTGCGATATATGGATAACATCCAGCATCACGAGGACAATGTACAGTGATATCTCAACGGATGCGCCAACTTTCCCCGAATCAAACAGGGCTTTTTAAGTAGAAACTTCTTATAGCAAATAGAAATTTTCATTAATTTTCAAATTATTTCTTACACCAATTCTGAAAATGCTATTTACTAATTGTTTCTTTTATTTCTTTTCAAATTATTTTCTCAAACAATTATCAATTTTCATCGATGATGAAAATTTTTCATTTAGTTAGAAATTACCGTATTCGTACACTCAAAGTGTTCTCAATTTTTTCCCAATAATTATGAAATTAATTCCTCCACTAATTCTTAAAATTATTTCTTCCGATAACTCTGAAATTCTGTTTTTTATCAAAATATTTTACAGCATCTATGCAAATCCTATAACTCTTTGTGTGTTTATTAGGATGTCGAATTATCTTCCCCCACCCCCCAAAATATATTAAAGTTTTCCCTACTTTTGGACATGGTAAAAAACTTTGTTATGTATAGATATTTTTTTTATTAAAAACTTCATTTATCCATTCATTTATTTAAAATTTATTCCACATATTTTTGATTATGTGTGTTATCTTGTGCCAGTACAAAATTCTACAGTTCTTTCATAGTTAGTTTTTTTCAAACTTTAAAAGAAATTGCATTGAAAACAGCTTGTTCAAACAATAAATGTTCAAAATATACGAAATTTCTTAGAGTAAAATTCCTTTTTCTGGTTTATAAAAGTTTCTAAGAATCCCCCTAGAGGATGTAAACCTTATAGTACTTTTTATGTCACGAAATGACTTGATTTTATTTAACGGAACATTAACACGAACTGTTCCGTGACAGAATATCGTGAATAAGGAAATTGCACAGTAGTGATACTTGATGATATTGGTCGATAATTGTAATAAATTCTGCAGCATTTCGTGCACCCCAAATAATCTAATAATGAAATGGGTTCGAAAAACATACGGTAATTCCTATATTAAAGAGTTTTCAAGACGATTTCCAGATCTTTAATCCAGTATGCAGAATGAAGCTAGAAAAATCAAGAATTTATCTCATTTCAAGAAAAATATGAGATAGTCGCGTATGCCAGGGGTATATTAAATACAGCATGTATTTGTATATTATGAGTTTATGGAAAGAACCTAGAAGCATAATCATGCCATACAGAATCATTATACTTATTGAATTTCTAACAAACAATGGAATTGATTTTTTTCATTTATTTTTTTCCCTACATTGTGCTGCAGTTAAAAATGCATTAATGTATTCATTGATAATTAAAATTATTTTTCTACTTGGGAAGAATCTAATCATTGTCTTTCAGATCATTTTAGTATGATTAGAAATGCTTAAATTTCATGCTTCCTCATTAAGTAAAGCAAATATGTATCTACAAATGAACTGTGAAGATGATCGAAAATTTCTTCTAAATTCACGTTTTCTGATTAATTATATATTTTCCTCTTATGTGTTATTACTTCTCTCGGAAAGTATTTTCAGTTCATAAAACGTTTGTTTTCTTTAAAGTACTTAATGATAATCATAATTTCCGAGAGATTTTTCTAAAAAAATGTTATCAGAAAATAATACTCTTTCTTCTGTCAAGATTTCTGGAAAATCTTTCAGAAAATTCACGAAAATTTTTCTGTATACGTGTCTCCATTTTCACATTTTTGTTTTGCCAAAAACAACGTCTTTTATCATTTTCGAATGAATTTTTCTATGTTGCTAGATTAAATTACGATTTCAAAGATGGGAAAAACAATCAAGCAACAATAATTTTTTCTTTTTCGAACTTATTTCAATATTACTTTTTTTTTATGATGAAACTCAACTTGTAGTTGTGATTAACATCCATAATTGGATTATTATCTTCAGATTTTCTTTTTCGTGAAATCTCGCTTTACAATTTTAATTTCAGTATCGAGTAGTGTTGCATGTATAAAATTGGAAATCTATGCATTAAATGGTTATTTAAACAATACATGAGCAAAGAGATCGTTACTTTGCTGATTATAAAAGTAATATGTTCATTTATTAACGAATCTAGTGTTAATTTTCGTATTTATATGTCTGTTTACTTGAGTTATAATACGAAAATAACCTAAATGTCACTTTTCTGCTTTTGAAGTGAAACAAATCAAAATATTAGCAATTTAGTGATATGGAAATTGTTTCCAACACAGGGGTTCTTAACCAGCGATCCACGAACCCCTTAAGGTCCTTGGAGAGATTTCAAGGAGATATGTGAGCTTGGACAAAAGAACAACTAATTTTTTTTTTTGGCATATCAATATACTGGAAATTATTTTGTAAACGGGTCCATGGTTTTCATTTTATTTTGCGAAGGGGTACCGTGGATTTCATATTATTGCCATAAAGAGTCCGTGGAACACAAAAGGTCAAAAACCCCTGTTCTAACATGCGAATCTATGTTATCTCAAAAAGTACGCTTCCTGCTACTGTTGTAGTACGGTATCGAAAATCGAAAATTCATATAGCCAGTGCAATTGTTGATTATTTCATTACTGTAATAATCAAAAATTTTGTTCTCTATAGTCTTTGTACACATCCAGTATATGCAATAAACTAAATAATCCACACAAAAAAAACTTAAATATTATTGTTGCATGCATGTTATGATTGGTGTGCAACCGTTAAATGTAATATTTTATTCGATTATTTGATTTGATTTCTTTTATAAAAACAAGCAGCTATAATTTTTGTATACGATGCTGGATATACAACAGTTATCAGAAACGGAATTAGCTACAAATGTTTAATTTAATTATAATATTAAATGTTGTTTCAGTTTAGAGCGGGTGGTCTTCGACCCGTAGCCCACCAACGATATTTTAGTGGCTCACCAAGACACTTTGATTAGAAATTAGTTAATAAAATCCGAATATATGACTGGAATTCTTATTCATTTTGGGCATTCCTGCATTTTTATGAAAGTTTGGTATTTTTAAAAACTTATAGAGAAATCGCGCGCGCGCGATTTCAATGTTTTTGAAAATTCTGGTCATAAATTTTCACCGACCAGTTCCTACTTCAAACCAATAAGAAAATGATTTATTAAAGTGTACCAGAAAAAGTTTTGTTAATATTGGTCAAGAGCTGAAACCCTGGAATAAATTATTGATGGATTACCAATGATGGTATTTTTTTTAGCATCAGACCATCCATCCATTATCCTGGGTGTTTTGGACTAAACTGTCAGGGGTGAACATGTTCTAAAAATTTGTCAAATTATTAAATAATTATTCAATAATAAGTGATTATATATTTATTAATTCATGATAATTTTAATTAGTATTTGTTTTTATTTTTAGCAAAATAATTCCTAAATTTAACTTTAACCAATCATAATTTCTTCACTGTTTTGTCACCAGTTAGAGGGGAGTGGCCATCCCCTGTGGTTCACAGGTGCGAAGAACTTATGAATCAAAGGGGCTTGTATCGAAGAACCTGCATCAAACTTATTCGACAGAAGTGTGGCTCATGGAACTTCACGCATTTATTGATACTGACCTCGAATGAAAAAATTTAGACTATTTTAGATAATATAACAGATATGCCCGTGTAAGAAACATGAACATTCATATCGCGGATTGGAACTTATTTTGAGTGATATGGTTTAGAAGCGGAGATGCTATGGGTGGTTTTTTCACATATTTTACAATGTTCAATCTATATCATCTTCAAAGCTCCTTATTTTCAGTTCTTTTACACAGCTAAAGCCAGGACTACCCTATAAATGTTGCATTATAATTTTTTTTATAAAACTAGAAAATGCGACCAATATGCGTATTGGTTAAATTCTCGCGAATGTAACCAATAGGCTTATTTGGTTGTGTTTTTTTTTCTTTCAAGTTTTGTGAAATATTTTTATCAAACACTTATAGTGTAATCTCAGTTTAATGAATATTTACTTATATGTTAGTTATTTTTATTTTTGAAGGTTCAGTTCACTTTTTCGTGAGGGTCATTCTACTGTAAAATGTTTTTGAAAAGTATTCAGAAAACATGTATCTTCGAAAAATACACGAGTAACAGATTTCAGGAGACAATATTTCAATGAATGCGATGACTTTTTAAAATAGTACGTGAATTCGGAAAGATTGTACAGTTCGTTTATACGGTGCACTACGTACATAATTCAATAGTCTCGCAATGAAGGAACGTTGTTTCTTTCATTCACATCAGCGTGTTTATTAGATTGCATATAGGTACTTTCTCTCGAATTGAAAGCACATAACATAACTAAGCTAATTTATCGATGGGGATAAAATTCCAAAACTTATTAAAGAACATGGAAACAAAATGAATATTATGTTTTCCCGATTTGTGAGCGATGTTTTGAATGACGTTGATAGTGAAATTTTTGTCTATAAGATGTGAAAAAATGAGTATGATTTATTTACTAAACGCTTATTGAACGTTCAATAATCTGAGAAATGTGAAATGTACAATCTCACAAGGGTTTGCTTGTTGAATTTCGCTTATCAGAATAGTTGTCAAATATTTCCTAATTACATCATTTAACATTCTAAAAATTGTGTCTTTTCATATTGAAATTATTAAAAAAATAACACGTTACTAGATAAAGGAAATATAACATGAGGGGAAACATGTTTTTAAATCGCCATGGTGATCCCTTAGGATATCCATTGCATCCATGAATTTATAAGAAATATAAGAATTTCCTAAATATATGAGAACCATTATGAAAAGTTTGAAAAATCGAATTTTAAATTAAAAATTGTGCTTATGTAACCTTCAAGTTTTGACATTGTATGAGTCATCACAAACTTCTTGAATTTGAAGTTGTTTCATGCGTGTATAGGAAAAATATTTTTTTGGTATTTATTTCAATTAAAATAAAACAACGTAACCATCAAATAACCTTGGGAAATAAAACAATGAAATTAATTCCTTTTCAATATACACGCAGATAGAAAACGAACTACGGTACATTCTGCACTGTTTTAGTAGTATTTACTATAAACGTAACAACATACAAAACTCTATTGTCAGAAATGTTTATATGCTGCTCGTAATACACGCTGTTCTAATTATACCAGATTTCAAGGTTTATTATGATGTTAAATATTCGATCAAATAACGCAATCAAATAAATAATAAAAAAATGAGACATTTTCGAGAAAAAAAAATATTTATGTATACACACATGCAAATGTTTTCTCTATGGTCATCTGATGATGAAAAATATTTATTATCCACCCAATGATCAATGTATGAATATTGTTTTGTGAAATGAACAAAGTGAATGAAAATTCTTGTATTCAGAAAACAAATTATACCAAAATGCAGAAAGCATTTGATTCAATTATTATTAATTATCTAAATCGATTTAATTAATCTCTTGGACTTACAATGATTCAAAGGAATCACTTTTTAAGAAAGATCGTCTACTAAATAAGTTGGTAAATAATAGTATACGTTGGTACTTTTTGTTAATGTGGAATGCCAGGTATCCTCTGCTCAAAGTATGGGCCACCAAATTGGAACAGTGTTAAATAGAACCCGGATTATGTGCATATGCATTTGCATACTTTGATCTTTTTTAGCATTAATGCATATTAATGCATAAAATCAAAGAATTTTCGGAATAAGTGCATATTTTTGAAGATTTATTTAAGCTCGATCACTTTTTTAAATATAATTTTTCAAATGAATATTGCTCGTAATATTTTCATAACATCGGTTTCTTTTGCTGCAGGTGGGATTTTGTGAATTAATAGAGATGTTTGTAATATTGTATTTTTCCAGATATCAATCGTTTTATTGTAACACTATTTCTAGAGTTATGTCAAAAGTGTACAATTTTTTTTAGAAATAATGTCAATCTTTTGTTATTGGTATTACTGGGCAGCTACAATAAAGTAAAATTCTACGTCATGTTACTAGCGACATTGTTCTAGATGACTTAAGCGGCCCGTGGTACAGTTTCAGAGCATTTTAGTGGCCCTCGGGGCAGTTCCACATCACTTATGTTACCTGCGGCTCAGTTCCAGGTCACTTAAAGTGGCCCCCGGCACATTTTGAAACCAATTTCTCGTGATGTGTTTTCAAACCAATGAAGTGGTCTTAAGAGTTGAGTACCCTTGTTTTAAGTGCATATTTTGGCAATTTTTAAATGAATATTTTGGCAATTTTTAAATGAATATTTTGGCAATTTTTAAATGCATATTTTGGCAATTTTTAAATGCATATTTTGGCAATTTTTAAATGTATATTTTGGCAGTTTTTAAGTGCGTATTTGCGTATTTTTAGAGCATATTTTGCCACTTTTTTTTAGTGTTTATAATCCGGGCTCTAGTGATAAACAACTTCAAAATGTCTCCATCATACAGTAGAGTCAGTGTCGCTCGATTGCCACCATCATCACGGCCGCTACAGGAAAATATGTTTCCCCACATTCAGAAATTTACTCAGAAAAATTTTCAAAAGTGTTTATTAAATTACTGGATATGTGCAAAATAATTTGAAACTAAGTACAATGGGCATCACAAGTGTTGTATTTTATTGTTCTGTGCTCATTTTTAGCTAGCGATTCTCTCCGGTTAGATGGAACGCTATTTTTATTTATTTTTTTATTTTTTATTTTTTTGCATAGATAATGTCAGGGCATGCTACAAGTATTATCTGAGTTGGACTGGAATATCTCCTCAAGATGGAAAGTTTAGTAAGATTAGTAAGATAGAAGATGAAAGCTCGAGGAGAATAATGTGTGTCCTATCCTCTGTGGGGCCACCTTGACTGCTTTGGAGCAGAATAGGAAGATTGCATTTGGGACTCTTGTAAATGTACTATGGCACCATCCCAATCGTCAACAATTAAAAAAAGCTATGCAATTTTCATTTTTCATTGTTTATCACTCATTAAATTTTTGGATCAATTCGAATTGTTTTTCTTCAATTTCAACCCTATTCCATATTACTAAATAACTCCATATTACTTAAAATATTATAAAAATAATATTTATTTTTAAATACCATAAACTTGTCAATGCAAAGAGGAGAAACCAAATTTTATAGAAAAATACAGGTTTCAGATTTCTACTATGTTTCAAATTATAATAATCGAAAAAATTAAAGTGGTATTCCATATTATCTGAATGTGCCTGTCAACCGAACATATAACCGAAACATACATATACCCCATGTTATACCCTCCATATAACATATAACCGAAATTTACGAGAAAATGAAATATAGTATCGTTGCTTTGTTATACGCATTGTTTTCCCATCAAAGCATAATGTACGAAAGAGATTAACTCAATTTTCGAAAACCGTTTTATCATAATCGATAGGATTTTAACGTTTATTAGGATGTTTATAGGTCAAGTTATTTAATTGAAAACAATGATAATGAGCGATTTTGTGCAGAAATATACATAGAAACAGATTTGTTTTTTTCTGAGGTTATCTGATGGAACATATTTATTATCTACCCTATGATAAATATAGGAATGTTGTTTTATAGGTTCTCTCTCTATAATGCATTAAATACTTGCAATGTTGTAGACATGAGCATGGGATTAATCGCGCTTCAAAGATGTCATCGCCCACTAATCAAGAGATTTCCAAAGACAATTCAGATTTTGTTGGGACTCGATTATCCGAATCATGACTAAGCGAGTTTCGGGTTATCCGAGGCAGTTTTCATAAACTTGTTTCAAAAATTTGGTGTAATAAAATGATTTGCGTAAATATCTTTTGTCGCGACAAAACTAGTACACAGGATGTTTACGCAAGTGTTCAAAGATTGGGCGATATCACCCGTTAGGGGGGGGGGAAGAGAAGTGGGACGGTGGAAACTACAGATACAACATGGGATTACATGGTTAATGAGTGGGGTGATAAGATTTTTATTTTTCTGGGAAAAGCAACGATGAGACAGGTTTTAAGATTTTGAATTAGACAAAAATTGCATACCATGGTTACGAAGCGAACACGATGGCGCTCCCCAGTTGCAGTCGTAATAGTTTCATCAAAGGAGTATTTACGAGGTGCATATGCCAGTCACTAAGACCGTCTTAACGCATTGGCCTACCCGGTCACGGCCGGGGACCCCGTGATTATGTGATTCAGTGATTATGTTCAAGTGTAACTATGTTTGTAACTTTGTTTCTATTTTTTTTTTCAACGAAGTCTATTTGAAGCGACAATCTTTACTGAAATTATGAATGAAGATAATTTTCATCACTTGTCATGATATTTGCGAATGAATATTTAGCTAAATATATTTGTTACGTTCTACGTTTCTTTTTCCATGAACTATCTACATTGCGATTCCCAATAAGTTCTTCATTACCCTCTAATTGATCATTTATGCTAAAATGCAATTATAATTAATATTGCTAATTCAACTTAATTGCTAAATGCAATTATAATTTTTATAATTTCATTTTTAATTGGGTTGCTGTGTATTTTAGTAACATATAACATCCATGCATATAGAAACGTCCTCTCCACTTGCCAATACAAGATTCATCAAAAGACTGGTTATTTGTGGAGATGAAGATTACATCTGTGTAATCCCCACGGGTTCGAGTCCCCGTGGGGGCAGTGATGAATTTTCTTCCTTGTAATCTTCATCTCCACAAATAACCAGTCTTTCGATGAATCTTGTATATATAACATCCATACTTGTTATGGGCATCTTTTTCGCAGTCACCTCGTTGGGCATTTTGCCTCTTGTGGCCTTGTATTTGTAATTATTTGTATAATTGATCATTTATGAGCAAACGCTGGTGATTTTGAAGTCTTAGATACTATAAACACACATTGCAGTACTTTTGTTAAAAATAACTTCACTATTTATGGCTTTATTTAAGTTATGTATTTATTTAATCCCCCAAAAATCTGCAATATCCTTATCATCCGAGTTAGGTTCTTAATACCGATTACATTTAAAGAATCCCATTGATTTATAATGATTCAAAGGCCTGGACTTTTAAACAAATATCATCTTCAATGTGACTTTGTAGATAACAGCATATATAACTCGAAATTTTTGACAAATACAGAGAAGTGATAAAAAGAAGGCGCAATGCATCACAAGATAGTTAAGTGAGAGAAGACAACCATAGAAAATTCTTTCTGAGAAAACACGTCCATTATATTCCATAACGACAATCATCGCCATGTCGCCACTAAAAAAATCAAGTGAGGTCGTAGTAATAGCTTCTCATTATTTGATAATACGTCCTGATATCAATTCGTACTAATACGAGCATGAATGGATAGAGATTATCGAAAATATAGACATCAGTAGTAATAGAAGTAATTACAGGAATGAGTTTTACGACGTGACCCCCAAGTTTCGGGCAGGGCTATAAAATATGAGAGGATATACAGATAAGTGACATGCTCGGTGCTTTATAAAACGCATCCTTCGACCCCCGGTCTCTTTTCTTTTGGTCTGTTCGTGACGTCACGCACGTCTCCTTCAAGAATTTTTCGGCTCGGTAATTTAAAGCACGAGATTTTTGGTAGTGATTCGTTTCACCCGAGCTGTAAATCTTCCCCGAGATTTCGACCATAAAAAAGAAATGTCACTACATTCTCTAGCCTGATATTTACCCGTAATCTCTACCATCGGCTGGCTTTTGGAAATGGAATGCAATGCCCTTGCTAAGAGACGGACGTGCTTGATGTGAGACTTGAGATGTGTGTGACCGGCACCTCTTTCCCTTTTTCTTTTAAGCGTGTGTCCTATGGCTTCTGATGTTGGTAGAATTTCAACTTATCACCATAAAATCGCATAAAATAGTACTTTTTTTTTGTATTTGGTTTGGTCTTGTGTGAATGTAGGTATTATTTATGTGTATCTAGGTATAATTTATTACTTTAAAATGGCAAAATCTGTTTTTTTAAGTAGATAAAGCTTTCACGCAACCGATGTAGCTCAATGTGAGGACACCATCAACAGTTTTGTTATTAGATAATCCCAAATGCTCCGAAATTTTTTTGTAGGCATATACTTCACTTGTGCTGCTCAGTCTTTTCATGATACAAAAATAAAAAGCGATGCGGAGAAGTAGAAAATCCACTCGGATGTCCCGCTTACTCGGTTATATTGATATCAGTTATAACGACACCACGGCTATAACGTTAATAATTGGCAGACTGAATTGATTCTAATGAAGAATAGTGTTAATGAGCCTTGCTTATAAAGTGGATGAAAAGCAACTACTTCGTATATAACAAATTTTTCGTCACTTTTGTTTCCGTTCCAATGACGTTTACCCTAAGAAATTCTTAAGATTAGAGCTGATTACGTCCACGGAACGTTCGTCTGTTGTTTAATATATACCTAATGTTGTAAAAAATTATTTATTTCATGTTCGATGCTCCGACTTGCTCCTTGACGAAACCACAACACGAAACATTTTCGTATATTGCCCTTCCCGACTATTTTTTGTAGGAATAAAGGTAATTTGCATGGTTTATATATAAATTGTGTTATAATGAATATGACTATAAATATTCATTATTTTATAGTTTTAGTTTATTCGTCTCACTTATTTTCCGAGTTTCATTTTTTTCTGTGAATTACATTTTAGCACACTTGCTGTAGCAATTTTTTTTCTCTCCAAGGGTTATTTTGGTAATTTCGTAACAAGTTTTGTGATGTCCCGTATTAATTTTCCCCCAATTCCCCGTGTTTTTTCTCTATAAATTGGTCAGTAAGACAAACCAGTTTTACCATACAGAAAAAAAAAACTTCACGGAAAGCATTTTTATTTCATTAAAAAGTCTTGAAACATAAACTTCGGTTAAAACAACACCTCGGTTATAACGACTAAATTTTGTGAAATCTTCGATGTCATTATAGCCAAGTTTGATTGTATTTTAGGTATTTATACAAGGTCTTCAATATGGATGATAAAAAGTTGAATTTTAGTCACTTTCATGTCTTCTAACCCATTAAACGAAGATGATGCTGCTTAACCTTGTATAAATAGTTTTGAATAATATATAGATAATGTTCTACAATTACATCAATTAAACAGTTCAAGTATTTCAGGAAGTTTTAAATCAGAAAAATTCAGTCTAGAAGATGATGAGAGAGTAGATGGACCTGCTGCATGAAAGTTGATGTCTGAACTTGTATCTTAATGTGAGGTCTTAACCTTCTCACCTTTTTTGTAAAGCTCAATGAAAGACATTTTCCTAGGTCCCTTACTTTGCACCTGCTGAAAATCGGAAGGAAAGCGTTCTTAAAAAAAAAATACATTTCTTTCACAAGAGGTGTAGTGATTTCTGCTATGCCGGTTAAAAGGGGGAATCGAGTTTAACTGAAACTGACGACTCAAAACGTAGCAGTGCTTACAAACATCCCTAAAAGCACGGTACAGAAACCCTACATGAATCTAGTTAGAAAAACGTATGCAGATAAATATCTAGCGCAGCCATCTTCAACCTGTTGCTCGTGAGCACCAAGAGTGCTCAAAGCTCATGCTCGGTTTTATGCTCATGAGCACTTGATCAACGCTTCAATTAAACACCCTGTAAAAATTGCTTTCAAGGATTACACTTAATGCAGATTCCAGGCTATTATACGCATGTCAAAGTTGCCGTAAGGGCGCTGTTCATTTGATAATGGGAACAAGCAGCACTCACTACTCGATAGAGGTTGAAGGCCCCCCCAAATTTTAGTGTGTGACATGCTTCTGAAATGCAAAAAATATGGCTCATTTTCAAGACCACCCGCCAATTGTTTTTTGACCATCAGAAGAGAATTTCGTGAAATAGACTGGGATATTACATCAATCTTTACATACTGACCAAAAAACGCACTATTTAATTTTTATTTATTTCACTGTCATCAATTTTTGTTTTAGTGCGAAATCATTGGCTAAATTGGTTCTGTCAAAAGCCACACACATGTCTCAAAAACAAGCTGAATTCTATATTTTTAAATTATTCGAAAAAACAATATCTATACAGTATTTTATCCTAAAGTTAAAAGCAAAAATTGAAGAAAACTCTATACAAAACAACTGAAGTCTAATTTTTTTCTCATCGCTCGGAAATACACAAGAAAGATGCTGAGAATTTTTCGGGACAATTCGATTTGGGAGTATTTGATGTCAAATTCTTACCAACTTTTCATGAGATTTATTTTTATACTTTTTGTGAGACAAATTTTCTAGAGTAGGCCTACCGCAAAAACAAACCAGTGGCCACAAAACACACCACTGCAGATGAGCATAAATTTCTAAATGCAGTGGAATCCCGTTTCAGCGAATACCGTTATAGCGAAAATCTTGTTTTAAAAAACACTTTTCTAATCCCCTCAGATAAGTTTACATAGGAACAATTCAAAAACCTAGAATTCCTTTGTAACGAAACTTCGTTATAACGAAGGGATTTCTCCGGTTTCTTGGAGTTCGTTATAATGGGATTTGACTGTAATATGTTTCAGGGGAAAAAACAAGTTTTTGTTTAAAAACAACAAAACAAAAACAATAAGTTTATACAAAATTGCCACGCTTTTAAGACAAATATTTTTGTCTTAAAAGCGTGGCAATTTTGTATAAATTAAAACCAGGCAAAGTTTTTCATTTCGTGATAAAAACAATAAGGGTATATGACAGAAATTTATAATTTGATAAAAAAAACACATCTAATTTCGATATGATATAAAAAACCACTTGAAACTTGGACTTGGAAATAAAAATTGAAAATATATCTCACAACCAGCCCAGGGAAAGAAAATGAAATATTTTCCCTCAATAATTTCTATGAACATCAATGTATATAAAACTATACACGAAATTGTAGCAAAATGTTTGTTTACTGAGAAATTGAATTTTCTGGATGTTATGCCGAAACTGATATTTGGAAAGAAAAGTGATTTGTCCCCTTGCATACCGGGCAAGTGCGCTAACCAATACACCAGAGGCACACTTTTCAATTCCTTATAAATGTTCCTTAAAATGTTTGTTTGTTTTTACCTTAGGCTATTGTATTTGTGTGATATAATCCGTAATCGCAAAGAAAGTAAATAATTCATCCGCAACACAATAATTGCTATTACAACCAGCAATTATTAACAATTATTCGTTACGAATTAATTCATTATTAACTAGTTATTAATACTTTTATGAAGTTTTCTGCAATCAAAATTATACATATTTATACGAATAAAGCCTATCACTAGCCTTCCAGGAAGAAATATTTACTACAGTGAGAACGTGATTTCTCAGACTTCTTTTCGCAATTGATTCAAAAACTATCATTACGATAACTGATTCTAATATACGGTATTAAATGGTGTAAATAAATATTGGAATCATGTACATTCTGTAATTTTATTAAGCATTTAAATGCATCATCTCAACATAAAACCTCAATTTTTACATGCAGCCACACGTACTCTGCAACAAAGGGTTGTTGTCGTTAATTAGGACATCAACCAGCAAATTCAAAACGTGAACTGGAAATCATATGACCTCACCATATTCAGAATTTTTATCTTCAAATTGGCTGCAGTAACGAACATTTAAAGGGCCCTTTGCATGTATGCAAAGCTATGCATTCAAGGGCTAAGCATTTAAATACATTATCTCTTCATTAAACTTCAATTTTAAACACTGGATTGTACATATACTGTGCAGTGTTTTATTTTATTATCAGTTCTTCGTGTAATAAATTCATAATTTTTTGATTCGTGTCTTTGTTGTAAACAATTCCGAGAAATTAAAACTGTTAAGCCCAAAAGTTAAAGGAATGCTTTCAGGTAGAAGGAATCTAGCTCTTCTTTTGTATTGAATGAGATTTTTTTTGGAGTTATATTGAATAATTTTTAACATTAAAATTGAAAAAGTTCTACTTTTAAAGGAAAATTTTCACAGTGGGATTTTTTCCCGATTTTCTTATGGGCATTTGTGCATTTTCAGTCAATACTTCTTTTCGCAGAAGACCGGCATGATCAACCTTCGCTTAAAGCTGAGCAAAATGGTCTTAAAAATGCATTACCGTAGATCTCATAACTAGACCTGACTCGACTGAACAATAGTTAAACATCTCACTATCAGATTTACGCATTTTCGGTAAACCGATGGCTTTTGTGATTGACATATCTGAGTATATTAACTGGCAGATGAGATATTTATGTGATAATAGTACACTACCAAAGTTCATATTACACAAAAAAGTCTCCATGATTTATAGTTGAATTTCGACACTTGTTACTAAATGATGCACATCAGGAGGATTTTTCTCCTCAATCGGAAGGCCTGAGCCCTAAATCAAGAGTGGGGAGCTTTCTTCCTCGTGGATAACCTTACCTCGGCCACCTGGTAAAGGTTATCAAGCGACAAAATGTTCTGAATATCCTCTCCAGAATATATACGCGAGCATATACTCGTGCCTCTTAGATGTTACAAGTTCACCGAGAGTCACGTTTTTGTTTTAGAGCTTCTATAAATTACACGTGTGATATTTAATTCTTTTATCAGCATACGTTATCAGCATTGTAGTAGTAGCCGGTGTTCAGCCATCTACCACACCTTCATGTAAGGTACCAACCCAACTTGTATAATAGTAGAAGATGGATGAAGCTTATATACTTACTCAGTCGACCATTCACTTCGCTAAATCTTGATAGCACAGTGTACGAATTACACGTGTGTGTAATTATGCAATTTATGTGTGGTGAATTATTTTGCTTATAAACATCGTTGGGTATTCTAATAACTGATATGTAGAGTTTCAGCTTTTTATATCAAATGATTTTCTAAAACAGTGTTTCTTAACCTTCTCGCCCATTGGTTCCCCTTCGGAGCAAATTTTTTCTTGCGGCCTCCCGTCTTAAGTAGGACTTTCATATAAAGTGAGCTGATGGAGTTTCAATTCGGAAGCTCGGGAAAAATCTTATTTCTTTTACACGTAATGTTTTTATGAAGGAACCAGTGAAAACAAATTCCGGCTTTTTCATCAGTTGAAGATCCTAGCTTTGGGGTTCTGCAGGGTTATGGGAGCCATGGATTCAAACATCCAGTAGTGAGACTTATAAAGACTAATAACAAGACTTTTTTACTTTTCAAGTTATTTTATTTGATAATCTGAGAAAATTTGCATCCACTTTATAAAATTTGATAAATGGGGTGGATATCCGTCAGGCTATAGGTAGCTCAACTAGATTTTCATATAAGTCGAAATTTCGCTGACGATACCCATGTTGAACCTTTCAACGCTCAAATTTTTATTTTATGTTAATCTTTCTTCCAAGTTAAGGTTTAAAAGAGAAAATATAATTTTTTTAATAATATCAAAATGCATTATATACGTATGTGCTATGACATGCTTCCTACCATTTTTTTTTAAAACATGATTCGAATTGTAAATTTGTGTCTACTATCAGCAATACGAGTTTGAAAAATTGCATTGCAAAATATGGAAAACTACAAATTCAAGGGTTAAAACTTAAAAAAATAAATAAATGTGAACCACCATTTTGAATATTCCTTAATTATGCATTATTCTCATTTTTACTTATCACATTTCCTACGACTCACAAAACTATTCGGTTCATAAAAATTTTCTCCCATCTGTCTTTCTTTCAATCAGTTTAAATCAAATTTTCGCTGGAGCAGTTTTCCCAAAAAACTATAAAACTTCCACTGCTAAAATTTTTTTTTTTCTTGATATAATCATAATTAAAAAATTTTTTGGAACTTTTGCTGGAAATTATGGACCAACTACGTTTTGGTGATGCATTGAAGAAGATTAAAAAAAATACTTTTCCCATATAAAATAAGTTGAATTTGAGCTTGGAATCTATTATTAAGAAATGAAATAATAGTTTCAAAATTTGTAAAATCAATGTAAAATAGGTGAAGTATAAAAAAATCGATACTGAGGATGGGATTACACTATATAAATTTGGTTGAAGGTCTTTTACAAAATTTGAAAAAAAACAAACCAATAAGCCTGTTGGTTGCATTAATGTAACGAAAAGCTTATTGGTTGCATTAATGTAACGAAAAGCTTATTGGTTGCATTTCTCAAGCTTTATAAAATAACTTTTCTAAAACTTTTATGGTGTAATGCCGGCCTTATGAGATATTTATATGCATTCACGATTGTGTGTCCAAAATTTTAGCGATGAATATGAATTCGATTATTGCCATGCACACTTCATGCCCCTTCTCTTCGATAAAACAACAATTTCATCTAAGTTCATACGTAAATGATACATCAAAAGCTCTCTTCACTTTTTTCTTCTGTTGCAACACACACACACACTATTTTCCAATAATAATAATAATAATAATTTTCTATTAATTTCATCTCTATTAAATGGAGTTTCAAGAATTTTAAACCGGTGAAAGTCAATTTAAACGAAAAAGAAAAAGTCCGTGTAAAAGTGTACTTCGGTAGAGAGAGAACAACCATGTTCATTTAAATAAATATTCATCCATGCTAAATATTTCAAAGATACTACACCAGAAAATTGAAATCAAATGTTTGCATATGCAAAAGGTGGACGTCGTCTTTAACAATGCAAAAGAGCTGCCTGAGATTGTCAGATATCGGCAACATTGCCAGAGGTCTCTCTTAGGTATTCAAGAACATGATGTGTATTTAGTTGAATAAATACTGGTATAATATAGAGAAATATTTGAAAGACAGTTCGAGAGAACCTCGAAACCACCTCGGAATTAGGTTGAGCTGCGACAGCAGGTGCAAGCATCTCAGATGACAGTGCAGTGCTTCGAGGAAAAGATATTCGGTGTCGCACTGCGATTGTCACAGTACATCATAACTTTACTCATGCTTAGGAAATGTCAGCACAATTGATGTATCAATGTTCAGTGGTTCCGATTCCTTATCAATTTGAAGGCTTAAGAAGTATTTAGACACCTCTGACTGTTCACTCCCATTTTCATCATCTCACAGTTTAGTCTTAGAATACAGGGTGACCAAAAAGTCCGTGGAAACTTTAAAAATTCATAAAAACCGGAAAAATAACCGAAATAAAAAACTGTTTGCACTTTTGACATCGCTAGGTCACACAAAACTTGCGATCCTAATCCACAACCAATACACCGTTGTAAACCGTGCATGTGAACAAGGATGCTGAGTGCGAAAGATAAAGTTTTGTGGTTGGTGATCATGTGGACCACATACTGCTGTAATAAACGATTTGGAGGCGTTATGTTCATTATTTGCGTATCTTTTCTTTGACTTGTTTACCTTAACGCTACCTGTCGGCTGTTTTTTGAGTTATTTTTTTCCTGTCTAAAAAATTCCCGTGACCTAGCGATGCTAATATACACGGTTACGGCTAATGTATATTAGGTATAATATACAGAAATATTTAAAAAATTCACAAAAACAAATCGAGATATATTTATCGATATGTTCAAACAGTCGGATCGATCAAACAGTACGGATCATCCAGGAATTCCTACTCGAGAATTCCTATTCTACTAATCTGGCCCATTGGAGAAGTTTTATCGGGCCCGTAAAGCAATATTAAACATACCTAATTTTAATACGACAAAACTCGCTTAGTGAGGAGATATCGATGTTTCAGGAAAAGAAAATTCATCTCTGCCCTCACGGGTGCCCATATTAACAAGGGGGAGAGTGACGTCTTTCGTCATATTCCTAATTTTCCTAAAATTCGATATAGGATGTGAAATTTTTACGAAATACGAATACAGATTGATGTACATGAAGGCCTCGGTATAAATTCCATGAACGATCGTCACTCGTATTTAGCCCTCCAAGAAATAATTTTGCTTGTTTACGGTCCGCCAAATTCATCTTGGGTGAGATACGTCACACACTGAACATCTTGAGCACTCTTAAATTCGCAAATCCACTTGAAACATAAAATCAGAGTACGTTTCACAGAATTTTGATTCTGTTTCATACTTAAAAGGCTAGTAATAAAATTAATTTATTAGTATTTCAGAAATATTTTTTTTGTTTTGTTTTTTTCGTATTTTTTTAGTCATTTTAAGATCTTTCTATGCAATGAAATTTTCCAATTTATTTTCCTCTGACTTTTTTACTGATATTCAACTGAATTTTAGTGCAAACACACACATACTTGGAGACTTTATTAGTTTTTCTCAGATTGTTATACTATCAGTGTTAATTGTCATGATGTTTCTGATCATCACATAGATATTGATACTGATAAATCTTTAATTCTCCATATTAAAATATTTTATTCAATATTCCTTTTAAGTTTGTATTTTTCAAGAACAATCATTAGACTTTATAATAATCATTTGTGTAATAAATGCGTATAGATCTCAACATTTTTAGTCCTTTTGATAAAGATTGAATGACTGATGAAATAAAAATTAAAAAATTAAATCTTTAAATTTTATTAATTTTTCTTCAGTTTTAATGTAAGCAATTGAAACTTTCACCCTTCTTTAGTATCACTCGCTTTAGTGTAATATTCGGCCGATATAAATTCTGCACCAATTGGTTTTTTTACTCATTTCAATTTTCATATAAAGTTCAATTTTGAATGCGTTTATTATTTTTCTTTATGTTTATTAACTTTTACGCCATCAATACTTTTATATTAAAATTTTTCAACACTATTTATTTATCTCATAATTTCTCTTTTATACAGTTATCCAAAAAATCTGCATCTATTCTTCTTTTAAATTTTCTTTTGAATCAATATAATCATATCATCTATAAGTGCCCAAGCATATAAAATATAATTAAGTGCTCCATGAAGTGTTTATCAGCCATATATTTGAATTATATCTGATTTATTTTCTAGGACTTCACCAAGAGATAGGTGATAGAAAAAAAAATGATGAAAATCAACAACACATGCTTCGAATTATTTTTTCTGATCAATATATTAATGTGTTTCATTTACTATAATTATCTTTCAAAAAATAGCTAAATGAGAATTTGAGGGTTTAGAAGCCAATCAATGTACATCAATATTTTCTGAAAATGGACTTGCGTATTGCAAGTGCCTTTTCATTATTGAAATTTTTAGTTGCCAAAGCATTCAAGTCGCTATCCTTGTATTACAAAAGCAGATAGCACCTGAAAAATTTGGTATTTTTTTACCTCCTTCTTTTAAAAGATCCTTTTACCTCATTTTTAGTGTTTATTCACTAACACTGATTAGCCTTCTCAAGTGTTTCCAATTAATTATGTTAATCTCAATAACCATTGGCAAGGACTTTCAAAAATTTCTATTCGTTTATGTGTTTTCTTTGATATAAGTTTGATATAATTAACTTCTTTCGGTATATATACTAACTATTACCATTCAAAAATAGTTATGCATACGTTATATAAATGACGTATTCTGTTCGTATTACACGAAAAAAACTGTGGATAAAGTGAAATATACGCGATTTTCGGAAACTATACACAGCGTAAGCAATTATGAATACATGCTAATTACCAATATATTTGTATAATTTGAATTGTAAAATATTGAATGTCTTTTTCAAAAATAAATAGGCATTGAAGCTCAAATACTGAAATTGTAAATATAGGGAGCCAGATGTTCCGAGATAATAAAAGTACATCAATAGTTCCAAACATTTCCGCATTGGAACTGGTCAAAGCTTGTTAAGGATGCTGTGTCTCATGCATCAATTGCAATTCCATTATATGCGAATATCCCAGGTGCGATTCATACCTCGCGAGCATCATCATTACTCACGCCCTTCCCAATAAAATAAATGCTGTTCTCAAACAATCGGGGAACATCTTCTGAGATGCTCGGAACATCCTTAAAGCTTTCGGAGAGATGACAAGATGGTTAGCAACAAAGAGTAGGGAACACCAGCGAGATATTACACTTTATTTATTAATATTCACAACACTCTGCCTTTGTACATGAACGCAGATATCAAACTCTTACTAAGTATAGAAAATTGAACTTCCAGAGTGGGTAATAGTAATTTCCTTCGAATTCAAACGTTTATTCCGCCGTTTTTCGTCATGAAACTAATAGTTATTATTATTATTATGTAGAACCACACTCCCTTCACATAACCTTTCATATAATTTTCTTTAATTCTATATATGCTTGAAGAAAAGAACCGCTACGCGTTCCACAGGAAACTAAATCAACAGCATCATAATTTATATTACAGTCTGAATTAACTGTATCACGAATATACACTTCAAAATGGAGGATTGGCCCATGGGTGGTGGGTTTTTTTTTTCCTCCTTAATAATATAACATTTTCACACTGTTGCTTGCAGACGTCGCGTGCGGGTTCTATGAAAGGCGGCCTTTTTAGAACAGGCAGGGGGGGGGGGAAAGAAAATGGGTACCGAATTAATTTAATACGTACTTTTTAAGGGTTGGGCCCTTAGAAAATTAACATCGGCTATTGGTTTCAATGGTTACGATTTTAGACGTTTATATGTATACAGACGTTCTCTTTCTTTTCCTCTATTTCTTTTGTTGTTTTTTTTAGATGAAATATTATTCAAAAAATACACGCATGGCTGTCAGACAGCTAGACGGTAGAGACAGACGTGCCCTGAATAAAACAAAATGAAATCTCGGACGCAAATCAAGGACCAGCCCTTCCGCTCGAGCTGACTTATGATTTATAGAGAAATGATGGGAGGATTGTGCCTAAATTACGGGTGCCGTGGGTACCAGATGATATTTTTCGTTTCTCATTAGCATGATACGAGTTTTAAAGCTTCGGGGATTAATTGCTGCTATACTTCGCTTATAAAATAAAAGAATATGGAGGCTCTTCATATATATATATATATATGGTTTCGGAACATCTGAGGCATAAATTCAGATTTTTCGGTATTATTTGTATTTAGTATAATTCCTCTCCTACGATTGAAATTTTGTCAGGTTTCCGGCTGATGCATTGAAATACGGTCGAACTTGACTGATTCGAAGTCCAAAGCCACTAGAAAAAAATTCGAATTATCCAATTGATCTATCCCAGATCTCTAAAGTGACCACAAATTGCAATGCAATCATCAAAATTCACAGAGGCTAATAATTATCAATTATTAAAATTTTATCATAAAATACGAAAATGTTTCCCATATTTTAATCATTTACAATTACAATAACTAATCTTATCTGCTATACATTATTCCACTGTTCTGGAATCAGCATCACGACAGAATTTCTCGACCATGTTCAAAGCCTGATTTACGGGAAACAGTTCATTATCATCCGTTATAAATTGTTTTTCTTATCGTTGTTATGCTATCAAAGAAATATACTTGGATTAACGTATAGCAATCTCTATACTTTCCGATACTTTCAGTACTCTTAATGACGACAAAAAAAAATTTAGATTTTCAATGTTGCACCTTGATCCTATAGGTTGAAAAGCATAATTAGTATTAAGTGATACACAGTCTCGATGCAGTCCAACTGAACGACGTTTAAAATGGGCATTGAGTTATATTTAAAAAAGTGGATAAAAACAGAATTTTCAAACTTTTATTAGTTTTTAAAAATTTTGTTGTTTATTAACTTGACCGAGAAAAGAAAAATCTGGCTTCTTATAGAATTTTGCCAAACCTAATTTTTCTCATACAAAAATCATGATTTTCTTTCCCTCCAACTTCGAATTATCCAAAAAAATTCTAAAAAAGTTTGAATCAAACAAGGAAGTTTTACCATTGAATTAGATAAACTCAAGGGGAGTTAGTAAAAGTTCGAATCATCCAGAATTTGAATTAATCGAGTTCTATTGTATTTACCTATCGTTTGAATCATTCAAAATTTTTAATAAAGCATCATGTCTTGAAGTGCACGAAAACGTATCAAATATGCATTTGAAATTATTGTTGATGTGGTCACATATATTGTTGATTAGTTTTCTACCTTTTAACATGGTGAAAAACTATGCTTTAGTAGAAATATAATTAGAAATATTATTTAAGCCATTGATCTATCTCACATTTGGTGTATATATTTTTGATTGTATATGCTATCTTACGTCATAAAAGCTTTTACATATCTTATATATCAATATTTGTTTTGTGTTTTTTTTAGAAATTTTCAAAACAATGTACTATTAACACCTTGCACGCATAATAAAATAGCATGACATCAATGTAATTGAAAAAAAAATCAAAATAAAGGAAACTGTTAAGTTTATAAAAGGACAAAATATATTTGAAAGAACCATTCAAGATCCAATATTTTAAAATATCCATTCATAAATACTTGGGTTATAAAGAAACATATTATAATTTGGTTTTAGTTTTAAATTTAGTTTTAAATAAAATTGATTCAATGAAATTTCGTCGACTTTTTTTGTAATTTTGTGGACTCTTTCAGTTTCTTTTTTAATATTTTGAATCAACTTTTATTCAATTGCATTGATGTAATGCCATGTTATTATGCCCGCCAGATGTCCATAATACATTTTTGAGAATTTGCAAAAAAAAGCATTAAAGATATGTAAAACTTTTACTGACATAACACACCATATAAAATCAAATATATGTACCGAATTTAAAATAAATCAATGGTTAAATAATATTTTCAATGATATTTCTAGTAGAGAATAGATTTCACCATGTTAAATAGCAGGAAATCCGTGTTAACGCGTCGTTGTTGAGTAAAATCTCAGTCAAATATCTCTTAGTAGTAGCAAATGAAACATACAGAATAGAAAAAAAATTATGACATGATACAATGGCAGTGATTATATCCATGATAAGTCTTGAATTTCACCGAATTAAACAGTATTTAAATATTATGTAAGACATACTGATTTTTTTTCAATAGATTCAGCATATATGTATGGAAAGAATTTAATTTCTACTTTGATATATATGTATCATTCCATCGAACAGGTGCAAGAGGATGCCTGAAAAGAGGATAAACCGACATTCAGTGGATAATTCGTTTCGTGTCCCGCCCTTTCATTATTACACCCAGAGCTGAGTTTTTCAACCTTTCTGAATCCGAGGACCAGTAAAATAGCTGAAATTTTTATTATCTTAAAACATCTGATTTCCTGTATTTATGATTTCAGTATACGAACTTCAAAAATATACATTTAGTATTTTACAAATCGGATTATATATTCGGATAATATTTATATGCATTCACAGCCGTTTACACTGTGTATACATAGCTTCAAAAAAAATCGCGTATATTTCCATGTAGTCACAGTTTAGTTTGCGTAAAACAAACAGAATACGTCATTTGTATAACATATGCATGGCTATATTTGAATGATGATAATTAGCATACCGAAGGATGTTGATTATATCTAAAAATTCGTTATACATCAAAGAAAACACATGAATGAGAAATTTTCCAAAATCCTAGTCAATAGTTATTGAGAGATAGGTGTTAATAATCATTCAATATTTTTGGGGAAATAATTAATTATATTAAATAAATAGTATTAATATTCACCAAAAAAATTCTACTAAGCACGTTTTTTAATTTTTTTTTCATCACTCTCAGTAAAGTCCTAGAAAATAAATTAAATATAATTGAAATATGTGACTAATAAACATTTCGTGGTACAAAGCAATCAATTTTAATTTATATATTTGAGTATTTATAACAAATTCGATTTTGTAGATTCAAACAGAAAAATTAACAAAAGACAAGATGCGGAGTTTTGACAAATATATATGAAAGAAAACGTATGAGGCTAATGAGATTAATAAGTACTGTTGAATAAGGTGTTTAATTTAGAAACATTGATGGTATTGAAAGTTGATAGATGCTAGATAGCATTTGAATTCAAATTTTGGTTAAAAATTGAAATGAGTAAAAAAAAAATTTTTTCTAATGAATATCAGTTAAATATCTCAAAATAATTGATTTTGATTATAATTAAATTTTCAAGTCTGACTGAGGACCACACGTCTCATTTCCGTGGACCATAGGTTGAGAAACTCTGCACTAGAAAAACCGCGAAATACAGTATATGCCGTTTTAGTTGATAAAATATTTTAATTTTACATTTTGAGCCTGACACCCTCAAGCACAATGCAAATAAAAGTTCCTGAGCGGAAACTGAATTCTTCTATTCATCTTCCATCCATCTGTTTCCCGAAATATGTGAAAATATTTGCAGTAGAAATGTGTGTATGGAAAGAAGCTCTGGCTTCGCAATTTTTCAATAAACTTCATCCCAGAACTATATACATTATATTTCATCTACTACTCTATTATTCCATACCTAGTAAACAAATTCAATGAAGCAGTTTAACTTTACTTTGCCTGAATGTAAAAGTGGATAAACCATTCAAGTGGATATTGTGTTTTCAGTCTCAACGGTATCAAAAAGAACTACAAGTTTTATGACATGCTATCCCACAGAGAGATCATTCAAAACTTCTAGGAAAACTTTGAAATAAAAGTATTAGGAACTATAACAACTTCAACATATAAGATAGGAGAATGAAGAGAGGGGTGTTTGTATAATTAAGTAGAAGAAATTTCTATGTAAAAACTTAAAATCTTTCATACAAAACTATGTCTTAAATTTGCTGTGAAGTGGAATAACATACCTAATCAAAATCTGAGTTCGAAACCGTGTAAACAATTTCCAAATTCTACATTTTCTGTACACTGTAATTTTTAGAAAGATTTTGAATTCGCATTTTTAGTTAATGTTTTGAAACAATGTGGAGAAACAACAAAAATTTTTCACCGAAATAATGCGGATGCATTTTTAGTGCGTGCGGATATACTAAATAGAGTTGAATATTAAATATTTTGAAGAGAGAAAGCATTCTTTTTATCTCAAAATCCTTCTGAATTTGAAAAATACTTATGATTAATATAACATATTCCTCTTTCAGTTGCCTGTAAATTGTTCATTTAAAATAATTCTCAAGTTTAAAAATTTTGAGGAAAAAGTACAATTGAAAGTATTGCATTTGTGTGCATTAAAATTAAAACAAATAATTGCGTTAGTTATGAAATTCAACTTCTACTTTTCAACTCCGCAACAAGGTAAATGAATTGAAACTACACCCTTTAAATGACGGGATATGAATTTTTTTTAAATCATGTACTAAAATTCACATGACTTTTCGCAATTAGTGAAATTTCAGCGAATACAATTACACGCAGACACACACAATTTATTTCTATCCATTAAACACATATCACAATTTTTTCCAAGAATTAAAGTTAAATAAATATCGTTTATAAAGTGGCATGTGCAAAAGTACTCTTAGCCGACTTATTATATCTACAAGATTTTTAGCTTACACTCCTATTAGTGGTACTGGGAAAATTTTCATGATTGAACCACTTTTGCAAAAAAATATCTTATTCAGGTTACAAAACAGCTCTGATCGAGAAATGATTTGCTAAAAAAACTATATATTCTCGTTAATACTGTTTTATATTTCATTAAAGCTGTACGTATACGTATTATTATGTACGTACGAATACGTAATTTTTTCAAAACGATTCATTTTGAAATCTTTCTTCAAGAAAATTCGAAACACTTGTTATTGTTATTCAGAACCTCTGCAGTGTCTCTAATACTGAAAATTGTTTATGATTTTAAAGAGGATAAAACTTTTTCCTGACATGAAATATTTTTTCATAAATTGCTAGTTTCAAATTCCCCAATTACTTCAAGAACATGCTTGAAATTGGAGAAATAAATAGAGAACTTTGAGAGAAAAAAAATTGTTCCAAAACACCATCCACATATTTACGTATTATCTAACTTATACCTTTTTTAAAAATAAAACGCCTAATTTCATTTCAAATTTTTAAATTAATTCCAGCGAAATCGGTTTCGTATTTTGTGGCTCATTATTATCGTTGTTTCTTTCGTACAATTAATATCGTGTTAAATATTTTTTTCATAAAAAGTTCTCAAGTTGAATAATCGAAATGAAATGCTATTTCTAATATTCCATATATTTTTCAGATCACAAAACTTGGATCTGTGAGCATATCAATTTACACAAAAAGTTAAAAATTCAAAATAAAAATCCCTAAACCTTTCTGATTCGGAAAAATATCAATTCGGATAATAAAATGTCAAAAAATATTTTCAAATAATAACTCAAAAAGCCAAATTATGTTCAAATGCACTAGACAGGGGAAAAACATTGAATCACAGAAAGCACTTTACTTGAATGCATTTTCAAATTTATATGATCTAAAAATACCAATTCTAAAATGGAATACCAAATTCTAAAATGGAATGGCTTACTTTGGAAATCGAGATTTCAAATTGGATTTCGAGCCGTAGGTTATTTTTTCCCTAAATCCATAAGCACATAATAGTATTAATTACTATATCATATATTTTCACTTACTTATGGTGTATTTTTGGAAATGAGGTTTATGAGAAACGCATTCAAAAAGGCTATTTTTCAACCAACTTTTTTCTCGAAAAATTACTAAACAATATTTAACTGAAGAGGAAGACTAATAAGCACTATCTATATGATGTTTGTGTTCATTTACGGCATAAAAGTGAGCCTTCTGGACAATCCAACAAAAATATTCTATAGGTTTCACTTACGATACCAAAACAATCCAAAAGTTTACCAAAATATACCCAAAAATTATATAGCAAAAATTGTGAATAAGAATAACGTTTTAGGATTCCGAATTTCCTATCAGTGATATTGAATTCATGTTATATTATTTTTTATCAAAACCCGCGACGTAATAATCTTTTGTGGAAAAATACCTGTAGTAACAATATTTTTGGCAAAAATATTCGTCTTGACAAATGTATTGATCTTACGGTCTTAAAAACATAGAAATAATTTGTTAACCAAACGAAACATCATTTTCATAATCCTTTTAGACCCTGGTGCCACAAATGTGTGGGTTGCTTTTTCTAACTGTAATTTTTTTAATTTTTTTTCACATCAAGGAGTTAAGCCTTGACTTAAAGGATTGGATAAGTTTCTAGTTAGAAATATGGTGAATATGAACTTTGGGGGCCTCCATCAGAGGGCAGCACTTAAAGTTCAACTTTCAGGTTGTTTCTAAGATGAGTTCTAAAAGAAAATGCCTCCAGGAAAAGTGAGATTTATTACAAAGCATTTGGCAATAAAATTCTGGAAAAAATTGTATGTGAATATAAATATATTTTGAATCATCTTGGATGAAAAAATTTGAACGAAGTAAACTATTTCTTAACAAAAAAAAAATAAATTGAAAATTTGAAAAAAAAATTTGAAACGCGAAATTTTTTTTTCAATCTTGAAAAATATCAGTAGTTCGATTCACACTATATCTACTAGTTTTAATTAATGAAAAAATAAATAAGAATATCATTTTATATTTTCATATAGATTTATTTAATTTTTGTTATTCAAACGATAAGTGATCATCTTCGTTGATATTCATATCATTGAGTTTGTAGCAAATTAAAAATAAATCATTTTGTGTGTGTTTTCAAAAAAAAGTATTTGATTTCCCTGTTTTTGAAAACATTCGAATAAGAGAATAGGTTGAACATTCAATTTTGTATTTAGCAAAAAAAAAAAAAATACATTGTATAAAATTTATGAAGTTATAAGATATCTTAAAAATAGCAAAATAAGTGATATAAATTTCTGTAATCGACTATTTATTATAAATACTTAGATATTCTTGTAAAAGTTTAAATGGATTTTGACTGGATAGTAGAAGAAAAGAACAATCTGATTTGATACGTGGATTTTAGGAATAAATGCATTAATTAAACGAATAGAATATAATCTATATAGATGCAGATAAATCATTTTCTGGTCAAATACTTCAGAAGCATTTAAATCATCCAAGAAATCAGATTAATCGAGCTCCAAAAGTTACCGAAACTTGCTCGAGGCAAAAGAGTTAGTTCAGTTCACTTGATGGTTATCAAACATCGGCTAAATACTAAATCGAAACTTTCGACTTGGTGATCACAGTGTATCTTTGCATAGCCAGTCACCTCATAGTTATTCTCAAGTATTTCAAAGTTTAGTTATAGATTTGTGAAACGTTCCCGATTCTACTAAATTATGATTATCTCAGGTGTCAGTAGAAGATGCATCGCCGAAAGCTATGTGATTGCATAGCCAATCGTTTATTTAACTTCTATTATTTATAAGGCTTTTATGTGATTATACTATTTTCCAATTACTATTTATTATCATACGGATACTGATTATGGTAATGAGAAGAATCAGCAGGCATGAATTTGAGATTTTTCTGAGTTATTCACATTTTAACCCTTTCAGATTCTGCATGCACACAAATGTGGTGTGGTTGCTTTTCCCCACTGTAGACATTTTTTTTTAACCTCGGGGGTTTAATCCTTGATTCAAAGAAATGCGTGAGTTTTGAGTTTGAAATATGGTGAATATGAACTTCTGGGGCGTTCATCAGAGAGCTACACCTAAAGTTCAACACTTTCAGGGATTTTTAATATCGCTTCCAGGAGAAAAAGCCGCTTGGAAAAATTATTACATAGAATTTAGCAATGAAGATCTGGAAAAATTTCTTGTCAAGGTGAAATATACCCTGCATCATCTTGGTGGAAAAATATTGAATGAGGTGAATTATTTCTTTTCTTATGGAGCACAAAAAATATAGACTTGCTGACATTTATGTTTTTAATGAATTTTTTGAGAACTAAAAATTCAAAAACATCCTCAAATACTCAAGTCTGAAAGAGTTAATAGCTGAAATATAAGGCAATATCCCTTCAGGCGAAGTGACATTTCACCATATTGTTTGAAAATCATCATCCACAGCACTGAGAAACTTGCATAACAGAAATATTGTTACAGAAACTTTTTTTCAGAATCCAAATTACTATTGCAAGGATGAATTAGATATTTTCAAAACCGAAGCAGACCAATCTACGGAACACAAGACATTTCACTTCGAATTAACTTCATATGTATACATATTGATGATACGCTACATTTAATACTACGAAATTTCATAATTTAATTTAGAAATTTTCTTATAAAAATTACATTTAGCTGAAGTGAAGAATTTTATTCGCATTGCTTTTTAACGGGAGGTAGTGAAGTCAGATTCAAGTCGTATGAAACTGGGCTGTATTTCGAATATGTATGTGAAAAATTAAATATAGAAGCGTATCGGTTATACGTTCTATTACCAAAATTTCAAGTAAGCTTCAAAGTTTTAAATTTTGTGATAAAGAAAGCAGAGAATATATAAAAATATTTTACTTCACATGAACGTAATAGAAGAGCAAATTTTAGCTCATGAATTAAGAAAGATGAAATTAACAAGCACGCACAGAAGTCATTAGATATGCTGAAATTTCATATCGTTTGATAAAAAATTACATTTTACATTTTTCTAAAATTACTCAAAAAAGGGGCTAGTTGGCGACATATATGCTACTCAGCTTGTATACTTGTATACGCTTGTAAATTTTTGAATGTGAGGAACTTTCGTGAAAATTTCTGACCGCTCTTCAAATTCTTGATTAAGATTAAATTGCACAATATATATATATATATTGTGCAATTATATATATAATATATATATATATATATATATATATACATATATATAACATATTTGAGGATTTTTTAAAAAATTGAGACTTAATTTAGCACGGATTTTTTTCGTAATTAATGTAACTTTCAGATTAATTTTTTTTTTTATCTAATACAAATTGGTTAAACAGATTTACTAAAAATAATTAGTAATTATAATTTTGGGTAGAGTGACCAGATGAGGCACCTGAGAAACCGGGAGAAATCCCAGAATTTTTCGATAAAAACCATGACAAAATACGGAATCCATAAATAAGAACCTGGACAAAAACGGGACATTTTAGAAACCCTTAAGGACAATACAGTATAAAATTTGCAAACTTACAATGCATTACAGAAATATAATCACACTGCTTCTACATAAAGATGCCAAGATAAATAAAACATCAGGATAGGTCTATGAATGTTGGACGTCACGTATACATGGAATTTTCAATATATACGGGAACCTTAACATCTCGTGCAGCTCGTACGGAGCAGCATCGAACAGAGAGCTTATGGGAGTCTATAGACTCGGTACGCCCTGAGGAAAATGCTTCTACCTCAGTCAGTCAGTCAGAAACTTAACATTGTCTTTATGGTAGAAATTTTGGTTGCAGTGGATTTTATCCGTCACCCAATTAAGTGGGACTGACTGAATTTGAAAATGATTCTATTTCATTCGATATTTGATTGCGCAAATAAAAGCCGGGACAAATAGACGACCCCGAAGGCTTTTTTCGAAACAGTAAATTTAATAGCGAAAAAACCAGGACATCTGGTCACCCCAATTTTGAGGAATGCTATGTACTTGTAGCAAAAATATTTGGGAAAAAACATTTTTTTTGTCTTCAAAAAAAAAAAAAAGATTTCTGTTCATGGTCATGGAAAAAAAGTTTAGATTGAAAATCAGGATAAAATTTTCGAAAATTTCATTTAGGAAAGTCATAAAAAATTAAATTTCTCTGTGTACTATGTTTCAAAACAATACTATAACACGCAGGAAACTCAATTCCCAAAAATTTTCACTTCATACAAAAATTTACATAAATATTATTTGAAAAAAAATTTAGGCAAAGCAAATGCAATCAACGTCAATCAAAAATGGGTAAAAAGAATTTTAGGTTGAGAAACGGCTTATCTTCTAATGTAAATCCGTCATTAACGTCGTAGCGACAAATTTGAAGTCAAAAATAAATCATTTACGATGTTCAAAATTTCAAAGAATACGAGTTGATTAAGAAAAACATGGAAAAAACTTGCTCATTCTACAAATTTAATTAAAAATTTTCGGTACAGTGAAATACATAATATGAAAGCGATAATTAAAATAAAAGTGACACACGTAAAAATGTATGCGTTGAAAAGTAGCATACGTAAGATTTATGGTCTTGACATTGGCACAGGTTAGAAAAGGGAAGGTCATCGCTGGCCTGGAATAATATTTAGTAAAACGTTATAACCGGATGCACGAAGAGTGTTACATAAGAATTCGCTTGACAGTTTGCCAAGATTTTTTGCAGTTGCGGTAAAACATTATCGAGTACGGGAAGCAGTTTATCACGTAAATTCTGGAAACAATATAAAGTGTGGAACATTAAAGCGTCTTATTCTATCACGTAACGCAATAAGTGACACTAAAAAATTTATGTTTGTACATATATAAAATAAAATAATTTATAAACACATAAGTAATTTAACGAATGAAATTTATAGAAATAACTTGAGAAATAAAATTTATACAAATAAATAATTTAATGAACAAAAATTATATAAAATAACAAAACTTTAGTTGATTAAATAAAAATGTTCATTATATACTATATTAATATTATGATTTCATAAAAAACCAAATTTAACACAAACTAAACGGTATATTCAGTCATTTCTTCCATCTAAATAGTTTGAATACTATAAAAATTATAAAAAACTTATACAATTTAAAAATTACAATAATACATGAACATATTATCTTGTTGTGGGTTTTTTCTTAGTTTTTGTTTTTTTTAATTATTAAATTTTGCAAGAATGTTGAATGACATATAAACGTATAATTTAAAAGAAAAAATTTATGCAAATAACTTAATGAATGAATTTTTTGGAAATAACTTAATGAATGAATTTTTTGGAAATAACTTAATGAATGAATTTTTTGGAAATAACTTGATAAATAAAATTTATACAAATATTAAAATAAAATTTGTAAATTAACATGGCAGTATTTTGAATATTCATGACAGTAACAAAAAAAGCTTTCAACGAAAATCAAACTTAACACAAACTAAAAGATATATTGAATCATTTCTTCCAGCTAAATAGTTTTGATGTCAAATAAAATTGATAGCTTTTAAAAATTATATTAAAAAATTACCAAAATGAATTAGCCGATTGTGATTTTCTTAGATTTTTTTAATCCACATTAGAAACTGTTTATTGTGTAAGAAGATTAAATAAAATTTATACAAATTATTTAATAGAAAAAAATTATGGAAATAATTTGATACATAACTTTTTTTAAATAAATTGATAGATAAAATTTATACAAATACTTTAATGAATAAAATTTATATAATTAACAAAGCTGTATTTTTCCCATTCATACCATTTGCACGAACTGAAAGATATATTGAATCATTTCTACTCTCTTAATAGTTTGAATGTTGAAAAATTTTTATAGCGTTTAAAAATTAAAATAAATTATTACGGTTATCTAACGTAAAATTATGGATAGAAACTAAAGGGTTAAAGCGAAGATACAAAAAATTAAAAAACTTATAAAAAAAAAAAGCAAACCTAAAATTTCAGTCAAAACAAAAGTTTATACGCGCCTCGTAGCAAATGAAGAACTTAGCCGGCTGTAATTTATTTTCCTAGATTTTTTTAATTCACATTATGAACTATTAAATTGTGAAAGAAGATTGAACAGAATTTATACAAATACAATTTCATATGTAAATAAAATTCATACAGATAATACAGATAAAATGAATACAAATTATAGACGTGAAATTAACACAAATTATAGACGTGAAATTAACACAAATTATATACGTCAAATTTACACAAATTATATACGTGAAATTTAAGCAAACTATACACAAAAAATTTATACAAATACTTTAATAAATAAAATTTTGTATAATTAACAAAGCTGAACTTTGCCCATTCATACCATTAACACAAACTGAAAGATATATTGAATCATTTCTCCCATCTTAATAGTTTGATTGTTAAAAAAAAAACGTGTTTCAAAATTGTAATAATAAATGAAAAACTTAGCTGAACGTAATTTTTTTTATATCTTTTTGTTGTTACTCTTTTTTTAAATTCAGATTGTTAACTATTAAATAGCTCAAAAAGATATATAAGATAACACCGTCATTTTTTTCACTCAACTTTTTTTCTGACTTTAACAAAAAGACACGTTGGAATAGGAATAAAAAAAAAATTGAAATCTTCTGTAAAAGTATCCCTTAATGTCCCTACGTAGGGCAAAATAAAAAATTTGAAAAATAACTCTTTTTTTTTTCTTTTTTTTTTTAGTTCATTGTCCCACGTGACATATGTCGGCTGTCCAACTTCAAAAACAAGGCGAGTAAAATTATGGATAGAAACTAATGGGTTGAAGAGAAGATAAAAAAAGATTAAAAAACGTATGGAAAAGAAGCAAACCTGAAATTTTAGTCAAAAAGAAAAAAAAAATTATACGCGCCTCGTAGCAGCAAAGCTCTTTAAATTAATGGTGGAAGAGCTGAATCCGTCTATAGTAAAGTTTAAAAGAAAAACGATGGCAACACTAGAGAAATGAGGAAAAAAAAATCATTTTCCAACGGAGTACAGAATGGGAAAAAAAATTCCACAAAAACCCATTCCGACGGAGCGTCTTCAAAGGATTCATGCAAAAAAAAACAGGAGAGGTCGACTCCTTCTTCTTCATCATAGTAATGAGACAAGAGCAAAGAAGAGAGAATAATAATAATATACAAAATAAAATATAAAAAAAAAATTGATGACGCAGTACTCTGTACTTGGCACACAGAGAGGATTCGTGAAATCCAAAGGGAACTGCAGATGAATTGAAAAACAAAAAAAAAAAAAAGTACTAAAATACACCTACATAGCCCCTTATGCGCAGGTGCATTTTTCTGGCGCATACTTGATAGAAGAAGAAGAAAAAAAAGAATTTAGCGGACGTTTATTTTTTCGCCCTAATTCCAACACCGCCCACTAAGACGTCATTAGAAAATGGGCGTGGTTACCCTTTTTTTTCTTCGTCTCTTAAATTATCATAATTACTTTTGGACGGTCCCAGAGGAAAAAAAAAAGTTTCGCTATACCCAATTTTTTTTTTTAAATATTTATTATTCGTTGGGAATTTTTCCCGGACGAAGTTTGCGATGTTTTTCATCGGGGGTAAAAAAAAAAAATTTTAAAGAATTTAAAAAAAAACAAAAAATTGGACTAGGTAATTGGTATCGTCGTTGGAATCTGTGCATAGGACCGTGACAACTACTTTCCGATAAACTCTCCTTAACGGCAAGCACTTAAGGTGGGCTAGTTTTCTTCTGTGCTCTGTACGTCGTCTTCTTCTGCTTTATTGGCTCGTACGGAACGGACAGAAGCAATGGACCAATCTTTTTGATGAGACCATCTTCTTTTTTTTCCCGCTACTACTACAAATAATACAGTACAGTACAACCGACCTTAAGGTTCTAGAAATAAAAAATGGCACGAGTTGTAACAACCCACTTACTCGTCATTAGGCTTCGAGTTTATCATTATTTTTACTACTACAACTATACTATTTAAAAAAAAAAACGCCACTAAAATACGTTTGCATCTTATTTACTTTATTTATTTATTTATTTATTATTGTTTTTTTTAATTTTCGAACTATCTCAGAATTCCGTACTTCAGGGAGGAACGAGCACCGAAGTGCATTTTACCTGCGTTTACCCTAATTACCGAGAAAAGCAACGCCAGCGTATTTAATAATGCAAAAGCTCCAAAAATGCCTTTTTCGTCCCCTGGAATAAACCTTAATTAAGGGTCGGATGCTCTAGAGGAGGGCGGTTTTGAAAATTTTATGTGAAGAATGAGCATTTTGTGGAGGAAATTTATTTGGAAATTTTGTTCTATCGTCATCTCGAGACACAACTACGTTGCTCCTCTTCAAGTTGCATTAAAGGAAGGATTTTTGAAAATTTTACAGTTTGCTTCTTAAGAGTTATGGTTTAAACTTTAAGTTTTCATTTCCAAATGCTTTTGAAGGTTTTCTTGAAATTATGAATCGAAACGGGTTGGAGTTGTATTTCATCCCTTGAATAACTTGGAAAGAGATTTGAATGAAAAATATTTCGTTGTTTCAAACATTCGAGTTCGTGTCGAAATTTAATTTTGGTCGTAAATGAATCCTACTGTAAACACAACAAAATTTCTCTTGAGGGCACCTCATTCCTAAAAAAAAGCAAAAAAAGAAGAAACAACAGTCCTTTAGAGAAATGGGGACCACACATTTATAGAGGTGAACTAATAGACGGGGGAAATTCCAGATCAAAATTGATGACCCTTTAACCCTCTCGCCGGATTGACAAGATATCTCGCCTCTTAAAAGGCAGCAATCATTAGCAAAGATATTATGTAAAGCTGATTTCTTAGTGGAACACATTTTCTCATTCCTTTTAATTTGAACCTGCTGAAAATTGGAAGAAAGACTACTGTAAAAAAAAGGAATGTCATTTTACAAGGGATTAGTGATTTCAATGAGATGGTTCGTCTTTGCATCAGTCTAGCTAACATTAATGATGGATAAATTTCTGTTATGCCGGTTAAAATGGCTTTACTGTAAATCTAACTTTATAAACAATTCAAAATTAAAAAAAAAGTAATATGACAATTACACATTTTCTTAATTATTGGCTTATAAATAAGGAACATTCGAGTTTATTCACTACTAAACCGCACATGCACCTCGCTTACATTACTCTACGGAACTTCTAACGAATTAGTACTCGCTGGAATGCACGTGTAGCGAAGTTTGTTTCTGTGTAGTGCTTGTGATGCGTAGTGCCACCATCTGTCAACAGTTTTCTAATTATGAGTGAAATTTAATGACTGAATAGCTATATCGTTGTAGGCCTGTTGCTTTCTGTGGCGACACTTTTTAACTGGGAGATCGGTCCACATTTGCGCCTCGAAAGTTGGGAATCCACAGAAAACCAACTTCAGCCAACCACCAGTGTGGCGACGGTGGGGTTCGAAGCGAGCCCGTCAATATGACCACTCGACACCACAGGGACTAATCGAGTTTATTCACTGGAAACTTACTGATGACCCTAATTTTGTCTACTCACCCAAGAACAACTTGGGAAAACACAAAGACCCGACTTGAGGAAAATGTAATGGGAATGTGAAGTCTATTCTTAAATTTACCTTATTTCCCAGAAATTCCTTGGAAAAATTTGCAGTGTCCTGAAAAGTAAGAAAGTTTACAATTTCCATAATACTGATTAACCTAGACATGGCCTCCTCAATGGTGGACTCCAACCCGAGGGCCCGGGAGGCCCGTCAAAGATCCCTCTATGAGAGCCCTGCTGCAAGATATAAGGGCCATGAACTTAGCCATCATGTATGGTACAAATTTTCCCATCAAAAAATAAAATTGGAAATGAAAGAGTATAACGGCGGATCTCTCTCTCTGAGTCAGTGTCTCAAACATAGACCTCGATATTACTTTTCTCACCATTGAGGGTCAGTAGGATGATGAACCTGATGGTGTAAAGACTTCTTAGGTAACCCTTTTTCCCATCATATTTAAAGGTTAAAGAAAGTGAAAATCCGAACGCGGGTTAACGCTCCTACATAAAGAAAGAAAATCTATATATTCCCGTTATATCATCCCTTCAAAGCGAACACCACCACCATCACATGGGCGAAAAGTTTTGACGGCTTAGAAGAAAAGGAATCGGTTTCCCACAAGATTTTTCTCCCATCCTTGAAGAAAGGGTTAGCGGAGCAAATTTCTTCTCATTTCTTTTCGATTTCATCCTCTTTTCTTATTTTTCACCCCTCTTTTCTTACAAGACAGGAAACCAGAAGAATGGGTTAAACACTGTGGGGTTCAAATGCTTTAAAAAGAGGGGAAAGAGGAGGGTTGGAATGGATCGCGAAGCTCCTCATCCCGTTATGTAAAAGCATTGTCATGGGGTTTTCGACCCCTCGTAACCTTCTCGACACTAGATCTGGTCATAGACCCCTTCAACAACCAGGTGGGGTTGTTACGTTCGCACTGAAAGGATGGGGAAATGATGTTTAAAAAAAAAGTGTAATGCTAAATGCTTGGGGTTCAGGGGGAAGTTGAACGATATTTGTGTGGTCATTGACACAAAACCCCCATAAGGGAAAGTGAAGAAGGTTTTTAATCAGGGAATTTCACTGACATATGGTCAGGATAAGAAATGAGCAGCCGACGTCTTGAAGAAGAAATAAGAAAATATATTTCAGTTTTCCCCTTATATATTTTTCAGAATCGGTGTAAAAATTTCTGCACTATTTTAAAACTGACTCAATTTTTTCGACTCAAACTTCAAAAAATGTGTCTTGATATTTTTCATTTTATTTTTAAAATTTTAATACTTTCCGGAATATTTTTTTATCATTTTTGGATGTCAATTTAAGACAATTTTTTTCTGAACTTTTAAATTTTTTTTTCAAATTTTAATACAGTTTAGGTTGAAAATACATTAACCTTATAATATATTAATCATATAATATATTGTTGAATGTATTATATGACGACTTTCGAAATGTGTTCCTAAACAATGCATTTTCAACAATGCGGAGAATTTTTTTAAAACTTCTTTGCAGTGATGATCAGTGTTCTTAAATGCTTCTTAATGATTCAAGTACACAGGAAAAACCCTCTCAGCACTAAGGTGTTTTTATGTTACAATGTGATTATATTCCTAGATTCTCTCCTATATGCCATTTTATTTGTTTACTCATTCTTCAATAAGAAATGAATCATAGTAATTTAAAAATATTACTTATAATCACAAATAAATTATCGTTGTCTTAGAATATTGTTGGGCTCATTTGATCGAGATCTTATGGTAAGTTTTTCAAATTTTCAGCTGTAAGATTAAACCTTAACAGTTTTTATACACAATTTTCGAAGAAGAGACATCATTTAAATTATTTAATTAATTAAAAGTAAAAACACATTATGTGTACGAAAATTTCAATTAGTAATCTAGATCGATCGCGTAAATGAAAAAACGTAATTTTATGAATGCATTTATATCCTAACAAAAAAAAAATCTTGATTACGTATAATTCATTTTATACTAATAATTCTTTTTTATATGGAATTCCGAAAATGACAATACGTAAAAAACAACATATAATCGAAACTTATCGAATTCATCCCAATAAGAAAGCTGTAAGCCGTAATTAAATTTTAAGCTTTAATGCGATTATCCTTTAGGGACATTACTATTACTTTGGAAAAATTGGTCCTGAATGTAGAGTATAGGTATATAGGATTAAAGAGAGAATTATACTTTTAATGCTTATACTTCTTTTTTTTAGTAGCAAAATTTATCTTGTCATTTCAACTAGTTTAATGAAATTTTAATGAGTTCGATGAGGCATATTTTGATATCAATTGCATTTAATGCCTAATGAAAAAGGGAATTAGACTCATCGTAACCACGTTAAATGCATTTTAAAAAACATAAGTCACCTTAATAAATTGTCATCATCTTCATAATTGTCATCCCAACTCCGAAATTTTGAAAATGCGATAAGTTAGTAATTATTGTGTAAGTCATGTTAAATGCTTATGCATAGGAGAGAGAAAAATCTTAGGATATTAAAAATTTTAGAATATGCTATCATCATCAACAACAACGATCATTTTAAATTTGAATGTGGAATTCTATATTTTTGCAATTTCTCATGTCTTATACTTCTGTCATCCTCTTGATTCCAATCAGCTTTCGGGTTATAATCATCTATGATCTCAGGGTATCTTCTCACACGTTTACCATTACGAGGCTCCCTATTTTAAATATTTCTGGCCCCGTGTGCAGAAGAATGGACAATTGCTTGACCTGTAACTGTTGCACGAGTTTCTTTCATAAAAAATATACCTGATTTTTTCTCTTTTTTTTACACATGACATTTACCTGTGTTTTTGAAATACATGAATGTTCGGGTGCATCCTTATATGAAGAAACTGTTGCTAATCTTTTATATAGACGATTCAGTTCAATTACTGAGAGATATTTTATTCCAATGCAATTGACATCCATAGAAAAATTTAAAATTTTAAAATTATTCATACATATAACGTTCAACGCAAAACAATAACTTTTTTTGACAAAAATCTAGATAAAATAAAATGAATTATATGAGCAGTATCATACGTTATGCTAGGTTTAATTGATTCATTTGGACGATATACTTGAATTCAATAATTAATACATTGTGTTTGTATATGTATTTTAAAATTTAATTTTTTTTCAGATTTTATGAATTCGTTATCCTGTCAACCCAAATATCTGTCATATTTATTTTTTCTTCATTTTCCCCAATTGAAATTGATATACCAAAATTAATCTCAACGTAGATATCCATGAAGTTCCTTTCTTCGATCAGTTGGGAAGTTAGTTACTGTAATGTTTTCCCTTACATGCAACATATCGAACACGAAATAGCCGCGATGAATTATTTTGCAATCTCCATCAAAAAGAGAATATTTATCTGCCCCCATACATTGCGCAGCATATAAGATAGTTGGCAGAAAAAAGTAAACACAAAATGTGTAAGAAAAGTGAAGGATATTATTCATCTCCATGAAATATTATAAATAAAAGTATTTTCATGCTGTGATATGGAAACCACGGAATATTTCATTGAAAGTTAAATAACAATGCTAATAACATTATCCTTTTCCCCCCGTAATGACTATGATCTTGATAGTATTTTCTTGCTTATTTACAATGTTTGAAATGAAGAACAATTGTGTGTTCTTCGCGTGTTTCGATATGTTTGACAGCACTGGTGATGCCCGACATCAGAAGAGAACAGCATCTATATACTTTTACATGTTCTCAAATTTGAATCAGCATAATACAAGTCATTTAATAGAACTTGGATAACGGGTTCTAACATCTATGGTCTGTAGTATATTTGAATATGCGTGGTCAAAAATCCATTATGCTTATTTCTTGTCCAAACATTTTTGGTATTTTAGAAGGTACAACTTTCAGTGTCATTTCAGTACAAAATACGGATACATATAAATGGAATACTTTTTTATTTAAAAAGAGTTGATTCCTTATTGGTGTAATTTTTTGAGAACTGCTGAAATTTTACGTGTTTAGATGTTTATAAAATCACACTAAATAGAGGGAATTGTAGATAAAACTGAAAAAAACTGCTATTCAAATTGGAAGAGTAAGACTTTTTTTTATAGATAACTTTAAAATCGAAGAAAACTGTTTTATTCTTGTATAATTGGTCATCTTAGCTAATTAAAAAATCCATTATAATTATTTAATTTTTTTGCTGAATACTGTTTCAATTAAAAATATGCTGACAGCACCCATTTATATCTGTATTTGTGAAAAAAAAATTCAATACGTTTTTCTGGGCTAAAGGTATCCACAACCAACGAGCACCATCGGATGCCCCAAGCTCATAAGCAACAGGTTGAAGATACCTGCTTTGGAAGAAGAGATAGACACCTCACTTAACCCGTGCATTAAGAACGAATGAACAAATATCTGTAACACAGATGCATAATTCCTATCCCATATAGCATCCTGGCAATAAATTCGAACGAATCGAGATACGCACAACAATTCATTCAAATATAAATAAACACGCCAGTCAGGAAATATTCAATTCGTTTCTCCAAGAGAATTCTCCCTCCCAAATGATTATGATGCTACTTAATTAGCCGGATTTAAAACTCCCAAGTAGCCAATGGTCGAGCAAGTGAAGCAATGGTTTCAGTTCGTAGGAAAGCCCCGAGACGATCAGAATAATCCAAACATATTAGGGGAAAAGGAATTTCAAACTGGCAGGTCGGAATAGTAAGGGCCTCCCTAGAGTTGGTTACCCATAAATTCTTTTGCAGTCGGAAACAAAGATTTTTGGTGGAAGGAAACAGACAGAGAGAAAGATTGGCAAGAGAGAGAGAGAGAGAGAAAACTTTTGGCTGTAGTAATTCTTATAAGTATTTCAAACGGTACAGGACGGACCCCCATGAGACCAAAGCATCCAGGTGTTTAATTGCCACACACGCACACATACCCATACGATCATTTAAACTTCCAGAGAATACTTACTTCCCTTATAACGTTTAAGCAAAGGGAAAATTATTGGTAAATTTTCCGGAGTATTTTCCCATGAAATTATTCATTCGGCTCTGAAAACGCCATTCGGTTTCCTCGAACTATTTCGCTTGAAAGCGGGAAAGTTAAAAGAATTCCGTGAAATGAGGTGGAGAAATTCGTTCGCATTAAACTAATTTTGTATGAAGTATCGGTGAGAATTTGATGCAATGGGAGGCCCCCAACCTCCGTTAATTTTTAGCTCCGTTTCATTCCTTTTGGATATAGCTCGGGCTAGCTGCTTGACAAGCGAACGGACCGGTTGCAAAAGCCAAGCCTTATGTTTATATATACATACATACACATATATATAAATATAACGCTGATGTTCGAATTTTGAATTTGTTTATCTGCTTCGGTAACTCCTAATACTGGGAAATGAATTGGATTTCGGATTCCAGTCGAATGAAAATAGGCGTTCGGAAACCTCGCGCTAAACTAAATGGAAATGAAAATCGACATTTTTAAGCACACGAAAGAATATATTCCTGAAATATAAATCGGGGTGGAGGAAACTTCGATTTCGAATTCGCTGCGGCCATTATTTACGACTTATTCACTGCCTAAAATTACTATAACGAGCGAAATTCGCAGCGTATAAAATCGAAAATATGAATCAGATAATTATAACTTAGTATATTTCTCAGGCTCGAATTCATTTTTGCGCAAAATATTTCCGAGGAAATTTCTTGAGTATTACTTAGAGAGAATTGGTTGCCGCAAAGTGAAATTTGGTATTCGGATAAAACTGGAAATCTTCCATTTAAAAAGGAAAATTTTAGATTTTTACGGGATTGTTACATATTATCCTCTCTCATGGCAAGCTTTCAAAATATTAATTTAGAACCTATGAGATTATACACGTAAAAGTCCCATTGCGTTTCATGAGAGTTAATGATAACTCGGTTGCATTTAGAATAAGTTTATTGTGAAAAATGTTATCAAAAATAGAGAATGTGGAACCAAAGCGTTTTCACATGAACTTTCTCTTGAATGAATTCGAAAACTACATACAGATATATGTGTAAACATCAAAGAAATTGTGAAAATTATGTGATAAAAAAATTCGAGTTTGAATTTATTTTGTATACGATGTAGGCGTATCGCATACGTTCCGCTGTAAATTTGATAAATCTGGTTATTATGCATAATCGCCGAGCATTTGGAAAGTTTATTAAATTTCCCTAAATTTATCACTTTTACTGGCGACAATGCATAATACCCAAGCGTCACGTCGTTGGTAAACATGATAAATCGTACTTATATGGTATACGCCTACTATACTTGATAATGCATACATGAATAATGTATTTGTAATGTGAATTACGTGAATATACATGAATTTCCGATATACTATATCATTATATCAAGATATGATAGTAAAATTTATCATTATATCGGGGTCCGACTATATTCATCATACATACTAGACTCATTTGGAATGTTTTTCGTATTTATCTAATTCACCAATTACACTAAGATATTATGCATAATCAGAGATGAAGGCGATAAATTTCAAGTACTTATAAAATTTACCGACGGCACTTGAGTATTATGCATATTCGTCGGTGAAACTTACCAAGACGATGGGTATGTATAATAACCGACTTACATTTTACACTACATTTACCGTAACATACGTGGTTCATGAATTTTTCCTCTTCTGGACTGAATATGTGCAGTGCTCAGTAAAACATTTTCAGATATAATTATATATTATCACGCTGATATTACCATTTTAATATCTCATACTATGGAATTATACACGTTTTTAAAATTCGAAATTAATTCTAACTTGTTTCAGAAAAATATTGTGATCTGGTTTCAAAAAATATTGCTACATTTTTATGCTTAGTCTTAATTAGACATTGATGTTTTGAATTTTTCAATTTATTTATTATAAAAATCTAAATTTGTTATACATTGTATATATATTGTAACTCCGCTGTAAATTAATTATAAACTCTTTCAAAGGTAAAACGTAAGTGTTGTTACTCATTTTGTTGTGAAGTATGTTTTCAAGTATGTAGTGAAGTAAGTTTAGGAAAAGATAAAAGTCCCTGTGAAATTAGGAAAAATGTCTGCAGGAAAAGCGAAATAAATTATGTAGAATTTTTCCGACTTGTATATTTATAGGTTTGATATAATATTTACTGAAGTATCAATATCTCATATATTATTGAAAATAAAATTTTTTATTTTTGAAATTTTCAATTCAAGAACTTCCAATGCAATACATTTTTTGAATACTTAATGAAACGGTTCTGAATTTTTCATTTTCTATACTTGTGTGTATATTATCAAACTTTAGTTTCTACAAAATACTGAAGCCTAATCATACGTGAGTATCGGATTGGAGTACTTAATGTTTACACACATATCATGTTTTCATCAATAAGAAAAAAATCAAGTTGAGATGAAATTAAAATTCTATTGTGTACTGCATGTGATGCTAAAAATATATTATAAGTTTCTCAAATAACTCTGCGAAAAAATTCTACGATATAATAAAGTAATTATGTTATTAGAAAAAAAAATACTTGAATTAATTATTTTGCATTAGAAAATATTCTCTGAAAATGTGCATGTCTTCTTCGAGTATATTCTCATGATTCTTCACAAACAATGAATTGGAATACTTACGACAAAGGTTGAATGTTCTGATTTGAAGGTATAATGAGATAATTTATCAATTACATGTAAAGAACCGTTTATACTTGAGAACTCAGCCCCAACTGATAAATACAGCAAGATTGACATATGCAATATATGATACTGTAATTAATCTAGGTAGCCAAAGAATAAAATAAATATAATGAGAAATAAGATAATTTGTATTTTAAATTAGTAACCGACCGAATCACATGGAATCATTAAACGTGACGATATAAATTTCGAATATAGGGATTTAAAAAAAAAAATAAAATAATAAATTTAGCTATGATATCGAGTCATAACAGGTAGATGAATAGATGGTTAAATAGATGCATAATATTTATATACAAGTATTAATAGGAAGAAGTGAAAGTTATTTATTGAAACTTCATTACTATTCAAAAAGAGGTGCGAATGCAATTGTATAAAACTTGATACTGAATATTTAAATCATGTGTGCACAAACTTCAGCTCGAGCACTACATTCTAGCAAATATGGGAATTGTTTTCTGAGCCACTTAATACCATGAAAAAATGTTCCGATATTTTAAAATACGATACAGAAACTGTAATTATGTATAAGAAAATAAAGAAATTAGGAAATATAGAACAATTATTGATAGAAATAGAAGCACACTAATACACACTGGACTGCAATCATAAAGTCCCCGGCAAAAAACTCGAGCAAATATGATTTCATTAGGGTTTTTCGTTCACATTTTCGACTCCCGAATATATTCATGTACGAAAATAATAAACATATTGGTGGGAAGCTTAGAAATTTGTTCACCCATGATCTAATTATTTATTTCGATATTTGTGGTAATTAATTAAGTACTTTCTTCGATTTCATCTAAGCAAATTTGTAAGCTGAAAAGATAAAGTAACCACAAAAATCCAGAACTAAAGATTTTACAGTAGTCACAAAATAATTAACGAAAACGATGGATATTGGAAATTTGAGTTAAGTAAGTGAATTTTAGATAAAGGATATCCAAAATTGAAAATATATGTTTTGCTTCTCTCTGCGATAAGATGAATTTTTAGAAATCTGAAATTTTTGGGGCAAACTTAACCCTTTAAGCGACACAGCAGATATCACTAGACCCCCCCCCCCCGCCCTTCAAAATGTCATGCCTTTGTTTTTAATGTAAGTAGTAGGTTTCCTTCCGATTTTCAGCAAGTGCAAACTAAGGGGTATAGAGAAAAATATTCCATTGAGTGATCGACTTTAAAAAAATATCTGGACTTGCAAAAATACTAAAATATAGGCTTTTAAGCAGGCGATATATCTCGTCAATGTTTCTTAAAGGGTTAAACTTTTATATAATAGAAATGAAAATAAAAAATATTCAAAGCATAGCATAAAATATTGCATATTTCAGTGAAATATTATACTCATATATTTCTGACCTTTTCCTTTATAACACTGTTTCTTAACCTTTTTTTGTTCACGCACCCCGTGGATAATGCGTTTTTGTTAGAAAATTCAGTTTTTTTCTGTAGTTAATTGTTAATTATTATCCATTTATTAATTTTAAATTGGTATTTGAATTCTTTAATTTATAGTTTAATGCTTTTTCAGCTATAGCTAATGGTATAGCTTTTTGGTAGCTATAGCTTTTGCCTTTACTTTTTTTTAAAATAAATTCAAAAACGAAACTAAAAAAAAAAGTTACCATTTTTTAATGGTTGGTGAAAGAAAAAAGATTAATTGAATATTTAGTTCTCGACTTATTGATTCAACAACTATAAATTAATGTTTCTTTAACGGTTGACTATATTTTTTGACGCTTTTCCTGAGTCATATTCACGACAGCATCAAATTAAAGCACAACATGCTAATAACACCGGGTACCAATGTAAACAAACCACGAAATAGTTGAGGTAAATGATGGTACTCTTTCCCAACAGAAATGGGAAGCAAGTACGATCGCCTAACCGAAAAAGAAATTTTTATAACGCAAAATTCGTATGACACATTCCTGCGAGTAGAAGCCAGATGAGGCGTCAAAATATTGGTATGATTCATATTTTTTTAAGAATTGAAAAAATTCATTTTTATCATTTCAACTTTCCTGAATAATCAGTCAACATCTTGCAATTTTTTTACCATCTGGTACCCCCGAAAAATGCCCTCCCGCACCCCTAGTGGTACACAAAGCCCCGATTAAGAACCATTGGTTTAGAATTACCTGAATTTCACCTTTCTTTCAGATTTTATATACATATTTTAAAAAATATTGTACGTGCAGTATACGAGTTATATACTGAAGAAAATTATCCATATTCAATATGGTAATCATTAATGAAAATTTTCGGATAAAATGTGATGTCAACTTAAAATTACGATGAGATTCTATACGAATTTTTGATAGAAAGAAGTGTTGTCGGAAATAGGACATGAAACAAAAAACTTAAACTCTTCATATTCCTGTATAAAGCTCTAACACACTATAATTATTTTTTAAAGCTGCATGCTTACTTCCAGCATATCAAATTGCAATTAATGATTCCTCGTACACTTTTTTATTTTTTGTTACACGCAGTTCGTCTCGAATCTTGGGAGTTGGTTAGAGATAGTGTTTCTACCATGAAGCTAGAAACATTTAATATTCCTTTTGCTGGTAATTGGTATGATAATAAATAACATAAAAACACCTGTTTTATGGCTATAGGTTTAATTGAGCATAATTAGTTTCCTGTGCCTATTGTTTACATATTGAAATGATGTATTATCATAAAAGTATCCTAAAAATATCAGTACAGAACTAATCTACAAAAAAAAAAAAACCTTCACAACTAATCTGTCATTAATCAAAGAAAAATAGAATTAAGGACATTAATCCACAGAGCTAATTATCACTTGTTATTAATTATGTTTCCTCGAATATGAAGATTTTCTATAATTAATTCTCAGCTTTGACGTAAAATGATTATTGTTAAATTAGTTTACGCTACGAGACAGTGTTCTCTGATTCCTCATAATAAACCTGAAGAAAAGTTATTTTCTGATTTGAAATCTGAACTAGTAAAGATCGTGTGTATTCTTGTATTTGTATAAATATATAATGTTCATAATGCGATGCAAAAATACGAACTAATTTGATTATTTATAAAACATTCGAAGGTATTCCTTATTTCTTTCAATGAGTAAATAGAAGATGAGCAGAATTGAGCAACAGAGTAAAGATAGAAAAATTTATTGTTTAAAATTTCTAGAATTTTATGAATATAATTGCCCTAATTAAGATTTCAATTTATTTTAAAAACATGAATGTGTGCATATAAAAAAAAATGTGTACAAATGTCCTTATATAGTTAAAACGTATGTATAGAATGAAAGAGTTCTCGTAGAAATTAACTAAACAACATATAAACGTCTTTAAGAGAGGAAAAACAAATTAAATGTGTGTACACACAAAAGTGCTGTAAGTCAATACTCAGTTTTGAGAAATTCACATTGTTATATTCAATTAAATAAACTTAACTCACTCATCGTATTTATATACGGTTATAAAATATATGGGTGTATTATTGTGAATTTATTTTAATTGCAAAGATTACTGTATATGTGTGTGTGTAACAAAAAACCTAACTAAACGTTCAAAAGCTCTCCATTTTCGTTAGTATTTAAGAAGGAAGAGTGGTGGGTTTTTTTTTGTGTTATATATATAATATTTTAATAATTATAATAATTAGATCATTTCCAAACTAAAAAAAATCTAAGTTTACAAAGAATCGGATTTTCTTCAAGTTTGATGCACTTATAAAAATTATAAGAGTATGAAAATAAATGAATTTTCAGTGATTTGCATAGCTAATTTATAAAGGCTATAGGATAAGGAAAGAGCATTGGGGGAATTTAAAGCAGCCGAAATCTTCAAAAATAATTATTTCAAAATAACTGTATCTATGTGAAATAGAACATTCAATTGTTGATATTAATGATTAATGATATTGATATGATGGGGGGTATTGCCTCGGTTCTCGAAGAGGAAATAAATAACTGAAATATATTGTTCCTAAAAAAGTTCAACTGAATTTTAGAATTAAGGGATTTTACTAAAACTTAGGCATCATTTTATTATGATAAAATCCAGGAGAATTCGATTTTCCTTACTATCTATTGGAGTACTTTTCTATCTTTCTAAAATAGTTATAGTGTCAGAACTTATACACAGGTTATATATGAATAGCATAAGTTTTTCTTACTTTCTTATCCAGTTAATTTATTTAGTACTTCTGTCATTTATTGAAATTTTTTAGTTCTTCAGACAAAACATTTTATTTTAGCCATTTTTTTCTAATGGTAATGTAAAGAAGCAAACTGAAGTCCGAATTAAACTTATAATATCTCATTCCTTTTTTTAGAAAATAATTAATATTAGGTTATTGCCCACACAAACAGATGCTTTCCTATTGCTTACGGATTACCTTTTTTTTTTTCGTAAATACTGTCCATTTACGTGTTTTGCAATTATCTTCATCACGAAAGTATGAGTTAAGAAAAAATATCGGGCGTTGCAATTTTTGCATTAAATGAAAAATAGAGTGATGCTTCAATTACAGAATAAAATAGAAGCTGAAATAACTGTAAAGTTTCTTTTGTAGTGGCATAAATTTAAAAATGGTTTTATGTAATGATTATCGAGTTGTGTATAACAATCATTTGTCTCTCTTTCTTTAACACCGCACACGATGACACTTTTTTGACGAGTGTTAATTTTAGTTGTTGTCCGCTATAAGAAGCTGACCATTCGGAAAAACTATTATAGTTGTATAAAAAAATACAGAGCTGTATATATATTTAAAAAGTAAAACCAACAACACATATGCACACCTACATAAATTAAAAAGCACTGCGACACAAATACTTCACAGAAAAATACACATTATTAAACAATAATAACGCGGTGCGATACATGCCAAATCAATGTCTCTAATTTTACTCGAGTAAAATATATAAAGTTGCAAGAGTAGGTAGTTGCATCATAGTAGGTAAAACATTATATATCAGCGCAGGAAATGCAAGTTGTGGTACAGATAATACGGTCATTGCAAGATATGTACGGTTAGTAACATCATCGTTGGAATAAAATCTCTCAGTTTGGGTAATGCAGTGTCAAATATGTTATGATTTAGTTTAAGAGAAGTCACGTGTGACAATGTCACGTGTCATTCTACAACTTACAATTTATAAAGAAAAACGTTCAGATATTATTTTAACCAGCTTATTTCTAAAGAAGGCTGTATTGTAGCTTGTTTTTCCAATTATATCCTTGAATTGTATCTCGTGCAAAAGAAGAAAATTGCAGAAAAACATCATGAGACAAAATAATCTGGCTATAGTTTGACGCCATGATATTTTCATAGTCCGACTAGGTTTTAACAATGCAGTGATATATGGTTGAAATATTCATATAAAAGCAAAAACAAGAAAAACTCTTTTCTAATGAGTCATTATACCTAGTGATAGCTGTATGCAACAAAATCGGATTTGTTGCTCGAAGAGCTGTATTTAAAAGAATATATTTTCTTATGCGAACGCGATGCCAAATAAATTGATCAGATAGAACTTTTTTGTGCACATGTTTTGAAACTTCTAGCTTCCCTGATTATCCAAAATCTTCTACACGCCTTTTCAGAGCTTCCTAAATGCGGACATAACTCCGAGACACATTGTCCCATTTCTACCAAAATAGTAATAAAAAAAAGCTATTACTAAGTAGAGTTTTGTAAATTTGGAAGCTCTCGTGGCTTCTCCATGAAACGAAGTCTGATGCCTACTTTAGTTAAACTCCCTGTAAGTAGATGCCTTCTATTATAACAGGTTGGATGTAACAGGTTCCTTAGGTTTCAGGCCTATCCTTACAAAATGATACCCAACTTTTAGGGCAATCGCAAAATTTAAACATATCAAGATCGAATTTATAGATACTTTTTTAAATATGTATTTTATGCTGTTTTCCTATATGTATGTATACTTGGTTACTGCATTTTTTGTTTTTAACGTCTTAAAAATAGAAAATGCTTTTTATTGCAATCGCTGAAGAGAGGGGGATTAAATGACGTCCCTTTTTAGGTATTTTAGGGGATTTCTTAAACTTCAAGCTCATATCATGTAGCTCCACAAATATGCTTATTAGGTGGTTGCCTTCGAGTTATAACAACATGCATACCAAATCTGAAGGAAACCCGTGTTGGTAATACAAAACTCGTTGATCGAGATGTGAAATGTGTAATTATGTTTTCGTAACTAAATGTGGTAATTTCTTTTTTCCTGTAAATATCGCATATTGAAGATAAAATTGTCGTATAGAATTGATACTAAAGTGTTTCCTTTTCAAAGTTTTAAGCTTATCAGTCACTACAAATGGTGAGATTTAGAAGGACGGTTTTCCCACAATAAATCTCCGTCTGAGAAATTTTGATTGCATTCCAAGACCTCATATTCAAAATATTTCTATGCTGCGCAAGTTCCATAATCCTGGAAAAGAGTTATTTTCTTTATTATTTTTGGTAACCCCAGGTATGCACATTGATAGTATCGAAATCACTGATGTGTAAAATGTGTAGACATCTTGCGAACTTAGACAACTGATTCTAGACCAGTGTTCCCTTCAAGTTCAACAATTAAGAAGAACTAAGAATTCAGACTCATTCAATCCCAGCAGTAAACAGATCCACCACCTTGGGAACTACATTAAAAACATAGGACAGTAAAAATGCAGATATTGACACTATATGAATAAAATGCTGACCTAAGAATGGTGAATTATGGTGCCTAGAACATTGATGAACGAGCTGTATGAAATTGTATTCACGTTCCCGTTTCGATATTTTTATATAGAAGAGAAATGCGCATAAATACAGTTTGAAATATAGAAAACTTAATGCTAATCACCAATTGAATAAGAACGAAACTACTTGTTACAAATTCTGCAAGTAAAGTTGACCACTGGTTTTATATCGGTGTGCAGCTTGAAAATATGTAGTACATGGAATGAAACCAAATATTTTTTCATTCCATGATAAAATCTTATGCATCATACTGCCTGTTACTACTTTTTATATTTGCCGCAAAATCACTTTGTGGAAAACATAAAAACATAGTAACTGGTATTTATGGCTCATAAAATTTACACCGATATGTAACATGAAAATAAAAAATATGAGGTATAATATTGTTATTTGCGTGATGCACACGGTTGAAAACCAACAATCAATTTTACTTGAAGAACTATAACAATTAGTTTGTTTTTATTTTATAAGTAGCACTCAGAGTTCCCAGCGCAATTAATGTTTTTGCTATTTGTGTCTAAAATGTCTGCATGAAAACGTAGTAATCGAAATTATGACGCACGAAATTTACACTGGTGTACGTCATAAAAATTAAAAATGAGGTATCATACCCATATGCTATTTATTTGCATGTTGCCCACCGGTCTAAAACCAACAATAATTTTACTTGAAGAATTATAAGAAATACTTTTGTTTTTATCTGATAGGTGGCAGCAGCTGTCCAGTTCAACGACGTTTCACGTATGATAAAATATAATAAGTTATAACGGTAGGAAATTTTTGTTGTATTTTTCTCTCCCGATTCGCAAATTATTTTTCCCGTTTATGTCAGTCCGCGTACTACTGGTACACAAGTAGAAAAGGGTTGAAGAATACTGTTCTAGACAACCAATAGAAAACAGAAGTGTGAATAGGCAGTGTATACATACTGATTTTGTATTAAAGTATAATTTCAGATTAAGTTTCAAAAAGTTATTTCATTCGTAATAGCCTATAAGGCAGATGGTAGGTTTTTCTTTTCTGTTTCTTCATTGAATAATGTAGTAGAGTGGCGTTGTCTAAAATACTGTGGCTATGAAAAGAATCGCATTTATTTGCACGGTGACCGAACAAAACACGCAATTCGAATGTGTTTGAAAGTATGTGAAGTTTTAATTCAAATTTTTACTTTTCAATCTCACCTAAGTTACATATCAGACACGTTCATATTTTTAGTTAACATTCCGTTGCTTACACACATCTTTCATAGATGGGGTTTTTTAAATTGAAAATTAAAGAATTTCGTCCTTTGATACAGGGGTTCTTATCCTTTTGTGTTCCATGAATCCTTTGTGTCAATGAGACGAGGGCCAAGAACCCCCTTGGCCAAAAAGATGAAAGCCGCAGAATAATATTCAGTATAGGCGCAAACTTGTATCCTGTCCATGGGCCTGAGCCATTCCCGCCCTCAACATTCAACACCTTCACCATAGTATGGAGACATTAAGTTTGTAAATTACCTATGGAAAGTAATTAAAGTATAGCAAACTATTGTAAGTAATCTATGGAATTATTTAATCTTGAACACCCATCCTCCCAATATTTCCAATAACTTTACAACTATGATATTCAGAAGTTAATAATGTAAAAATAATATTGATTTTTATTCCATCCAAGCACTCACGGATCCCCATGAAACCTTTCCAAGGTCCCTGAAAGATCCGTTGACCTCTGGTTATTATGAATAATAATAATTCATTGTAATATGTATTTCTTAATCATCTAATGTCAAGTTATTTGGTTTTTGACGCATTTGGCTAGTTAAATTAAGTTTTTGTTCTTAAGATCCTGCCCCTTCCATAAAATAAATTACTTAATATTCTACTTAATATATATATAATGACAAAAGTATTTATATTTATCCAAACAGTAGAAAAAACGAGCAACATACAACGGAAAACGAAACTGGAAAAACAAAAACATTTTACAATTTATACACGAGCCATTTTCAACTCGAGAAACTGAAAAATTAAAATCTGCGTGACTTTAAGAAATCATCAGAATCAACGCCGAATCATAACACACACAAAAAACTGAATTTAGAAAAAAAAAAAGTGGTAAAACCAACTGGGGTTTCGTGACTATTTTTATGTTTCTAAAAGTAATTTGTTCAGTAAACTTTGTGGCTTTGTAAATACTAATTTGAAAACGATGGCAGCGAAGTTAAAATTACGGTGTAAAAAAATCGGTGTGTTTTAAATAATAGTTTTCTTTAAATTGTTTACTTGAAGTAAACACGTGGCCGGTCAATTATTTAAGCTCCACACGGTATGTATACACGTGGTTTTTTTTGTTTTTTAGTTTTTTCTAAATATTTGAGTGTATTTCAATAATATTGGGGAAGGTCACACAATTACAATCGATGACTAAGAACTCAATAGCTGGGTATGCATATGTGACATATGCATGTAAAACATCTACATAATCAAAAACTTTTAAACCTTATAATGTTAGAATTTTTATGAACGTTTTTAATCGAAATAAATAAATAAGAATGAACCCCCATCAATAATGGTGTGATATTTCATTTTATTGATATACACGATTATTTGAAACAGTTTAAATTACTACAATAATTATTTTCAGGTATGTTAGAAACATTTGTGTAGAGTATCGCGTATGTTATAATATATAGTATACATATACAGCATCGACGCCATTTATTATAGTCGTGGGTAATGTTATCATAAAAGTATTTTTGTCACTTTTGCAAAGAATGGAATAGACCAATATCATGGACCACGGGGAAAAAATCATTTATAGGTATCAGGACGCCGGTTTACGCTACCTTTTTTTTGAGTATTCTGAAGCTAAGGCAAAACTTTTTTTCCCATGTAAGTTATGGTAATCAGGCTGCAAGACTATACAGGATGCTAGATGGTGTTCTCTCTTCCCGTACTTAAATGTCATAATCAGTCCGTGGTATTCGCTGTAGTCCATGCAAGTGTAGAACTGCTTTTGCTGGCCTTTCAATAGTGAAGCCAAATGTATGACAGAAGAAAAATTTTCCGTTCCGTTCTTGATCAGTTTCTTTCATTTGACCAGATTCAAATTTCTCTTTCCGAGAGACTTTCTCAAGGGATCTATGAAACGTATTATACATTGTAAAAAGTATCGGGATTCGTAATACAGATTAGACAGTTTCATTCTAACGCCTCACAAAGGCTGAATAAAAAATGCAGCATTTTAGCTTAAAAGCAAAAAATAAGTAGTCCCGTTTTAGAATAAATTTTTAAAAAAAATGGAACGATTAAACATTTTGTAACCAATTATGTGGGAAGAAAAACAGTTGTCCCAGTTCACTCATATTCGTTCACCATACATCCCGTTTAATGATCACCGTACTTAAAAACCTGACTTTTTTAGGACATATTTATCATTCGGTTATTATTATCAAAAACTGAGTTCCTATGTGATTTTATTAAGCGGAGGGACTATAATTTTTTAAATGCACGCTATCGTATTGGATGAGAGATAAACAATTTTTCTATTACATTTCATAATAAACGTTTTTATCTGTCTTATTTTTATACTTTGATGTTAGATTAAAAATATATCGTCAAACGTGAGAGAAATTAGAAATTTTCTGTTCTGTTGTATGTGTGCGTGGAAAAATTGAACTTTTTTGGAACTTCAAGAGAAGATGCTAACCGTTCTCTTGTAGGTTGTCGTTGATTGAATCACTCTGTGTAGAATGGATGTCCCACGAATGCGAAGATATGAAAACATAATATTTATATAATCTTCACTTGCACGTATCGTGTTCTTCTTTCGTAGTGAAATCTCGGACAGGTTTTAACTAAACGTTGCTACTGCTAAACTAAATTGCTATTGCTGTCCAGAGAGAGTAAGTGATTCACCACACTTTTCACAAAGAGCTCAAAAAAGCTCAGAAAATTTGGACTAAAAGATTTCTGGTAATATTGTATTATACATTTATTTTATTATTTTTTTATGATGATATTGGAAAAAATATTTTTTCTGTATTAAGAGGTGGTCTATTACCTTTTAACCGAATGAAAACTATGCTTCATTAGCAATATCGAAAGAAATATTCTTTAATAAGTGATTTATTTCAAATTTGGCATATACAGTATGTTACGGTAAATGCGATAAATCCGGTAATTATGCACAGCAATTGGTTATTAGGAATAATTGCCGAGCATTTAAGTAAGTTTGATAAATTTCGTTAAATTGACCCCTTTTACCTAGGACCATGCGTAGTACCCAAGCATTGTTGGTAAATTTAATAAGTACTAAAAAATGATCACTTTTACCGGCGATTATGCATAATTACCCAACCGTCGTGTGGTAGGGAAACATGATAAACCGTACTACAGTAAAACTTGCCCATAGCGATACTCCAGGGACCTGGAAAAAATATTGTTATAGACAGGTTATCTTTGTAGACAGTTTAAGCATTTGCGCTATTTTGTATTAGATACGAATTCCGCCGGGACGAAAGAAAATATCGTTATAGGCAGGTTTATTGTTATAGACAGGTTTCACTCTATATGATATAATGTACATGATAATTCGTTCATGTATTGTATCATTATATCGGGGTACGATTGTAAAATTTGCTCTCATTATATCGGAGTCCCACTATATTCATCACACATGCTAGGAACATCACACATAATTTGGAATTTCTTTTTCATATTTGTTAAAATCCGCCAATTACACTAGGATACATAAGCGCCAGAACCTAGGGGCTGAGGCCATTTGAGCCCCCCCCCCCCCAGTCATTTCTTAAAAACAATGCCATGCACCTTCCTCTCCTGCGCACGAGTCACGTCTATACGGGACAACCAACGACTCCCAGCCCCCCCCCCCCCCAATGATTTTTTTCATATCAGCGCCTCTGTAGTTATGTATAATCATAGATAAAGGTGATAAATTTCAAGGATTTATCAAACTCACCAACAACGATTGATTATTATGCGTAATCACCGGTAAAAGGAATAATGTTTTCATTTATCAAATTTACCCACGAAGCTTGGGTATTATGCATATTCACTGGTAAAAGCAATAAATTTATCAAACTTATCAAGACGATAGGTAAGTATTCATAGTAACCGGTTGTTATGTATAACTTCCGATTCATCACATTTACCGTAATATGCATATTTGATTGCGTTTGCCAGAATACAAAGTTTTACATATCCATTTTGATGTACTATACGTGATAATTCGTACATGTATTGTATCATTACCGGGGTACGATCGTAAAATTTGCTATCATTACATCATCGCACATGCTAGACTCATCTGGAATTTCTTTTCATATTTATTAAATTCACCAATTACGCTAGGGTACATAGACACCGGAACCTAGGGGTTATAGTTACCGGAACCAAATTACTCCCGTGTAAACTGGAGATATATGAAACATTCTATCGGCATGAACAATCAAAAGTATATGTGTATAATTTGAAATAAATCAATAGCTAAGTATATTATTTTTATTCAATATTTTTATTTATAATAATATTATAAATAAAATAATTGATATCACTATCATTTTTAATGGCATTTCTACTAGAGCGTAGTTTTTCACCATGTTAAAAAGTAAGGTACCCCCCCTTAAAATATGATGACGACAACGCAAAAATATTGCTTAATTTATGTGTGTGTCCCTACATATATTGCCGACATGCGCTTATAAGTATTTCATATTACTACGATGTAAAATTTGTTTTTTTTTTAAATTTAATTCTTGCGTTTATCTCGAATAATTAGCTTAACACTTGTGATACACTGGTCTAGAGAACTACGGGAGAAGCTGCACAAAGAATTCCTATACTTGAAATGTGCATACTTCCCCTTATCCTTCATATTAACCCTTTACGGCACGCTACCCTTTAAAGTTGGAATTTCACGAAGAAAATTTGTAGGCAGTGTATTCAAGAATAGAGGAGTACGCGGATGTAATTTCGTAAAGATTGCACTTGCCCGTTTCAATTTTGTGGGTGTGCCCAACCTTCAATTCGGGACTTGATTTCAGGTAAACTTTGAATTTAAAAAGTTTAAACTTGTACAGAATAAAGAAATTAGTGTACAGCCAAACAAAACAAAATAACATAGAAATCCCCCATGGAAATCGTTTCTATATCAAAAAAACAAAATTCTTTGAAATTTGAATCCATTTCTTTGAAAAATAAGGGTTTTTTCAAAAAATATACACAGGCAGAAAAAATATACAGTCAAAAGTATGGATCGGCTTGTGTGGTGTTGTGTTCAATGTAGTCCCTAAGATAATTTTCATTTTATTTATCGTTTATTTTCAGTGTTAGAAAAGGCAATCTTTAGGTGTTTCCAGACTGGGTACACTGAGTCGGAAAGGGTTAAACTTCAATAAGTAGGATTAGTCCTTATTAAATATTGTATTATTCTCGACGAAACATCTCTCACCTTCTATACTTTGCCTCTAATTTTAGCAATGGCAAGCCCCAGATATTTTGTGAATTCTGATTTCTCAATGGAATGCATTTCCCTGCCTCCCCCGTATTTTACATCTGCTGAAACTCGGAAGAAAGCCAACTTCATAAAAAAATATATATGGTATTTGACAGGGGGGTTTAGTGATTTTTGCTATGTCGTTTAAAGGATAAATGCGACTAAATGAGCTATAAGATTATTTTTTCCTACAACAGACAACTACTAAGGATTTTACTCAAGTGTGATACGAGCTTAGTGTGATTTTTGGGGTGGGATATTCTATAAATGCTTTTAATCCTTCTATGGTTGACCCCCCCCCCCCCAACATTATAAAAAAAATTGAAAATTTTTTGTTGGAAAATGGTGAATGTGTGTAACTGGGTGCTATTACCATATTTATAATTGAAACAATACATGGACACAGAAATTTAATTAATTAGAGTGGATTTTTCATTGGCTAAGATAATTAAGGGTAAATCTCGGGGAATTGAGCTCTTTGACATGAAGGATTGTGTACGATTTGAGTTATAAACACGGTGAATATGAACTTTGGAGTCTTTTATCAGAGGGCAGCACTTGAATTTGTACTTTCAGGGGGCTTTTAAGATGGGTTCCAGGGGAGGAAAAGCCTCCAGGGAAAGTGTGATTGATTACATAAAATTTAGCTATAAAATATTTCTGGAAACACCAGTATGTGAAGATGAATATACCCTGCATCATCTTAGCTGAAAACATTTGGATGAAGTGTAAATTTTTCTTCGCAAAAAAAATTGTAAATTTGAAGGGAAAAAATTAAGATTTGCTCACATTTGATTTTAATGCATTTTTTGAGAATCAAAAACGCAAAAACACCTTAAAAATTCCAAAGAATGAATGCTCGGGTCTGAAAGGGTTAAACAAATAAAATTTTGCTTAGAAAAGTTAAATATTTGTTATCTTGAATTTCATTTCTGATCACCTAAATTCGGTGAGATTTTATAAACATCTAAGCACGTAAAATTCCATCGCCTCTCAAAATATAATACCAACGAGGAATCAACCCTTTTTAAATAGAAAAGTATTGTACTTATTTTGCAGTATTTTGTACTGGAGTGACACTAAAAGATGCACTTTCTAAAATACTAAAATAAATTGACAAAATAAATAGGTGTGATGGGTTTTTCGATCATATATATTAAAATATACACGGGACCAGGGTTAACAAGAAAAATTTTGTTGATAATGCACACCCCAGACGAACTATATTTGCGATAGAAGGGTTTCATTCGACTCATAGTGGTAGGTAAGAGTTGAGTAACATACCGACGTTGATCCCCTTCAACTGAGAAAAATATTCTTATACTATGTAAAGAGTTTGACATTACAACATCTGCATTTAAAAAAAGGTGCTCAAAATAGCGTCTGAAGGTGTTGCTGCAATACGGTGAACAAAGGATTGTCTCACTCTTTCATAGACTCTTACGGTGGTGATCTTGTTCACAGAAACAATTCACAAGACTAGATTTTGTATGGAGTTATCTTGTAAACAAAATGTTTTTATGTAGCCCTAGAGGAATAAGTCCAGTTGAATAAATCCGGAAGAAGTGGAGACGATAAATTCATAATATGAACGTTCAATGCAACGTTTCCATCTCTCAAAATTTTTATGGAGTCTGACCCTACCCATTATTGCAAATAGCATATCATTTGTCTTGCTGAATACCATGACTATCCATTTTTTAAATTTAAAAATTCCTAGTACCTGGGGTATAAAATAATGCATGATATTTTGATTTGAACATACGTTACAAAATACGTTAAACAAAAGAGGTTTTGCTTTGAAAGACACTCGCATAACAAAAAGAAAAATTATGGCACAAGACAAGATTTTCATTTCAAGCGGTTTTGTTTGTCTATAGGTTGGTAGGTATTTATGGGGCTTTGTAAAATTCATTTTAATTTTTCTCCATCAATTTTTTAAAACATGCTATTGTGCAATATCTCAATTGCTGGCTCTTTTAATAACCTACATCTTTATACTTTCATTTATAAAATTCGTGTATACTTTTCTTGCTGAAATTCATAACATTTTTATTATAGAAACCACTTTAATTGAACTAACTGTTACATTTTTCGACAAGCTGATAAACAAAATTTCCTCGGAAAAAGTAATTTCATTATAATCTTTTGTGAATATTTTAAAGTTAGATTGCTCACATTATATATTCTATAAAACGCATGATATTTTTTTTCCTATAGCCTGCGGTTTAAAGTGATTCTCACGTGAAAAACTTCGGCGTCGATCAATGCTACTTTTTGTTTTAAATCATAAAAATCAAAAAGTATCAAATTTGAAAGGAAAAATATTTTCAAGATGATGCAGAAATTATAGTAAAATTCTTATAAACGTGCGAAAAAAAAATTAAAACTTTAGCAATAAATTATAACATTGATAGAGAACTTAAAAAATAAAATATGGATAAAGCTCTAATTAGAAACTCTTTGTCGAGGATTAAACATTATTTTAATCTAGAACTGTTTCAAAATCTTCAAATATTATACATTTTATAAGTGTAGAATTGATAATAATAAACATTTTTATTAATTCTACACATTTTAAAATCGACTAAATAATATTTGACGAGAAATTAAGTTGTTTCGTGCGTATTTCTTGTACGGAATCATTAAACTAAGATTTCGAAAGAAAAAAGGATTTATCGTAGGGTTATGTTATATGTACACTATAGTATGATTTACATACTTATTCAAAAACATAAATGAAGGAATTCAGTATGAATTAAGAACGAAATTTTTGGAAAAGTTATTTCAATTTATGATCATAACAATGACAACTGTCGTAATGAAAAATTTTTGCGTGAAATTTAATTAAACAAAAAATTTCTTATTAATACTCAAATTAAATTTTAAATTCATTTTTGAGTAGAAAGTGAACGAATTGTAAAGTCAAACACTGGACCGTCATTCGAGAACAATGATGAAACTGACCAGGAAACATAAAATAAAATCTCGATTATTTTCACTTGAATCAACTTTTGTGTGTAATACATTAAATTTAGTATAAACGAGCTTGAATATTCATTTAAAATAAAGTTAGTTAAGATTAGTAAAAGTTGAAAAACTGGAGATGAAGAAAGAAAAGAAATCTAAAAACAATTCATGTCACTTTCATACAAAATTGCTTACAGCCATGAACCTGCTCTTTTTTCAGTATCTAGTCCTAAAGATTCGTTCATATTTTTTTGTCAATTCAATTTTTGAATGCCAAGTGTTCATATGCAATGTGAAAATTGCAAAAAAACCGTCCTACTGTTATTCAGGAGAAATGTAAAAAACTTCTTGCTAATGATATATGCTATTGCTACGTTTCTCAGCCTATGGTCCAAGAACAGGAGGTTATGAAGATAAGACAGGTGGTCCGCAGGAAGACTTGAAAATTTATTGATTAATTGAAAATTATTTAATTGCATGCAATTAATATTGAATATAGTATAAAATAGGTTCGATTATAATAAATTAAGCCCACATTTTTTAAACTATTGGTGCAAGAATTATTTTTGACATTTTAGTGGCCCTTGGCTTCAGAAAGTTTGAGAAATGCTGTGTTAATGTATTGATCTCTAACTAACAATAGATAAATGGTACAAGTATTTTTATATTTTTTTTGTTCCAAAAAATATAGCGTTTGAAAGGTATTACTCATTTTTCTGTTATGATTTCATTCCTTTGAAAAATTCTCTCATTTAGTTCAATTTCAAAAAAAATATCGTAAGGCTTAGCGTATCTCTATTTGTTAGTCGATCAGCAATAAATTCGATAAAAATATACTAAGTAAGTATACACTAAGAATTGGTGGAAGGTAACTACTCTAAAAAAACGTACTACTCTTGAGAAAGAGCAAAATTACATCTTATTCAGTTTCTGATGGTCACAACTGGTTTCAGAAAAATGAAGCTCGAGTGAAATCTTCTACGTGTGTCGCATCATTAAAAGTTCAAAAAATGTTCTACAGCTTTCTAGGCGAGCCATCCAAAGCGGCTGTGAAGAATTTCTTAAATGACTCTACAAAGTATCATACTTTACATATAACTCATACACATTTGGAAGCTATGTAGCTTGACTATATGTATCGACGGTCCAGTTCACAAAAGTAACAGTTCAAAATTCTATGTTTTGAGTTACCTTGATTTTAAAGATTTGCTTTGTATGGAACTCAATGGGAATCTCAACTCAGATTTAATTACAGTAAGGATCGTATAAGCAAAGTTGGGAGTTGTTGCTGTTATTCAATATGTAAGACATTTTCCATTGTTCTCATGACGTGCATAACTCAAAAAAATGATTTATGAAATTATGCAACCCATATGACTATAAAACGCTTTTGTTTCACTCATATGGAATTTGAACAATTCCATCGTTTTCTCGTGTTTATCAATGAATAAGTTCAAAGGAAGAAAAATTATTGTTCTCAAAAATATTAAATTTAATGTTTCACAGCTTAAGAAATTAATTTCCAAATTCAGATGAAGCACGAGTTACGGATTTTATTATGAAAAATCTGATAACGTCTAAAATTTATTGTACAAATATTCGATGTTCTGATTGATTATACAGAATTATTTTGAATAAAACATTTTTCTTTAAATTGGCTTGTTTAATTACAGAACAATTTAAAATATATAACCAATACCTATTAAAACATTAAAATTTATACTTAATAGATTAAAGATATGAGCAAATAAGAACTATCTCATGTATCAAAATTACAAATAACTCAAAAATTTTCCTTATTTTTTTGGGGTTATTAATGGAGTAATATTTTTGCAGTCGATGAAATAGCTCTCCAAAAAAGCTCTTTAAGCACATGCATTTCGTTTCGCCGCAGAAATCCTCGTAGATGTCACGAACACCAGCAAAATGCCGCGTTGATTGATACAGTATCATCAGTCATCGTTAAATACGATGGCGTCAACAGCGCATTAAACACGATTTATAACTTACCTCAAGTCAATCTTTGACAGATTGAAAAATTTGGTTATTTATTGTGTTAATTAATATTCGATACAATTGACACATATTGAGAACACTCATAAATATATAGCAAACATTATCATAATTCTCATATTCACACTGCATATGAATATGCCATCACTTATACCGGTTTCCGAATTTGATGCTGTAAGCGATTAATTTATTTTTATAAGATGCGGAATTAATCATCGATTGATGGTTAATGCATCAAAATTTAGCGTTGATGTGAATGATATAATTTGTCATTTATAAAATTTATTTCCTGTTGGAGTGTTCGTTCCCGATACAAATATACAATTTTTACCCAATTGCGCAAGCACCAAACCGGATCCGACTTGTACGGTAAGTTTTATAAAAACACAGACAATGCTCCACGAGTATTGAAAACCCTCTATATCAGGATTTCCAAATAATACATGTTGTAAATCAATAAAAAGAGTAATTTTGGTTTCAACAATCAGATTTGAGATTCGTATTTGGTTTCGTTTCCTTAAAAAAATGCGTTTTCTACGATGCAATGGCTTTATATCTTTTTCCAATTGCTTGATACTCTTTTAAATATTTTTAAAGATCAGTATTCAACAAAAAAACATGAAAGGTACTTCGACTTGAAAGATGAATATCAAAATACAAGTAGAAAAAACAATAAGCTGAAGATTTCTTTTTTAATACGTATATCTCACCAGAAACACAGAGGATTAAAACCTATGTTGATGATTTGTATACTTAGCATGCAGTAGTTTCAACCTATTTCTACCTACTAGTACTTGAAAAACTAAAAATTTATTTATTTTTCCTATAATAAAAATAATTTTGAGAGAAATTTTAGGGAAATACTTCATTTTTTATACGATTAAAATAATTTAAAATTAAAAAAAATTCAAACATCTCATATTTTATAATCATTCGAAAATGAAAACTCAATTAAATATTAGTTTTTTTTTTCTTAATTTACCAATTATGCCACATTTAAAACAAATTTCCCAAGTAGCTTTTTAGCCCAGGTTTGATTTTTGCGTCATAAAACCACTGTATCTTTTATTTTCTCAAAAGAATAGAGAAAAAAAATCTCTAAGTAAACATTAATATGCTTCGAGGTATCTTCTTCGTTAATTGACGTTTGTAAAATAATGACAAATCATTTTCAAAAACGGTTAATTGCTTAAAATAGAATTCGAGCTTTAAAAATATAAATTATAGTAATATCAGAAGTATTTTTTGACAGCGCGATGGTAAAAATATTTGACGAATATTGTTAATTCCCTTGTTTCTTAATTATACTTATGCACATATTCACTACCACATGGACGGAGAATCATTCACGTAATTATGCAACTACATATTTGGTATAAATCATGTGTCGTGTTGTCAAAATGTCGGAAATTTTTGTAAATGATTGACAGATTTTTTTTTCTATGAAATGCCTTCCCCAATTTGCCGATAGGGGCGCTGCTGCATTTGCTACTTCTTTTATACTAAAGCTATTGAATTGATTGAAGCACTACTCGTTTAAATGACAATTAAAAAATTTTGAATGACATTCTATAAGGAAGTTAAATAAGTTAAAAGCAATAATTACTGAACATGTGCGAAAGAACGTATAAATGCAGCACTACTGATTTAAATTGCAATTAGAATTTTTTGAATGACATTGTGCATGAAATATAAATAAGAAAAAGCAATAATTACAGAAAATACTTTAAATAACGTAAATTTAAACAACATTCAGTTGATTTAGATATTGCATGGAGTAAATTGATATTATTCAAATTATTCGAATAAATTTCAACAATAGGATACCAAAACGAGTCGTTTCGAATGAAGTCGAATGTTCTGATTAGAATCGCAATTGGTTCGGACAAATCTTTATGGAAGATGCGAACGGTTTAGAGAGGGTATGGCGTTCGACGATTTTGAACGAGATTTCTCAATTAGACTTTCAATATGACCGTCTTTATGCCTTAGCTAAAGCTCTAAAGCCCAAGCCCTAATGGAAGAGATGTCTGAAGCCCTTAGAAATCACTCATTTCACGTGCGATTGCTCAGAACATTATGTTAACATTTTGTGAACCGACTTATCTTCATTTTCAGCCTGAATCTCGACCAAAACACATTTAAACATCGAATATATGTATGTACATCGCGTCGGACTCAAGCAAAGTCAAATTCATTTCGACTTACCGATGTCGGCAGATTCCAAAGACTGGCTCGCATCCGGAACCGAACCGGGGAGTGGAGGTGAGAACATTATCTTGACCTCTCCCCCACGGAGAGAAGCGAAAAGCGAGTTCTGATGAGATCGTTGAGCGACAGCCAAATGAAGGCGCTAATTACGGCTTAAGCAATTAATGCCCGTTAATTAAGATAATAATAATAATAAAAAGTAAAAGTGAACGGAAAAGAGTAGGAGGAGAGAAGGACAGCGGCTATAGAGAGAGAGAGCGCGTCTGACCTAATACGAATCTTCAGAAACTCTCCTCCTGTTACTGGACGCTTTCATTTCGTTTAAGGCATTTTCAAAAGGTCAACGGACGTGACGATAAATTTTCAAAAGCATGTTTGTTAAGTAAATTTAATACGGAGCTGCCATAATTGGAAGAAAATCGGGTTGTTTATAAATTTGTAATTCCAATTTCCTCCTATTGTTTCTAATGTAAGTACCGTGTTTGCTCATATTATTCCCTTGTTGAAAAGGATATTTTTTGAAATTGGTCTAATTCAGTGGTTCTCAACCTAGGTTCCACATGGCCCTCCTGAGGTACTGGGATAATCTAGGGGAATAATCTAAGCTGTGAAGAAATAAAGCTTTCAAGGGAAAGGTGGTGGGAAAAGTTTAACTTCTTTCAGAATCCAGTAGTGGAATGTCCATAGAACCAGGGTCATCTAACCTATGGGGACCATGTGGGCATGACCTGGGGGCCTCATATTCATGGGGGGTTGCTACAGAACGAGATCTGATACTATGATTTTCAAATGCAAGCATGTAAGCTGCTTCTTCCAGGTAAGTATGGGATCCCACGACATCAAATCGCCCGAGGACTTCCTATGGTGAGACGGCCATGCATAAAACTTCAACAAGAAGGAAGCTTACTGAACTCTAGTTCAAGGTAGGCGTGAACTCAAGGTGATGTGTCGAGAGGTTGGATTTATTGTGTAGGTACATTAGATCGTCCCGTATTTTTCTCTAACCTATTTTTTCTCCATATACAGTAATTCGGCTCCTGGGAGGGGGTGATCACCCATTTTTTGGAGTCGTGCCTGGCCCAGGGATATCAATCTTATTTACACTTTTTTTCATTACAAATTTAGTTTTGATTAAAATTCAGTTCATAAGTAGAAAGAGTCTGGCTCATGAATAAAATTAGGGACCTTGGATAAGACGGGGGTGCCACGAGAAGAAGATAGTGTCCAAACGGGAGGGCTTATGAAGGTTAAGGAAAACTGGTTTAGTCCAGTACCCCACACTTTTTTTTCAGACCCTGCTCCCAGGTGGGAATGCAAGCCGATCTCTCCCGTTGAAAAGTCTCGCCACAGAGACCAACAGGCCTACAACAGTGAAATCTTCAATCATTACACTTCATTCATAGTTCGAAAAATGGGAGACAGATGGCAGCACTACAACAAGCATTACACAGAAACAAGCTTCACATTAGATTCACAACACGAACACACACATTCCAACATGTACCAATTCGTTAGAAGTTCCGCAGAGGAATACGGACAAGTTGCATGTGTGGTTTAGTAGTAGCCCCTGTTCCCCCCTTTTTCGACCATATTTTCTTCTTAAGGTTTCCCAAATGTTATTCAATACTCTCATATCCAGGAGCGAGACACTCTCTATGGATAAATTTATTTATAATAATTTCTTTCTAATGATTTTTTTTGCCCAATTTTTAAAGTAGTAACCCCCCCCCCCATTCTTAATTAATCTATTTTATTTCTTAATATCTGCATTTTTTTCCCATAGCTCCCGTATATACTGCTATATAGACTGCTCTATACAGTCGCTTTGATCATATTCCCACGCACGTGGTCTCTTCAAATTATACTAGGACCGCAAGTGGGAGGGCGATCTCAGGTTGAGAGCCATTGGTTCAATAGTCAACGGTTCTTAATCTATGAATCGTGACCCAAACTGGGGTCGCTTGGGCTTACGAGATGGTCGTACAAATAGTCAAAGACAAAGTCAATTGAAGTCATTAAAGTCTTAAAAATGGTTATGAACCACTGGTCTAATCTTCAGAATGGGTCGAATCTCCTCACCTTAGTTTATATCGTTTGAATCTTACGCACGGTCATGCCGTAGAGAGTCAGAGAAAACTATAAGATTCCCAGTGAAACTAATTAAACAATTGGATGATTTGGAGATATTATACGAAGGAAAAATGCAAAAACATGGGTAATTATTGTAAAAATTATTCATTTTATAAGAAAGTATTATATTTTGTGAAAGAAAAACGTAAATATATCGTATTCCTAATAATAAATGAAGCACGGGCGCAGATAATGAAAAAAATCATCAAATTATGTTTTTGAGGCTGTGAATTGGCGTATTTTTCTTTAACAAAAATCAACTTACACAAAACTACTTCTTCCGATGTGATGCAACCAAATATGTTCTAGAAAATGTATACTAAATGTTCGAAATTAATTCTGAAATGTAGTTAACTAATAGTTGAAATCACTCATTAACGTTCCCTATAGACTTCTATGGGATAGTGATTTTTTCAATAAAATCTTATGTAATTTTTGCCTTTTTTTTTTTAACGCAAGTGCAGTGGCATTCATTCTAAGAACAACCTAAAAATATATTCATTGAGTTGAAAAGCTGCTTTGGAGCCTTATATATTATCTGGTACAAACGTATTATAACCTTCGCGAATACAGATTACGATACAGCGTGAATGACATTGTGGTTAACGAACGTTAAAAGTTCTCAGACATATAACCTTTAGGTCGATATCGTTTTAAATAGAAAATATTATGCATATTAAATGGTTTAAAAGAAAAAACTTCAGCATTTCTTTAAATTACATTACATATTTTTTGGAAATTATCAGAGAAAAAATATGATCTGCTAACTCAAATCCACAGAAAAGTCAATTAACTCCTGAAAAAATTTTCTTTGGCAAAAAAAAGGACTATTTTATTCAAATTTAAAACTTCATAATGCTCATGGATAAGAGTAGTTTCAGTTTTAAACATAAAAGTTTCATAATTAATAAACATAAACATAAAATTTCAGTTTTAAACTTAAATCCCTACAAGTTATTCAACTTTACGTGTCGAAGAGGAACAGTAACTAATGTGGATTTACAACCAAAATAATCTCTAGTTGTGATGGTATCAGCTTTATATAACGAGACATGATCGTTTTACACATAACGTATTGCAAAAGTAATTAATTTCAAGCTATTTTCTGATTTTGACAAAAATATAGCACCATACCTTAGATGCAATACTTGTATGTAAATTTCCATGCAAATCTAAGATTAATCCCATGCTATGTTCTACGTGTCTATCTCTTACTGCGTTCCGTAAGTTGTATTTAACAATTTTTGGTTCGTTTTAGTCTAAACTTATCACCGTTTCTTTCCTCATGTTCCCACTAGAGGATGGACTTGAAGACATCGTCTTTCAGCTGTATAATGTTCACGTGTTTTACAGCTATTCCAGATATCTCCTGTTTTTTTTTTTTTTCTTCTCTGTTCACTTTCTCTTAAACTGTTGCTGAATTTGAACAAGGGATGCCGCACAGCGATGCACTTAATGAACTTATCAGCTTAAGAAGATCTCTAGGTTTCATCAAGACAAAAGTTTGAAGCATATATAATTAAGAAAGTATGTCTGTCGTCACGTATTTCTTCTTTTTTTTCACAAAACTTATTTTTCCATCACATCTTCGCCCATTAGTTAATTAAATTCCCAAGCTAAAAGTCTTTTGTTTTGACGCCTGAACGTTTCGGTTATACAATACCAAAGTCAACATCCATTTAATTGGGAATTAGAATTTCGGGAGGGAAAAAAGAATTAATAAATACTTTGAAAATGAGATTCACCAAAACAATCTGAAAGGAAATCCTGCTTATTTTTAGCCTCTTGTTGAAATGAAAAAAAAAACTAATCAAAAATTTGGTTGAAAAGGGAATATCTTCATTTGTTGAGAAGCAATACCCAATTTCCATGATGAAAATTTCCCACGCAATTCACTAAAATGTATAAAAATTAAGAAATACTCTAAAATATTTACCCATTTTTTTAAGGAAAATTTTATAAATTAAGTATTTCGGTACAGTATTGAATGATCAAGAAGCACGAGTAAACTTCATATAACAATGGGAATACTTAGCAATGTGAAATTTTGAATTAAATGCTCATCATATAATTAAACTCGTTTCATATTGAAAATTTCTGAATCAGAGAAAATAACTAAATACCTACGCCACCTAAATTCTCTAATTTGAATTATATCAACATAATTTTTCAGATATCAACATTTACAATGCGTAGCTATTTGATTTCATATGCTATGAGAATTAATAAATGTTCTTTTTAATTGTATATTTTATTTGCATTCTCTTCAAGCATTTAGAAATCAATCAATATGACGTTTAAACTGTTAAAAAAATTCATGATTATAAAAGATGAACCTTTTTGGTTTAGCAACATCTAACAGCAAATGCAGTCGCAATCGCAGATTTACTCCATAAATATATGCTATTTGAAATATAAAAATTAGGAAATACTGTTGAACCTCTTTAACTGAATACCGCGAATAAAAGAAAAAAACTGGTTATATGGGGAAAACTTTTTCCTAGTGAAGTTTAATTTTCATCATAATATGTGAAGTATTGGATATATGGATGACATTTTAATGGATGAAATCGCATAACTGAATGGCTTTTTTTTATATCTACAGTCTCCACAGTCTGCAGGCTACAATGGTACTGAATTTTTATACTATTTTACTCTCTTGTCCAAAAGCTTGCTCAGAATGAGCAAAAAAAATTTTTGTAGTAGAGATTATCATTTAAGGAACTAAAATTACATAACTTTAGAGCAATCTAATTTAATGAAGGCATTTCATTGTATTTTGCTAAGGAGGGAATGTTCCCTTTAATTTTCTTATCCGAATTACTTATACACAGTATTTTCAGTTTTTTTAAGAATACCTCTGGCTCAAACACAAACCTAATCAGGACTGAGCATATCTATCGTCCGAGATACCCAGGGCATGTATTTTTTCGACCAAATGCCCGACGCAGGCATATAAAATGAATGATTTTAATTTTTTCATCCACGATGATACAAGTGTTTCTATACACATTCGTGAAATTCCCCAGAAATGCTTTCTGTGAAAGTCATGATGCAAATGTATACTGAAACATATTTCAATATATTTTTACGGTCCTAATAATTAGCAGCCCGGTGCTATCACGGGCCCTCATGCACTATAACTGGGCTTGAAATGGAACCAAATACTACAACTGGGCTTTTCCGGAAAAACGGGAAACCTCATTTCCAGCAAAAATTATATATGACATTTTTATACAGTATGTAAAATGTCCGAAAGAGATACAAATTTTGTGATCGATTCTAGAATCGTAGAAAATATTTATCATTTCTCTTCTACACAAAAATATCGGGAAAAAATATCTATCATAAAGATGTCACTTCTGCTGCCACCTATCAGATAGAAAATCAACTATCTGTCATTTTTTTTAAAGAAAACTTAGTTGTTTTCAATCCGGTATACATCATGAAAACTAACGTAACAAAAATTCTCTAATGTATATATATTATTAGTTTTCATGCTCATACCGCTATAAAGTTTAGGCACCTCAAAATATCGGTTAATATATTTTTATGTTTGACGCTGAAATTACATTTTGTAAACACTAAAAATCATAGTAACCAATATTTTGGCGAGTGAAACTTACACCTTCATGGAGCATGAAAACAAGAAATATTTTACTGAGAAATTGAATTTTCTGGATGTTATGCCGAAACTAATATTTGGAAAGAAAAGTGATTACTTTTCTTTCCAAATATTAGTTTCGGCATAACATCCAGAAAATTCAATTTCTCAGTAAAATATTTCTTGTTTTCATGCTCCATGAAGGTGTAAGTTTCACTCGCCAAAATATTGGTTACTATGATTTTTAGCCGAAACTAATATTTGGAAAGAAAAGTGATTACTTTTCTTTCCAAATATTAGTTTCGGCATAACATCCAGATTTCTCAATATATATCCAATTCAATTTCTCAGTATATATTTCGGGCCGAAAAAATACCATCGCTTAATATAAGAAGAATTTTAGTTTTGTACCACATGTTGTGCATTTACATACTGTCATTGGTTTATAGCCAACAATCATTTTATTTTAAGAATTATAACCGATTGTTTTGTTTTTATTCACAATAAGTGACAGCAGGGGTCTTAGCTAAACACAGTTTTTCGTATTTATAATAGTGAAGTATAAATTTGAAATATATACTTAAGTAAATCCAGTGATAGTATTTCTCGGGCATGGTGTAAAACATTGACTCGGGTATCTATTATTTTGAGTTACATGCCTGACCCAGCATGTAAATTTTCGGAGATTTGTCCAGCCTTAGGCTTGATTCATGCTCTGATCGATAATTAAGAAAGCCAATGACTATCACAAATGCCTTAGCCATAAAACGAACGTATCAATCATACCTGTCTTTCTGCCAATGAAGTTATTGAGCCGGTATCCTCTTCCGCACACCGAAAAAATAAATAAAAACATTTCAGACGTGTCCAGTGAAAATTTATTTACCCGGGAACACAACCGTGCAGTTGTGAGACACAATTGGATGTAATACGGACTTTGATTGACTCTTCGAGATTTTTTTTTTTTTTTTGCTCCTGTGTTTCCATGCCCCACACTATAGGATATTACCAAATAATTGAAGGTCTGAAAGCCTCAGTTAATGGCTGCTAATTTAGGTTAGCGACTTCTCGCGACGAGGAAGTCTTTTTCCTCCCTACTTCTCGACGAATGCAAATCGTAGAATAAGTTTACCACTGTGAAACTGCATTTAGTATTCAGTGTCCATCGCTAAATTTTATGCATAAGTATACGTTTTCTGCAATAAACCACGGAGCAAAAAAAAAATTATAGGTTTTGTGGCTCGTGTACAGCTATGCATATTCAACCAACACACTTAGATTACTATATTATACGTATGATATAAAAACGGGAAGAATCGAAATTAATGTATTAAAGCATGTAATAAAAGTATTTAGTGATATATAACGTGGGAAAAAATTGCGTGAAATGTATGAGGATGTGAAACCCCGACTCTGCTGAGAATACAATTTATAGCTGAGGAACCGGTTGGAACCATAAACCTAAGATCGGTGTCAATTAATTCATATGACAAATAGAAATCTTTTACCTCTACGAGCCCACGTGCTACGTTTCTCACGTTCATGATGCCCAAACAATAGGCCACACACACACATTTTAGGCACTTGATTAGCATAAATTCATAAACAAATTTGCTAGTTTAATCTGAAATTATGAATTTTTGTTTCAAAGTTTTATAAGAGATTTAAACTGCGTGTATGTTTATTTAATTCTGCCCTTTTGTCTACCGATAGTACTTTAAATACCAGGTGAAATAATTTCTTATTCACTAAGTAACTGTGTGACCAACTGTACTTTGTTTAAATTTTTCTGTTTAATTAGAGCTGAAATGTGATCAACCAAATAATTTATTATTATTATTATTATTATATATCTATATTTATATTATTATTTATTATCATTATTTTATTCTATTTTTTGTAACGTGGTATGTAAAGGGTTAATCTAAAATCATGAACTTTGATTTTGAAATTTTGTTAGAAATTCAAATTGAAAATACACATACGTTTATTGAGTCATATGCAGTTCACATAAAGTCCATGTACATTTCTGGCAGTTGATACTTCAACTTAAAATTGGGAATTAATTTTTGTTCCAAAATTTCATGGAAAATTGAAACTGAATATTTATATTTATTTATTTGTATACAATTCATATACAATACTGCTACTTTAAAATCACGAATTTGTTTTTTTTTTAATTTTACAAGAAATTCAAACTAAAAATACATATTTATTGAATCTCAATTTCTTATTTTGGTGTGAACAGTAGTTTGGGTTATTCAATGACTTTGGGGCTTTTTACGATGCCTATGAAGGCATGTTATGCGTGAGTTTTCTTAAAGAGGCGTATGAATTATATTATGGGACATATATCAACAACTTGATAGAAGTTTTTGCGCTTCACTAAGCAGTGAAATTTAAAATACGTAGTCAAAGTATTTCGACATTTTTACGGACTGACGTTACTGTACCTGTTGAAGTCCGCCTATGATGTTCATTCATATCAAATATGCATTTTAATCTATCACTCTATTCCTGAGCACTCTATGAACCTGTGTCTATCTGAATATATATGGTAAATAAATGGTAAAAAAAATTTAAAAGTTTCTCTTTCTTTACTTTTTTTGGTATTTTAGGAAGTACATCTTTTATATAGTGTAATTTCAGTACCAAATACGGCTTTATAAATACAATATCTTTTTCTAATCCATAAAGAGTTTATTAATTGTTGGGGTCATATCTTTGTCACCTGTTGAAATTACGAGTTCGGAGATATAAAATCGTACCAAATTGAGGGTATGTATTGGAGATAAAATTCATGTTAAAAGCTATTCAACTTTGTAAACAAAATTTGTCGATTTATAGATAACAATAAAATAAAGGCAAACTGTACAGTTCACCCTTAATTAGCTATTGTGGCTTATTCAAATCAGATCAAATTCAAATCAGCATAGTCATTGACTAAAACTTTTAACTTTTTTTTTATAACTTTTAACTTTCTAATGACTTTTACCTTTTATGTGGACCGTAGTATAATGGAATATACATGGCAAATACATGGTGAAAAACCTTTATTATGCCTATCTCTTTTCCTAATGTTTTTGGTGTTTTAGAAAACCATCGTTTAGTGTCATTTCAGTACAAATACGGATATATATATATATATAAGCACAATACTTTTTAATCTAGAAAGAGTTGATTCCTTTTGGTACCATTTTTTTGGGCTGCTGAAACTTTACGCATCCTGAGATTTATAAAATCGCACCAAATTGAGGGAATTGGAAATAAAATTGAAGAAAACAACTATTCAAATTTTGCTAAACAAAATTTTATCAATTCATAAGTAAACAACAAAATAAAGGAAACCGGCATATTTTATCCTTATAATTAACTATTTTAACTGATTAAAATAATTCACTCTAATTGATTAAATTGCTGTGCTGGTGTATTTTTAAATTAAAAATATGCTAACATTACCCATTTACACCCGTATTTAAAAAAACATATTCAATATACTTTTATGGGGGTGAACCGTAGAGGTATAAATGCCTATGTGAGTTTGTGTTGTGTGTGTATTCATTTCTTAATATAATAAAAACCACTCTTATAGAGCTGATATACCATTGATGAATATAATACAATTTTATGAATTATATTTAAAAAAATAATAATCATTTCACAATTATTATTATTTTTAGAAGATTTAAGAGCACAAAACTCTTGAAATATTTCTCTTAAATATTTTTCACTTTTCTATATGTAAATATTTTGAATTCTATATATATGATTAAAATAAAACACAAGGGACAGGAAAATGTATTGATTACAATAATTCCGTTTCTATGGATGAATAATTTTTTGGCATAAATGAATATACAAAATAAGTGAAATCACTGAAACGAAGGGTATCCTGTAAATGCTAATGCGACCTTTATCTTATCAATCGTTCGTAGTGGAGGTATGATTCCAATTTGAAAAAAAATAAAAAAAAAAGCTCAAATGGCGTTCAGATTTCCTGTACCATTCTTGAGAGTGAAAATACAGTGTGTATCAAAATCAAAAATCAAAATTTTTATACGGTCTCCCTTGTCCTCTAGCTTCCGATTAGAAAGTTGTTGCCCTGTATCTCCTGAGGCGCCAACAGAAATAATTCCATGTTTCCAAGTGCAATATTCGATGAGATATTCGAATTCAAAAATCTGAGAAAAGTTGAGAAAGAACAGCAAAAACTAACGGACTACACTCCTCTTTCCCTCATTTATGTTCCCCTTTCCAAATGAATACTGCAGTTAAAAAACATAGGATCTCTTTTGTTAGACTCAGGAAATACAGGGCAACAACTTTCTAATTGGAGGTTAGAGGACAGGGAGTACGTATAGAAATTTAGATTCTTTTTATTTTGTGGCACACTGTATTTTCACTCACAAAGTCAATACAGAGTAATTTTTGAACTTCTTTTTAGCATTTTTTAAATTGATATCATGCCTCTACGACGGACGATTGATGAGATAAAGGCCGCATTAGCACTTACAGGACACCCTGTATATGCGTGAATTGCAACGAGATGATAGCACGAAACTGCAGTTGCGTTTAAAGTAGCAGCAATCTCAGTGTAACCCACGTTCAATATTAAAATTTTATAAAATCAAATTAATTCGTAAGAAAATTATATTATCGAAGCAATACGTGATTTTCTGCCCTGCGCAATACGGATATCGCATCCGAATAAATATTTGTTTTTGCTTGTTTCATTTAGCAAAGATCTTGAAGCAATAGTAAAAGAATCAATTTTCATAAAGGCGAGGTACATGACTTTTCTTGGATACGGGCAACAGCTTTGACGGATCGATAGCTCAAATAGTTCGGAATATCGAGTACAAAGCGCCATCTATTAAGTCTGTACAGAAACAAGGAAATGAACGGTAGCGAACTTCCTTTTGATCGGAGGATATGCCGATAATGTGGGCAGCTGATGTCAGAGGTCGGTAACCCCCTTCGGATGTGGATTGGGGCAACCAGATGGGGAATTCAGTACACGGAGGGCAATACTCTGAATATTTAAATTATCAAAAAAAAAGTCTTGAAATCTGTAAAGAGGAGCTTCTCTTAGGCCATAAACTGATAATCTAAATACAGTAAAACCTTAGTCATTACTCAAGTTATCGGGAAATTATAACGGCTTATGCGGAGTGACGACTTAAACGAAGTGCCGTCAGTTTAAATGTTTATAAATTTAAACTATTATTATATAAATTTAAAATAATATACCATTTATCAGAATATGAATATTAATAAATATTAATAAAATTTATAGATAATAAAATAATAAAAGACAAAACGAGCATTTCTGAACATTTCCGGCGTTCAGTATTCAACTTATTGTATAAGTGCACTGGTAAACTTACGATTTATACAGTATTTTTTTTAATTTACACTGATCAGAGAAAATGTTATATACAATAAATAAGTAAGCATTTTTCTTTTCATCACAATTTGCACATTATGCGCATAAATGTTTACATGTACATGACACATTTAATTTTTAGTGGCTTGAGAATTCTTCATCAGTAGCTCATGGTACAAACATGAAGTAATCTCGAACACAGGGCCAAATTTTGATTTGAGGGGGAGGGGGTCCCTGTGCAGGGCAAAACAGACACATCAAAAATGTCTGGTTTATCAACAAAGATATTTTGTTTAAATTTGAAGGCTCGAATTAATGGGGGTCCTACGCAACAATTAGGTCCAGCTCGAACAGTCCCAGCGCTTCAAGAACTTCTGTCTTTTTACTCGGAAAATGAACTTTCCTCGGTGTCACTTTCTTTGTTTGAGTTGTTCCGTTTTGGTGTATAAGGCGTTTGTGGTCACTTTCGAACATACACAGCAATGTTGTTATCAAGCTCGTTCTTCAAAGGAAGCCATAGAAATTATCTGTTCCTCTCTCAAACTTTTCCATAGTGACGAGTTAACCGAAATAAAAGCGACGAGTGATCGAGAGTTCAATAGCAGTGTTATCTATGGAAGCTGGACGAGACCGAAGAAAAATGACGACTAAACTGGAGTGACAACGTATTGGCTTACCGAGGTGTTACTGTATTTATTCTGGATAAGTTCCTCCGTGTTAGCCAGAAAATATAAATTTAACTTTTTTTTTTTCAATTGTTATTGATTATTACGTAGGTAAGCAAAATTTACGTGTTGTAGCGATATCATGTGCAAGATTTCTTTCGCGGGTCGTATGAGAGCTATGCAGAATAACTTCGCCGACGGCCTAATGTCATTGAAAAGGCCTTAAACTAAAGAAATTAAACATATTTACTTGTTTTTGTTCATATAAAAATTATCATAATATGACATGTTACATTCTCTCAACTTCTAATCTCGTAATATGTTTCAGAATTTTGAAATCATTTTGTATTGTGTTGTAAAATGAGCTGGTGTTTATGTATCAGTTACGGTGAATGTGATAAATCGTTTATATTAAGCGTAATTAGCCAATCGTCTCCGTAAGTTTTATAAATTTATCACTTTCACACACCGGCGACTATACATAGTGCCCAGGCGTCGTTGATAAATTTGATAAATGCTAAAAAAATTATTACTTTTCTAGGCGATTATGCACCACATTACCCAAGTGTACATGGTTAATTTGATAAATACTTGAAATACTAAATATTTATTGTAATGATTATGTGTCACCGGGTGTAATTATGCCCTAGTGTAATTGTTGAATATCATAAACATGGGAGAAAAATTCTTAAATGGGTCTAATGTTTCATAAATACAGTCGAATCCCGTTTAAACGAATACCGTTATAGCGAAAATTTCGTTTTAACGAACACTTTTCTAAATCCTTCACATAGGTTTACATAGAAACAATGCAAAAACCTAGAATTCCTTTACAACGAAATTTCGTTATAATGAGATTCGACTGTATAACCGGGCAATTTGTTGGATAGGAGTTAGGTTTATCGCGATACGATCATAAAATTTCTTAAATGAAAATTTCTTATATAGGGGTATGATTTCAGAATTCGTCAAATAGGAGCTAATTATAAAAGTTATTTCGAGGATGTTCGGAAAAATTCTTTAAATCGGAGTTCAGTATATCCTGTTTGGAATAGCTCACAAGTTCAACCATTCTAAATAATAAGTCTTATTTGGGTATGGGACCGATTTCATACTTTTACGATTTTTCATACATGCCAATACAAAAAGAAGATTATGAATAACAACCGGCAAATGTGATAAATTTAGTACGATTTATCATGTTTACCAACGACGCTTCGGTGTTATGCATAATCACCGGTAAAACTGATAAATTTAGGGGAAATTTATCAAACTTACCAAATTGGTCGGCGATTATGCATAATATTTGATTTGCTGTTCATATTAACTGGATTTATCGCATTTACCGCAACATATCCATGCAATAAAATATGAAGTTGTCTTATGAATGAAGAATTCCGAGAGAGAAATCTATTGAAATTTTTTCAACGATTCCGATTACTATTTAAATACACTTTTTAATAATTATTCTAAAGTATGATTTAAATAATTATCACCTTAAAATAGGACAAAATATTTTGATTCTTTTCAAATAAAAATATGAGGAATCGAGTAGGAAGAACAATTCGGATTTTGGAATATAATGTATCAGTGTGACATTAATTGCAATAAATTTTTCTAGATTGTAATTTTTTCCAAGTCCATAAATAACATCGGAATTCCTCTCTGTACATTATCCTGCTCGTTATATCTCTTATGTCGGTAGATAACGAAGAAGGGCGATATATTATAAAAATATCCAACAAATTTATCTAGGTTATTACTTTAGTTAAATTCAAATGTGTATAATGAACGCCACGAAATATCCGAATGCGAAAATAATGAAGCGCTGTATCAGATAGGGTTTCCTGTATTTCAAGTCTGAATTCCGACTCTAGTACAAGAACAATGTACAGTGGAACCTCCCCTAACGGACATTACCCGTTAACGGACACTTTTCTGATCCCCGGTCCCGTGGGAAAAGGACTTTAACGCATTTCACTCCCTGTTAGCGGACACTCTAGATAGCAGACAGAAACATCAGGCAAACTCTAATTTATTAATTTTTGATCATAAACCTAGAATTTATCATATTTAGTTAAGATCACGCTCAATCCCAAGCTCGCGTTAGTAAATATTATTAATCGTCAATTAAATAATTAACTGAACATGAATATGGCCCAGGATGGTGAATTGGAATAATCATGTTGATTTTGTTTGACTAATAATGTTGTTATGAATGTTTGTATCTTCACACTTATTTTATTTTTATTTTTTTTTTATTGCAAAATAATATGTGTAGATCACGTGTCCTGTACGGGTAAAAATAATTAATTGGTTTAATGAAAAAGAAGAAATTTTGTACATTTTTCCATGTTTATCAGACTTCCCAATCTCATTTGGGAATTATGCATAATCGACGGTAAAAGTGATAAATGTGGGGAAATTCAATCGAACTTTCTTTATCGAGACGATTGGTGACTATGCATATTGCGGACCCTCCCCGCTAGCGGACAAAATTTTTGGTCCCATGGGTGTCCGTTATCGAGAGGTTCCTCTGTGTACTCGTATAAGAAGAAAAACTTTTATCATCCAAAACTATTGATTAAAATTCATTTAACAATCAATTCTTTTAGAATCATGATTTTTATTCAGATTTAGTGACATCAAATTCAGATTTCAATATATAGATCAAGTAAAACTCCTGTGTGATCCAATTTTTATCTTAATTTTGATTGATGAATGCATCCTAAAGTTCAATGAGATTTATCAAATACATTCTACGGTAATTATTATCTAAAACATAATAACAAATTTTCCATTAAGCTCATGTTGAGAGATACCGTAATTTCCGGTAAATAAGCCACTGTGATGCAAAATTCTCATTAAGAAAAATGGCCGAAGGAAAAAAAAAATTCGCCAGAACTTCGTCTTCGTATAAGCTATACGTAATTTTCATTCAAGAACTAAAACAACACCAATATCCAAATAAAATCATGTAGGCTACTTCAAATACAAATACTACGTAACAAAATTCGCACATAAAAATTCATTAGAACCCCTTAAGGCCCCAACGGGTGAATGAAAATTTATTGCATGGGCCATTATTATATTTTTTTTTTGAATTATTATTCATTAGAAACTACAGCACATAGTTTCTCGTACTAAAAGTATGATAATCGAATTTTTTTCTTTTAATATAATTCAATAATCAATGAATTTTCATCTTGCAGAAAAATGAAATGAAAGGGAAATAATCCTATTGAATGTGAAAACATATTTTTTTTGTAAAGTGTTGGTTACATCACGTAAATATATGATATTTATGGATAGTCTGATGATCCAACTGTAATTTAATAAATCGGTTGATTTCCCTAGATATTATTAATTATTCTACGTCTTTAATTACAAAATGTCACCATCATTCTTTAGATAAACAGTGAAACTTCGCTACAACTATACCCGATATAAGATAATACCTCTACAACAATATTTTTTCTTGGTCCGCAGAGTATCGATATATTGAGATTTCACTGCACGGAGGACAAAATAATAGATTAATTTAACTGATGAAACAGTGAAATGGAATACATCAAATATATTAGATGAAAACTGGAATAGATAATATATATATAGCCTATATATTCCGATGCTGCCTGAGCAATTGACCAGTTTGAAAAGTGGCCGGCCAGATCGTGAATTGGCCAATTGCTTTGTAAACTGACTTGGCCAATGTCCGAATTTTGGGGTTTGGCCAGTCAGTTTTAAAAATGGCCGGGAATTCCTGATATTGTGCCCAATGTCCGATGACAAAACACATGATTCGGAGTCATCGTCAAGTTTGCGTATTCTTTCGTGATAATTATGATCACGATAGCCATGGCAACTCATCCTATCTGGTGTCTCACGACGCGGTAATCATTTTTTTCTTCAAAACTTGACAGAAAAACTATTTATGACCATAAACGCATTTGCTAGTCCTTTCACCTGGAAAGCGAAAGGACGTGGGTTCGATTGCCCGCACATAGGAACAGTTTAATTTTCTCTCTTTCCATATATTTTCGCATCAGCCAGCTGGTAAAAAACCTTTGCATGGATAGCGGAAAGTGAAGTCACCCTCGAAAAACTATTTGTCTATAATATTATTTTTGTATTTTTCTCTCAAATATATCTTTTTTTTCTCTCTCTCGTCACATATGGCTAATCCAATACAGTCAATATATATATAGCCATGTATCACACACTGGCAATAGGAAAAAATGGATTTCACGCCTACCGGACAGTCTTACATCAACATATCGAACTTTCGCCTGGAATCTCCAGCCACTTCCCGAATTGGCCCGCCAAAATTCGAATCATTTCTGAAAATCGGACTTTAATCAAAACTCTTGATCAGTTCGCGAATTGGCCGCACTTCGGGCTTTGGCAGTAAACATATAAATAGATAAAATTTAAATAGATGATAATAACAATTTCCCGACAATATCATAAAATCGATCATTTTCACAACTTCAGTTTTTTTAGAAGACCCGAAAAATCATCAATATGGTCGAATAACATGGAAAGTTTAGAAAATTTATGATAGTGTTGAGCCAAAAAATTTCTCCTAACTTTCTGAAGAAACCAATCCACCAAAAAAAAGAAAGAAAAAAAAAATCCATGATAGAGTCCATAAACACATTTGCTAATACTAATAAACTAATACTTCATCGTAATCGATTCATAGCGCAGATGACACGAAGTATGGTTGGTCAGTGCTATCACATAGAGATGAATTTAATTTGAAAACATTAATTAAAATAGGATAAATTCTAAAGAATCAAGAGGGAAAAAAATTCCGATTTTACTCGAGACCCTATTCAAGTACCTATCAGAATCACAAAATTGGTATTTCAATCACTAATTAATCCATCTTAATTGAATCATTAATCAAATCTCCAAGTTTCATAAACCAGTGAACTGAGAAATTATGTTTCGCTAATTAGTTCACGACCAACCTAAAATCAATCAATCTCTCTCTCTCCCTCTCTCTTTAAAAAAAAATTTAAAAATAGAAAAAATTTTATATTAATTGCATTCGCATGCTGAAATTTCTTTTTTCGACATAATTATCAAAAATTATTTTCTTAGAAAAAAATTCTGTAATTTCAAATTTAATTCTTTCCTTGCCGACCAAAAATATCGTGATTATATTAACAAGAATTCGGCATTTCGATAATTTTGAATTATTGTTTAAATGAAGAATTGTATTGTTTAAATCTATAATTTTTAGATCGATCGTCGCCAAATTTTTCATATATATACCAAACAGAATCCGGATTGAACGATGGGCTACTTCAAAAGTTCGTCAGAGCTGGGCAAATGCCCGAAATGGGCGAAAAACCATCGGTCAACAATGGTTTCTCAGCCTCAACAATTGTTTTCGGAATGTTTACTTTGGTTACCGTGGTTCGCTAGCAATGCGTTTCAGACATGTATATGCCATTACAACGGTTTGTCACTTCTTTAATGCTTGTCAGTATTATTTATAACATATTATTCCTTCATAGTGGTTTGTCACTTTTTCCAATCCTCCCAGTTATTGAAGAAAACCCGGGCAGCGCTGGGTATTATAGCTAGAACAGTATAAATTCGAAATAGTAAACATTTTATAAATATCCCATACTACTTTTCCTTTTTTCACTTCTTATTACGAAAATATTTTAAATATACTTATGGAATCGACTGAAGAAAATTAATTGCAGGTGGCCATGGACAGGAATGAAATATTTTTAATTTGTATAACATTGTAATTTGTAATTAAGTATTGGTTTGATGAATTTAGGTGTGAAAATCGCTTATTATATATTTGTGTTGTTGTTATTATGGAATTAAAAAATTTTAATACATGTAACAATAAATTCACAAAATGAACGCACGTATGAATTAGAAACGAAAGATCTTGAAATTTGAAATTTTTTGAACTATATACTGCATCTACTATGTTCTATATCTACTATCTAATGTGTTCGTTAATTATTTTTTGTTAATTGCATCGGAATATTTTCCGGAATTACAGAAACACGCAGCAGCTTTTATATACTAATCAAGCTACTGATCTTAAGTGTTAATTAATTGAAATTATCTCCAAGTAATTGTAATTCTTCTCTAAGTTCCCATTAAAAATTACTTTTCTCTTTAAGAGTTTATTATCTTAATTCGCAAGACACACACACACACAATTGTAGTCTTTCGTAGATTATTATTTCTTTCTCAGAAAGAAAATTTGATGGGATTGAAACATGTTTGCAATCAAATTCATTTCAATGGGGCTTTTAATTTCAGCATTCTGAATGACATGGTGAGGTTATAGTGTTATTTGTGCACTGTATAAATAATAATTAATGGATTCTTACACTTGACCATCAAATTTTTTTTGACGGTGAACACCATGTTTCCTGTCATCAGAAGAAAAGAGCACCATATAGCAATTCTGATACACAAATTGAAATTATCATAACTAAAATCCCCTGGAATATAAATAGGATGGGGGCCCCCTGTATAATCAGGGTTTCCATGTGCAAATACCTCGTGAGTATGAAATCGGGCACAATCTATTTATTTATTTATTTATTTACAATCCAGTATAATTAGATGATCACAGTGTGCTAGACCACGGCGCTTGCAAACAGAGGATTGAAATGTTTATTACAGTCGACGCTCGATATAACGATCCCTCCTCCCTTGTCCCATCAAAAACGGACTTTATATTGGAGGGTCGTTATATCGAAATTAAAACGCATATGATAATCGTTCTATGAAAACATTTGGGACTTGGTCTACCTATTCGAGTAATGGAATGTCGCTATAACATGGAGTGTCGTTATAACGAGCTTCAACTGTATATGGTAGCAAGGAATTTTTGACAAATAAAGAATTTATGAAACTATGAGACATCGACAAATATGATATGATTCATCGACAAAAATCTCGCTTCATGTTTTAAATTTTCAGTTACTTCTCGGTTTCATGAAATTTTGAACTTTTTTTAGGTATATATACATATATGTTTGTTGTGGTCAACGTCTGGAGTCTGAAAGCTTCGTACTTAAATAATTCAGACTTTGAACACTGACCAGTCCAGGAAGTGGCCGAAAGCTTTTCAGCTGCTTAGATTTCGGACACTGGCCATAGCTCGCGCATATTTCGACTATTCATTGAATCAGCTCCTTATACCTTAACTTGAATGCTGGGAATGTGCCTGAATCCACCTGAAAATTTGATGGAAGATTCAAACATATTTTCATTAAAATTTATTTCGATAAGAGTTTAATTTGAGCATTCTGAATGGCACGGTGAGTTCATAGTGTTTACGTTTTAATAAGATTAATGGATTTTTAAATGGCAGGGGTCTTCAAACATTTTGAGAGGCGAGCGCCATGTTTTCCTGTCATAGGAAGGAAATTCTGAGACAAAACTGAGAAATCAACAAAACGCGAAAACTTGAAAAAAAAATTTAGATGGAGCTGTTTAGCCCTTCATTTGGCAGTATTGCTCTCAAAAGCAACACATGAGTTTCTTATATTTTTCAAATAAAGGTGTCGTCGTATATTTTGCGTTCGTTTCGGCACTGATGCTCCTAAACATTCGATTTTTACTCGTGAGCTGTTCATAAAGTTTCTACAATTTCCAGCAGAATGGCTCATGGACCATGGCTAACGTCACCCTATTTCTTGGTAAATCAAGCAAGAACAATTTTTGACTCTCGCATTTTGAACGGAAATACCAATGTGTGGAGGAGACATTTCTGTACATTCTCCAACAATGATAGAAAAGTAACTTTGCGTATAATATATGGCATTTTTAAACTATTCAAATCTACGTAAATCCTGTAACTGCAGTTATAGGATCGTGAAGTGCAACAGCCAATTTTTTTTTTTAATATTGACAATTTTGTTTTTGTTTTTTCTGTAATAGTATTCAAGGTATTTCATGTGCTTAATGTAACCACTCGGGTGTCTATGAATAAATACCTTCTGGGCATGAAATCAGGCACAATCCAGTATATTTGGATAATCAAGAACTTTCGAAAGATTATGACGTAGATTCCATAGTTGATTGTTTTTTATTCCTCCGTATATTATGATCCGTCCATTGACGAACATTGATTATTGATTATGTGTGAATGTATATGTGCAGTATATATATAATATTTTTGTTTATTATCCTGAAGATATTTAATAAAATTTGCAGACACACCCATCCTCCGGGAACGCTTCGATATCTCAATGATGGTCAGATGGGAATGAGATGGGAAGCGGGGTGTGTTTGGTCTTCTGAGGTCAAAGTATATTTGAATATTCCTGTGAGCACGAAGCAGCAGATTGAAAATATCGAATAAAGTAACGATGATTTTTTTTTATAAATTTATATAAGAATCAGGGCAACAATTTTGCAATTGGGATTTGGGGAGAGAGAGCAGGGTTCTCCCCGTATAAAAAGTTTTTTTATTTAATTTTAATAACTATACAACCTCTTGCAACATGAATAATGTATCTGAGTTTTACACGTTATTTGGATATTTTTCTAATTGGAAGTACGCTTCTAGAAATCACCCTGTATATAGCGACTCTTCATTGAAAATCAACTCTTTATACCTCAACTCGAACGTAGAGAATGTGTCTAAATCTTTGTAATAGCAAAACATATCTTCGAAGTTTCCAAGCAAAACCTCCAATTTTAATAAAACCATTTTATTTTTCCAGATAAATTCTATATACCGTATTTGGAATATAATAAGTAAAAGCCAAGCCCGAAGACCAGTAAATCCTAGGTATTACTTGAAAAACTTTGAATTTACCGAAGCAGACTTGAAAACTACACATATACGTTCCCATGTTAACATTCCAACAGGACCGAAGCGATGTGGTAAATGTCCGAAAAACGCTCGTAAATGTTCTTTTTCTGGGCTTCTATTGAACCACAAAACCAATCGGTGAAAGTCCATTTCGTGCTACAAGTGGTTAATCAGCACAAACTTTTGCGAATCTGTTAATAATTAATCATTACTAGCATATCATAGCACATTATTGAATATTTATCATCAGTTAACTATATATTAATTATGATTATTAGTTGATTCTACGTGCTCTGAATTATAGAGCCCACGTGCCCTAAAAATATATCAGTTTCAACTGATAATAACGATGTTTATTGTCATTTCGGGCTTTCCCAGTTAACTTCAGTGAATAATAACTATTTAGTTTTTTTTAATCAAAATTGTATATTTTTTAATGAAAATAGTCTGACTATGGAACTAAATTGTACTAAACTAATAATTTAGTTTTATATATACGAAGCGTTTGAATTCGAACTAGTTTAAAGTGCTTTTTCTTAATGGGTGCACACAGGGCCACAATTAGGGGGGGGGGGAAGAACAGGCAGGTCTGGTGCCCTGGGCACCAGACCAAGGGAGGAGCAAATTTCGCCCTTTAACCTGTGCCAAAATGCTCCCCTCCCCGGGCTGACCAAACACCTAGTCGCTGCCCTAAATACACACACCCAGCTGAGGACTCCTTGACCAAACACAGGGAATCTCAAGGGACCCCCCTGCCCCAGTCACTATCGAGAGTGGTGTAAATGTAAATGCAATTTTGATAATTCCCTTCTAAATCTGTTTCGTTTAGAAAAACCTTTCTGTGAACACAGCGGACCTCCTGCGGATACCGGCGGTGTCGTCGGACAGCATTTTGAGAACCACTAATTCAAACGTGCGAGAAAAAATTACAGGATATTTGAAACCACCATATATGAAAGCGGCATTTATCAATTACTAGTGATAGACAGTTATTGATATAATGAGAAAATATTAGGTATTAACCGTAATTCGAGACTTTCCTGCCGCAAACCTCTGTTTAACGAAGGTCATAAAATTCACTAGAAATTACAGATATAATAGCAATTTGAATTCTTACCTTTTTTACGTGATATTTTATCCTAATTTCGTTCACACTATTTACAAAAATATCGTCCTATGATAGAACGTGTACCAGAGGTAGAGCGTTTCTCACACAAACATTTTACGAATGAAGCCCCATGCAAAAAACTTTGTTTGGTTTCCGTAACCACGTGATCTTTCACGGTTAGTGTTATTACCTCCTCCAACCAATACTAAAAATCCTCCCATCATCGATATAGGTACCTCTCTCTATCGAGTATATTATTATTATTATTACCCTCCCTGTTCCATTAAAAAAAAATCCTGTCGTCTTTAGGCAATATTTTCGCATAAGGTGCGGGTTGTCGACCCTGCTCCTGTGCGCTACCAGGTGGGGCCCAAGTCTCAACCACCCCTTCCTATGATGGAAACCCCCCCCCCTTATTTCTCTTGAATATTCTTGTATGTAATATGTAAAAAAAAGGGGTAACGTGGAATACAATTGGGCCCACACATGCTAGACTGAGAGAGAGAAATAAAAAAGACTTAAGGGGTTCATAAAACGGCAATGACCCACTGTAGGGCACATCGAACGGAAGTAGGTCCCGCTCCCATTTTTTTTATGTATATAGTATGTCTCAGGAAAATATACCCCCTTCTTACCCAAAAAAACATTTTTGCATCGCGTATCATTCTTCTCAAGAAGTTTTTCAAGGTGGTTGTAGAATGAGGACAGTGCCGTAGGAAATAGGGTTAACGATCAGCACGAGGAAAAAAAAAAAGAGGGGTTTAAGAGTTTGAATGAAGGGGGTAAAACTCCTCGAAGGATAAGTTTGTATTCGTGAGACTTTCACTAACCTTTCTTAGAAACTTGCGAATTTTCCTCATCATTTCGATTCATGAAAATCTTAATTTATCTCAATATTCATTAAAATAATGTAATTCGGTATCTTCAAGTCAGTGGTGTGTATTCAGAGAGGGGGGGGGGGAGGGGTGATGGGGCGATCTCCCCAAAAGACAGAAATACAATGGAAAATAATGATTTTATCCCCCTTATAAAATGCGGGGCGCATATTCACAGTACGTCCTTTGCTTCCATTAATTTGCCCACCTCAATATATTGCGCTGGATCTGCACCAGGTGGCGTGTAACTCTCCAGTTTTTTTTTGCTTCATATCATGATTAATAAAATAATTTATAATTATTAAAAATTAATTTCAATTTTTGGGTAAATATACATTTGGACTGACTTGCTTATAACGAACACGGATATCGCGAAATTTCACATATAACGAAGTTTTTCCATTTCCCGTGAATTTTTTTTTGCTTATCTATGCTCATCATGCCAGCGCGGATATAAAAGTTCGCGTATAACGAATATTTTGGCTGTTTTTTTCTCCCCGACTTTTCTATAAGTGGGTCCGACTGTAATTAATTTACAGTATACAATTTATAATCGCTGTGTGGTCTGTGGGTATCGCGCTGGGCTCTAACAGTGAAAATAAAGATTCGAAACCCCATTGGCGGCGCAGTGGTGGTCGGCTGAAGTTAGTTTTCTTCGGTTTTCCAACTTCAAGACGTGAATGCGAACCAATCTCCCATTTGAAAAAGTCGTTCTGCGAGAGCCGACAGACCTACAGCACACGATACTTATATAGCAGGAAAATTCAAGCACATTTACCAGCTTCTCTTCAAAATATGGAAAGCAGATAGCGGAACCAGCAAGAAAATGAAACAAGCACAATTCCGTCAACATCCATAATTTAGGGATACCCATACACTGAGAAGAAATGATGTGATGGAAAAGAATCTGCGCATGCTTCATTTTCTACGCAAAGAAGATTGTTTTATTGATGATGATGTGGATGCACATCCCTGTTCACATCACAGGGTGTGATGTGCACAGGAATACAACCAGACACTTTGCCAGCTGAAATGGGCATGCAATTTAGCACCCTTCACAATGTTGGATGAGTGGTAAAAGAAATGCAATTCTGTACTTCCAGAAGTCCAGCACCCGGAGCACAAGCAAAGCCGCAACTTACGGCTTGGAGGAAGACGAACAACAGGGTCTCGTGCCCCAGGTACCGGACCACGTATGAGCCCATGTCATGGGGCCCATGTATAATGGTAAGCAAATACTTCAGCTAGATAGGGGAGGGGGCTTCAGAAAAATTGCGTCTCCCGGGGGGGGGGGGCTACGATGCTGTTAATGCGGCCTTCATTGAGGAGCACCAAATCACCTTCTTTAATCAATCGTTCAACGTAATGTGACACAAATATATATTCTCTGCCTCCGGGTTGCAACGTATCATCCACCATGGCCCACGTTTATCTGAAAAAGCCCCAATCGGACTGATGGGTGACAATAGACCCACCATCTTCCCTTCCTCCCAGTTGTGGTCCTGCAATATAGTAATTCACTATACCTTGTGAATGTCAAATGTAAAAAATATATGTATTGTTTTCCTACCAGCCATAAGATCGGGCCATAAAAGCCATAGGATGGGGTTCACCATTTTACGCGAGCACTTCCTCGCAGTGAATCTCGAACACCCCAAAACCAGAAGAAACCCCCCCCCCCCCATGGTAAATCTGACGCAAACTAGATCATAATGTAAACTCTTCAATGCAACTTATATAGGACGGTTCAATTAGAATGCCAAGAGTCATAATTGTTTACTCAGCAACAGCTAAGTGCCGTTCACTGGGAAGAGGTTATCCAGGGCTGTCTCAACAATATCATTGCCTCCCCCCCCCCCCCGAGCAAAGCAGTATTCCGATGCCCCCCCCCCTTTTATACATTACTGGAAATACCAACCTTCCAATTTAAATATTTTTCAAAATTATAACATCATATCTTCCTGTCAGGGAGTCTCCCCCCCCCCCTTAAGCACTCGACGCTCCCGGGTTCGGCATCATGAGTTAGGACGGCCCTGTGTGGTTACCTCTTCCTTTTTTCATTCAGAAGTAGATAAAACTACACTCAATGCCGGATTCCTTGATAAATACTCTCCATTGAACCCTAAAAAAATGTCCTATACCTTGATAAAAGTGGTTCAGAGTTTTGGTTGAAAAATAGGGTTTTGTTATTTGTTGATATAGTAACGCCATCCGTTGTAAACATATATAAGGGATACTGCCAAGTGTTCGTGTGCATGAGTTTTAATTTTTAAGTTTCAAAATCTGGTTATTGTATCTGTTTGAAGTACAAAATATTGAATTTAATTATAAAATATTTAAATATAAATATATTTGAAGTAATTCAAAAGAAAAGAAAGTGTTATTTGTTTCTGAAGTTTTTTTACATAAAATATACAATTTTTTTCTTTTTTGATGTCTTTGGTTGTGCAGCCAAGTCTTTTAAAGACTGCATATTTATCTCCGTAAAGGCCTATCGCATCTAGGCCTTCACTCATTCGGAAATATTGAGTCATGCCACTTATTCAGTGGTGCTCGAACATCGCTATGGAAATGGGTAGAGACGCATCCCCCCCCCCACCTTGTTCAACATTTCTCAACCTGTAGTCCTCACAGGCACGATCCTCAATCAAACTTGAAATTTAAATTCAATTAACTTAAAATTCAGTTTGAATAAAAACTTATTCAACTAATTACCACCAACCAGTTCAAATTTATATAAAATCCCGGATGGAAGCGTGTAACCAAATAATTAAGCGTTTTCTACAAATTGTTTCACATGTTTTACTGATCCTTTTAGGTCAAAAAAAGGTTGAGAAATGTTTATCTAGTTGTACTGTATGTGGTAAGGCTGGACAGACACCCAAAAATTTACATGCCCGACTTGAAATAATGAATGCCGAAATCAATATTTTAAATGTTGTTGTCGAACACGTGGATGAAAAAAATACATGCCCGGTAAAAACTTTCGCATGCCCTCGGCATTTCGGTTAATAGATTTGTCCAGCTCTGGTCTATAGTGTCCTTCTCGAACTGCCGCATGAGCCAATTTTCAAGCATGTCTATTATACACTCATAAGCGGATGAAATAAAGGTAGCTGCCTGTTTGTTGATATCATTTCTTTGTGTCTTCATGCGATGCTAGTGATTTGATCACATCGATCCATTACCAATACTACTACTACTTAAGCGTATATGAGTCCATTACCACTGCGGAGTCATAATGCATGACATATATCTATGTATGTATAGTATTGCAATGTGTGTATGTGTTTCATCTCTTGATACTATCTTAGATGTGTTCAAAGAGATTGAGATCAGGCGAGCTAAGAATTTTCATGTCCTGGACCGGAAGGTGGCAAAGGAGATTCGCCAGTGATACACGTAGGACAGTGGTATATGGAGAGCGAATTTCTCACACGATTAATTTTTCGGGGTGAGTGCAGTGCCATTTCGCCAACACGGCAGATATCTCTAATTCAATTGACAATGAGTGTATATCTTGTTGCATACTGTTCGCAGAAGATAAGAACAGCGTACGGTCTTTCGTTGTTCCGCTCCATCTTATTGACTATACAACAATCGACTGAGCCGAGAGACACCCAGGCTGTATCCCACAAGGTGATTTCAACATCGAAGTGATTGTCCCATGGGAAGCCGAGCGTCTCCGGTGATGCAATAAACCACTGTCCTTCGCGGTTTTAAGCCAAACATTCCGATTGCCTATATCTCCAAAAAGCTGGTTCCCCATTTACAGCCCTATACCACGCAGAGCCATCCAAAAAACCTGTTTTTCCGGTGTGGCTGAGGAGATTTTACTTCCAAAAACCGGTTTCTGCTCGGCTCTGCATCGCGTAGAGTGGCGAGACTGGATCCGGTTCAATATTGCCAAAATTAAAAAAAGAACGCGAAACTGCTCAGTTATTTGTAGACACCCTGTATATAAATAAAGGAGAAGGAAAAATTTACGAGCGTTATCCGTACGTAACACCCCCCCCCCACCCACCCATCCTTTTACTGGGTCATTGTCACCGAGGATCAACGCCTTGCCCTTGAAACTAATTACAGCTAATTAAGCGAGTCTTTTAATTGCTTTTGTCTGTGACGATGGTGTTGAACGGCGCGTTAGGATGATCATCAGAGGTAAAAAGAGGGGGGAAAGGCAGACATTGCAAGAAATGGCGAGGAAAGACCGCTAACGCCATCTGTCTCGGCCAAATATGAACTACTGTGAGAAGATCCTGATTATTTCCGCAAAACTGGAAGAAGCAGAAATCAATAAAACGTCTCCCGTGACGTCATGGTACCGGAGAGGCATCTGATTGGATGATACACGTCGTGTGTCGGGTACATTATACGCACAGTATGTATCTTTCTCTCTCTCTGGCGTGATATGCATCTAATGTTGTTGTCAATCGATAACTATGCTCGATGTTCAATGTTGGGGGGTGGGGGTGCCTTGTAGATGGGAACAGGAGAACTCTCGGAACGACGGTACCGGTAGTAGTATGTAGTCGTAGTAGTAGTAGTAGCAGGAGAGAGAGAGAGAGAGAGCACACACATCCGTAGAATTTCCCCGTCATTATTTCCTCCCGCATTTTCGGAACGTCGTTTACTGTATATACTGTATGTGTGTGTATGTCTCCTCCGTCTGCTTAACATTATCAAGCCATGCATGATGTAGTAGCAGCAGAGCAGTGATTATGCTGCTGCACCTCGTGATTATGTGCAGTAGCTTCTGAATTCGAGGACTCTGGTTGGTTCAAAAGAGCATTCCTAAAGAGAGAGCGAGAGAGTTCTGTCAGCTGGTAATGCACTGCTAAAGGTCCACTAATCTCAGTTTCTGTGACTTTAATGCCGTGATGAATGTTATGCTAATTAACTTGCATTGCACATACTGTACGTACATACGCATATATGTGTATAATAATAGATATAATGTATCCACGTGGAAATCCCTGCATACAGGAGTGTGAAGGAAACTTTCACAAAGTACTGTTTGTCATAGAATTGAATGCCAGGAATTGAAAATCTAATTAAAATGCGAAATTTCGAAAATATTTTGAAATTCCTGTAAAAGTTGCAGCCTGCATAGCGTTGGTTGAACTCCTGATTTAAAGTCACATTGAACTCCTAGGCACCTTGAGAAGATCATTGCTAGTAACTTATCCATAAATGCATTAAAATAATAAATATATTGTTTTTTTTGTTTTTTTTTTTTACTGTATTTTTAGATGATAGATACAACAGGAACACTCACATGAGTATCTATTCTGGTTTGTTTGTGCTAGGAGTCCTGAACTGGTGACCCATGAACCAGAGCTGTGCAAATCTAATGTTCGACATGCGCAGGGCATTTAAAAACTTTGACCCGCTATGAATTTTTTTCGACCACATGCCCCACCCCGGGGATATACAGGGTGTCCTGTAAGTCTTAATGCGGTCTTTATCTCATCAACCGTTCGTCTTAGAGGTATGGGTCTAACTTAAAAAATGCTTAAAATGTATTCAAAAATCACTCTGTGCCAGTTTTAACTTAGTGTAAATAAAGTGTGTCAAAAAATAAAAAACATCTAAATTTTCATATGGTCCCCTGCACAGTGCCGTCTTAACGCATGGGCCCACCCGGGCACGGCCTGGGGGCCTCATAAAAATGAGATCTGGTTGAAATTTTCGAGAGTAAACATGTTAACATGGGTGGTATGTTTAGGACATTAGAAAAATCACTTAGTCCGGGGGCCCACGATACTCTGACAGACCTGCTCCTCCACCCCTGTCCTCTAACTTCGGATTAGAAAGCTATTGCTCTGTCTTTTCTGAGCCCAACAAAAAAAATCCATTTTGCAAAAACATCCAAGTGCAATATGCATTGGCATATTTGAATTCAAAATCTGAGAAAAGTTGGAAATGAACAGCATATACTACTGGAAAATGCTTCTTCCCGTCATTTAAAATATTCTCAACTTTTCTCCGATCTCAGTGCATACCTGCAGAAAAGGTTTTTTTTTTTGTGCCTCGGGGGAGACAGGGCAACAACTTTCTAATTGGATTTTTGAGGACAGGGTGGTCGAATTAAAAAGTTAATTTTTTATTTTACGGCACACTGTATTTTCCACTGCTGAGACTGGTACTGGAGTCCTTTTTGAACACATTTTGAAAAAAAAAATTGAGTAAGAGCCCTACCACACACCACGGCGAACAGTTGATAAGATAAAGGCCACATTACAGGACATCCTGTATAAAAAAAAAGGCAAAAAAAAATTAACGTTTTCGTTTTTTCACATTTCTTCATCAACAATGATGTGCAATTGTTCCTACACACATACTTGAAATTTCACAGAAATGCTATCTTTGGTATCCGTGATGCAAATGTGTAGTAAACGTATTTCAATCTATTTTCACGTTTTTAATATTTAGCAGCCTGGTGCGATCATGGGCTCTCACATTCTGCATCTGGGTTCAAAATAGAAGCATACACTGCAACTGAGCTATTTAGTTAGTTCCGAAAAACGGAGAATCTCACTTCCAGCGAAATAGTATATCCCCAATAGTATTCACGAAAGAAGAGAAAAGACTGCTGAGTGCATAAAAAACGTAAAAATATATTTTTTCAAAAAAACTTATAAATCATATGGTCATAGTAAACAGAAACCACCAGAAACCCGATGGGCGGTAACGAACGCATTTCCCATAGTCTAATATGCAGTACATAAAGTTTCCGGAAGGGATAAAAATTCTACGATATTGAGTCTCTCTAAAATGGTAGAAAGTTTCACTGTTTATACGCATTTCTCTTCAACGAAAAATATCCATCACAAAAATATAGAGTCCGTGCTACCATCTATCAAATAAAAACTGCACTATCTGTTATGTTTTTTTTAATGTAAAGTTTGTTGTTCGTTTTAAACCGATATGCAACATGAAAACGAACTAAATGTGCTATGATACTATATATTATTAGTTTTATATTGCGTGATAAAATAACAATTAATATGTTTTTGTGTTAGGCTCTAAATCACTTTTTGTAAACATCAAGAAACATAGTAACCGGTAATTTTGGTGCCTAAAATTTACCACGATAAGCAGATTAAAATTTTAAAGAAATTACAGTTTCATACTACATGTCGTTCATTTTCATTCTTCAAATTGATTTGAAACCAACAACCAGTTTATTTTCAGAATTACAAGACATAGTTTTTATTGTATTCAATAGGTGACAGCAGCGGTCCTAGCTTCAAGCGGTTTCCACCATTAAAAACAGCAAAGTATAAAAATATGAAAAACAGCAAGTCATAAGTTTAGGAAAAATTTCCCTCGATTTAGTTTTTTTTCTCACCGGTTCGCAAATAATTTCTCCTATTTATGCCGGTTTGCGAGAATTTTCAATTTCAGCGGTCTACCGTGGGGAAAACGGTTGAAGAACACTGAACTAAACTATGCTAAATCTTCATATAGTACTTGTCTACTTACCTTTTAGTACCAATAGGTAATTTTATCCAGTGTCTTACAATTCGACATTATAGTGCCTACCAAAAAAAAATCGAGATGTCTCGGTTTTTATCAGTGAATTAGCGTTGCGTCCTGGTTTCTCAGTAGCATGATCTGGCCATCCTATCCTGGGTCCTGCCCAACCGTCCGGTTCCGTACCGTAAATCGGCTATGATTCCATAAGCGAGGTGGATTGCAACTCGGCGACGTTTTTTTTCCAACGCCAACAGCACGGAAAATTATAATTAGCGGTTTGACTAATTTTAGATTTTTAATTGGTGACCACATTTTTTCTCTCCAAAAAAAAAAGAAATTAAATCACTTTTGATACTGTTTATGCAAAAAAATGAATCAATTTGTTTTTAAAACTTTTTTAAAGTAAATTCAGTCATAATATTTTTCGGGCATGTAAAATGTAATAATGTACAGGGTGTCCTGTAAGTGCTAATGCGGCCTTTATCTCATTAATCGTCCATCGTAGAGGCATGGCTTCAATTTAAAAAAAATGCTCAAAAGGCGTTCAAAAATTACCCTGTACCAGTTTTGAGAGTGAAAATATAGTGTGTAACAAAATACAAAGATATATTTTTTTTACGGTCCTCCTGCGCTTCAACTTATAATTAGAAAGTTGTTGCCCTGTCTGTCCTTAGGCCAAAAAAATGGTGTGGAATCTGCGTGTTTGTAAAAAAGAGTTTCACCTGCAAAAGCAACACGTTCTTGTAAACTCAGTCATATTTTTTAGTAAAAGAAGGAGGAAAGTAAATGTTTCTGCTGGAGATGTTTTGATCAACCAGTTCCTGCCATGAAGCTTGAATAGTTGGGCCACATATTTGCAAAAAAACTAGCACACTACAGTTAGATCCCGTTTTAACGAATACCGTTATAGTGAAAATCTCGTTTTAGCGAACACTTTTCTAATTCCCAGATATGTTTGCTTAGAAACAATGCAAAAAAAACCCAGAATTCCTTTATAACGAAGTGATTTCTCCGGTCTCTTGGAGTTTGTTATAATGGGATTTGACCATACAATTTGCATCGGAAGCACTCTCTAGCGATGAATGTCGGAAATTTTGTTTATTTTTTGCCTTATTTTCGCTTTCCTATACTGTACTTTCATTGAGACATTCTGAAAGTATCGTGGCTTGCTGATGGAGAGTTATGGCTTTAGATCAGTGATTCCCAACGTGGGCGCTAACGCCCCCTTGGGGGCGATGGAAAGTTCCAGGGGGGGGGGCGGTAGAAGCTACGGGTATAACATAGGATCCTATGGGTTAGATTGCATTGGGGGGGGGGCGATGAGAGAAAAAAATTTCTGAAGAAGGGGGCGATGGGACAAAAAAGGTTGGGAGAAACTATGCTTTAGACAGTTAAGGCAATTTCAATTATATGCACCTGAGTGCATGAATTGAATATACAGCAATCAATCGACTCTTTGCTGTATTCAAGTGCAAACTCTGGTTGATTCATAAATAACACAACAATAATAATGTTCTATTGCAAGGGTCTTCAACCTTTAGATACGGCGGGCTAAATTGAAACATCCCACGAAGCCCGCAGACCACAAGCTCATGCAATTCTTAGGCCGGCATTACACTATAAAAGTTTTAGAAAAGTTCTTTTATAAAACTTGAAAAATGCAACCAATAAGATAATCGATTGCATTTGCTCGAATGTAACAAATATGCTTATTGGTTGGATTTTTTAAGTTTTATAAAAGAACTATTATCAAACTTTTATAGTGTAATCCCGGCTTTAGACTAGGGCCCCGAGTTTAACAGGGACAAAAATAATTAGACTTTTATTTGTTCCGAAATTATTTCTTTTTTTAATTATTAATTTTGATTAGTTATGAAATAATTTTTTCTTTCATTAATTTCAAAAACATTTTTTATTAATTAAATTAATTAATTCTGATATTAATTTTAACCTGAAATCACTTTAAATGATTCTTTGTGATATATTGAATTATTATGAGCTATTGATTGTGAAATAATTCCTATCAGAAATCACGAAATTTTTCTCTCATTGATTAATAAGTTATTTTTTCCACTAATTCCAAAATTATTTGCTTCGAAATTTGAAAAAATTATTTCTTTCAGTATTTTCATAAATTTGTTCCGGAATTACTCTCTTCTTTCACTTATTCTAGAGTTATTTCCTTCATAACATTTCTCATGAATTCCGAGAAATTATTTCTTTCATATGTTTCGAGAAATTATTTCTTTCATATGTTTCGAGAAATTATTTCTTTCATATGTTTCGAGAAATTATTTCTTTCATATGTTTCGAGAAATTATTTCTTTCATCAATTCCGAGAAATTATTTCTTTCATCAATTCCGAGAAATTATTTCTTTCATCAATTCCGAGAAATTATTTCTTTCATTAAATCTAGACTTATTCGTTTTGCAATGTTTTCAGAAATTTTCTTAAAATGATCGGCGGGCCTCAACAATAAGCTTGTGGGCCAAATGTGGCCAGCGAGCCATGCGTTGAAAGCTCCTGTTTTATTGTTTTTAGGCCCTATATATTTTTCCATTGCCCTTGTGCTTAGTAAATTATTACACTGTCGACACCATCATCAGGTTATTTTTGTGCAAATCAAGTGTATTTTAATAAGTACAGAAAATAATATATTCTATTTTGCTGAAGTTAATTTTATTGTAAAAGACAATCGCATACACTCGAATGTTTTGTTCAGCAAAAACCAAAAAAATATAGTTTTTTTTACTACTGGATTTACCGTAGTAAAGAGCGTGGCTGTATCGAGATTAGATTGACAATAGACAAATGCGGCAATTTTCCAAACATTTTCGAGGAAAAAAAATATCGTTGTAGAGAGATTCGTCGTTATCTATCGAGTATCGTTGTAGAGAGATTCATCGTTATCTATCGAGTATCGTTGTAGGGAGATTTCAGTGTATTTCTCGATGCTTTTATTAACATATCTTGTCCTTGACGATGATCGTTTAGTCCATACATGCTCAACCCCTGTCCCGCGGGTCAAATGGCTGACGGGTAAATGTGGCCCTTGGGGTCTTCTCATATGGCACTCGATCTCAAACCTAATCTTGTAAAAATGAAATAATAGAGCATGTTCAGATCACTTAAGAGACCGTGGTGTAGTACCAGATCACTTGTGTTACCCGTGACATATTCCCAGGTCCATTGGCGTACGCAGAGGGGGGGGGGGTTGGGGTTCTAACCCCCCCCCATCCCCAGCCAAGATTATAGTGTTATTTTACAGGGAAAAACGTAAACCCCACCCCTCAGAAGGTACAAAATCCGAAACCCCCGTCGAGAAAATTCTGCGTACGCCTATGCCTAGATCATTTAAGTTACCCGCGAGACATTTTCAGGAAATTCAAGTCAGAGGTGTAAGCCAAAAATTAGAAGAAAATGATTATTTCGGTTTATAAAAAATGTTAATGTATAAATAAAATACCTTTTACATGTCAGTTGAATCAATTCCTGTTAATTCGAATGGTGGAAAGTCAGTCCTTGGTAAGAAAACTTTTGTGCAGATCACTTAATTGATCCGCTGCGCATTTACAGATTAGGCCTACTTAAGCGATCCTTGGAAAAGTTCCAAAGCACCAAACCGGCCCACAGCATATTTTCAGATCAGATTGAGCGAACAGAGACACATTCTCCTATCCTTTATGTTACCAGCGGTGCTATTCTAGATCACTTAAGTGGTCCGCGGCACACCCCCCACACAAATAATTGAAGTGTGCCTTTCCCCCCCCCCCCCGACTTTCTTTAAAGCTGAACACCAATGCGGTAGAGGAATTCGGCGTTATTTCGAATAATCGTTGTAGCGAAGTTTCACTGTATTTCTCGATGTTTTTTTTTCAACATATCTTGTCCTTGGAGATGATCAAACACACATTCAGTCGTTTCTTTGAAATAAATTAGGATTTCCTTCAAACACAACAAATAAACTCTACCAAAATAAGTAAAATTTATTTATCTTAAGAGATAGGAAAAAGAAAAATAGTTTTAATTTAAATATTATTCGAGAAGCTCTCGAAAAACGCCCAACCAGTATATTTTCAAATGAGAAGTTTGTTTTAGTTAAGAATCTTCTCTCCATCTTTATTTCTTGGCTCTCACTTTAGTCAGAAAGCAATTTCCTGCCTAAAAAAACACTTACAATACAAGTCAGTCCAGTCCATCTCGAGCCATGGAGTTTCTTAATAGCAGGGAAGAGTCCCCCTTTAGCACACACACACACACACAGCTAATACAAAGGTGAGAAACATCCTGACAAGCTGCCAAAACAAGCCGAATGCACATGGTAGATTCTTATCTTTTGGAACATTCCTCTTTCACACACACACTCTTTCTTTCTCTCTCTTAATATTCCATTCTCAATTCTCTAACAATTCTTTTTCTTTGGAATTTTTTTATTTTTTTCCTACATCACACCAAAGTGTAATGGCCGCTTTCCAGATAGTCGCCAAACTAATTAATAGCTGTCTTGTCCGTACGTGAAAACATTCTACTAGTTTCAACTCTCTTGCCAGAAGGGTTAAAATAAAAAATAAAAAAGAGGGGAGTATAATAAATGCGCCAAAAAATCGATGGAAGTTATAAGTTCGAAGCGGAGAAGATTCAAAGGATACGAGGAGGGTTTTTTTAAAGAAAAAAACATAACCGTATAAATGAGAAAATGTCGCCAGACGCCATGTACGGAATTCTGAATAGAAAGGGGTGAAGTAATGAAAGATGGCGTTAAGTTTAATGAAAAGATTGCTCATTCGGCATGAGTCTCTTTTAATATATATCTTCCTCTTTTTTTTTTTATCATGCTAGAACCTAGAGCATGTTTCTGGGAAATATTACAGTCATGTAAAAGTATTATATCCATTGCCGTCTTAAAGCATGGGCCCTGGGGCCTCACAAAAATGAGAAGTGGTTAATATTTTTGAGAGTTTTCCAGGTAACGCCTCAAAAACATCACTTGCCCCGTGGGCTATTATGCTCTTAAGACGGCCCTGGTTATATCACGATATAAGAATATAAGAAAACCCCTTAAAGCATTGAAAAAAAATTATGGCTGAAAATTTTTTCATTGAATTGTTTAAATATTCTATAGCAAAAGACTTCAACTTTCTAGAGCCCCAAATGCCGTATTTGTCTATCCTCAGAAAAACAGAACTCCTATGTGAATAACATGAACTCAGACATGCTTGATCCTAGCAGCTTGGGAATGCTAAGATCAAGCATGTCAAAATTCGCGTGTTCACGTACACGTTCTAGTTTTCTATATTTTCTAGCATTTCCAAGAGCCGCTGTGCCGTTCTGCGGCCATCATGCTGGATTCTGATCGTGAGGATCCAGGTTCAAACCCCGTTGACGGCATAGCGGTGGTCGGCTGAAGTTTGTTTTCTGCGGTTTTCCAACTTCAGCCCCGGTCTCCCATTTAAAAAAGTCTCTCCGCAAAGAGCAGGCAGATTTACATCACGATACTTACATTACATGGGAAATTTCAAGCATTTACCAGCTTTACTTCAAAATATGGAAGATGGCAGTGCCAGCAAGAACACGAAACGAGCGCAACGCTGACAACATACTGTAAATACGTTACGGACCGCACATACAACTCAGACACACATTTCGGCATGTGCCAATTCGTTAGAAATTCCTGCGAGGAATATGTACGAGAGGTGATGTACGGTAATAATAGTAGTAGTAGTAGTAGAGCATTCCCAGATGTTAGGAAAAATTTGACAACACAGCGAGTTGTCTGCCTTTTTTTTTGCCTTCAAAATGTTTTCAGCAAAATAAAATTCTATTTATCATTTCTTCTTTATCTTCTCAGGCTCTTTCCTTTCTTCCTTTCATTTTTTAAAATAATTTTTGAATATCTACCATAATTACTGTTCCTTTTTTTTAATTTCTTAAAACAGCAAATTCTGAATTAATGTAGAAGTTAAGAAAACGATTATTATCGTGCTATTTCATCCGTTTGTTCAATAAAATTTCGATACATATCGCTGCTTATGATGCTTTCGTAGTTTAGAAACGAATAAAAAGTGTATATCACTGCTTTTTCCTGCATATAATCAAAGAATGCATGCGTTAAAAACATCAAATTTTTTTGGTGCGGATTATAGGCAGCTACGTCTTATCTTAGAGGTTTAAATAGAAATAAATATTTTGAAAATTAAATTTCAAAAATATATTTTTTTATATTATAAATGACGCATATATATATATATATATATATATATATATATATATATATATATATATATATATATATATATATGCTAATAGATGAAAACACGACATATTTCCGTACAGAAACAGACATTCAACCTCTTTTGTTCCTTAAGATGTTATTGTTGATGAATGAAATTTTCTCATGCGAATTTCATGCCTCCGCGGATAGCACGTAAAAAATTACGGTAATTCTTTCGAAATCTTTGAAAATGAGTGAAAAACACTTTATATAAAACTTTTTATACTATTAGTCATAATTATTTAATCTTGATTTTAATTACCCATAATTATTCAAGAAATTAAATATTTTTTCATTGAAAATTGGTGTGCATCATATTATAGTAGCATTTCATTGCATTACTCATAGTTTTTAGCCAAGAAAACTACAGAAAAATCTATTGGGGTAATAATGACTTCTACTTAAGCATTCATGGAAGTTCTTGACCTCTTTAATGCGAAGGTCGAATGAAAACCAAAATAATGTGAATTTGATGTCCTTGATTAAAGTTCCCGTACTCTGAATAGTTTTTCTCAAAAACTGCTTATCCGAATAGAGTCAAATTTTTAAAATATCTTGATGAGGCCATGGGAGAGAGATTTACGAAATTAAAATAAAAAAGTTTAATTTTTGACCAAAAACTGAAATTGTTGCGAACAAATAGTGAAAAACAATACTGCGCCACATAGGTCGGAGTAGTGTTAGTATACTGGCGACTGGCGGATGCTACATTGGTCTGTGAGCAGTGTCACTATACTGAAAAAACTACTCAGACCTATATAGCGCCCGTTCTGATGGAGTTGAAAAGAGAAATGCAATAAAAAAGTGCCACTTGAGTGCCACCTGATGGTCGAAAATTGAGCTTTGTTTTTTTTTTTTAATTTCATAAATATCTCTCCCATGGTCTCATTAAGATCCAAATTTTTAGGATATCCTAAAAATTTGGATGTTTTCGGATAAGCTAATTTTGGGGAAAAAATACTCACAGTATGGGAACTTTAATTATAATCACCCTGTACATAAAGTATGGAACCCGCAGATCAAAACATTCGTAACTCCAAATAGCGAAAATTCCATGTTTATCGGGAACATTCCCTCTTGAAATCTGAAATTCAACTTTTTATGGCGTATAAAACCTCAAAAAAAATTAAGTTCTTTCCAATTTCATTTAAGCATAATTTTTCATTCAATGAAAAAATTTATTCATGAATTTTCTTCCAATTCCCGAATAATTCTACTTATTATTATTATTTTTTTAATCACAAAAACTTCAATTAAAAAACAAAACTTGCGTCTCTTACGACGACACGAAAGAAAACGCAGTCTTTTAATGACTTGAAATAAGAGCAAAGAAAAAGTGTTCATTTAGGTTTCGTAAATTAAAACTAGAAACTTTCTCCTTAAAACAAAAACAAAAAAAGGACAAGAAAAAATTAAATTTCATTTATTTTATTTGAAACTTAACGTGAGGAGAAACTTAGAAGAAGAAAAAGGAAAAAAAAATCATGATATAAAAATGTTAGAAATGAAAATGACAGCAGAGTGAGTTTGGGTGTTTTGACCTTTGATCTAATTGAGTTACAAAAAATAATTAAAAATAAAATAAGACAAGGAAAAATGAATTTAATCATGCTCATGGCGGACACGCAATTACAATTCTGAAACCTACACCGTCAAATGTTTAACGATGATGGATTGAATCATGGAGAAAGAACACGTGGGGACTCCTTGATAATGATGATGATGACATACGCATACCGTATTGGATGATATCTGCTAAGACATTTCGGTGATTCGTCTTGTTATTGTAGACAAGATTAATCTTGCTGTAGTTAATTTAATCTGTGAGGGTTTTCATTTAATTTATCTTTTATACGTATGGAACGTATGGAGCGTGTTATAGGGGGGAGTCTCTCTCTCTTTCTTTAACCCTTTTCTTCAAATTCTCACAAGGGTGGGGTTGTACGATTTTCTTATTCGAGGTGCAGAGGCAGATGTGAATTTGTGACTTTTGCTGAAGGCGATTGGGGTTATGGTGGTGTTAACCGAGGAGGAAGAATATATTTTCTACGCCCTTCGTTTCCACAATTGAATCGGTTTTTTGGTCAGGATTGGGCTGTCGCGAGTCTGGAACGTGACTGAAATTGTCGAATGAGACATTCGGTGTGATGAGTTGATAGGAAGGAAAAAAAATTACATGCTATGGGCATCTGGGGGTTTTGATCGAGTTCATTATACAGGGGGTCTTGTAAGTACTAATTCGGCCTTTACTTTATTAACCGTTCTGTCGTAGGGGGTAGGATTACAATTTAAGAAATGCTCAAAATGTGTTCAGAAATCACTCGGTACCAGTTTTGAGAATGAAAATACAGTGTGTCACAAAATAAAAAAAATGTATAAATTTTTTACGTTTCAAACTGCAATATTCGCAGAGATATTTTAATTCAAAAATCGGAGAAATATTGGGAAATATCTTCAGCTGCGAATGAAGCGGAGGCAGACATCTCCAGTTGTAAACGAAGCCGAGACAGATACCTTCAGATTCGAATGAAGAAAAGGCAGGCATCTTCAGCTGCGAATGAAGAAAAGGCAGGCATCTTCAGCTGCGAATGAAGAAAAGGCAGGCATCTTCAGCTGCGAATGAAGAAAAGGTAGACATTCAGATTCGAATGAAGAGAAGGCAGACATTCAGATTCGAATGAAAGAAAGGCCGACATGTTCAGCTGTGAACAAATATCGGTTCACTGTGTACCTGACATTTTTGTGTAGGTGCATCGGATCATCCCACATTTTACGGGCCAGACAAATCCCCCCTATTACTCTGCTCTTGGAAGGTGGCGATCACCCTCCTTCTGGATCCGCGCTGTAATGGTGCCTCCTGACTGCAGGAGATGCTCCGTACATTCTCCGAGATATTTCGCAGTTTAGCGTGGATACTTTTTTTACGGCAGCTCCTTTCTGAAGGCCTCCTCACACCTTGAATTGTGGAATCGCAACGACAGCTGCATGTGGTTGTACCGCCATCGACGTGTGCCTCAGTATACAGCAGAGCGTAGTTAGTGTCGTTGCACTAAGGCTAATGCACTCGTCCGGGAAACGCGGTTCCTATTCTGAGAGGAACGACACCCTCTCTTCACCGGAAAGCCTTTTTCTTCTGTCATGGCTCTTAAGACGACGAAGATCCTGCTAAGTCTTTTGATACCCCTTTCGAAAACAGAATAAAATACACGGTGATTCTAAATTCATTGGGAAAACTCTAAGAGGTGATATAAGACTCCTAAACAAGCATTTTTGATCATGGGAAAGTGCGATCGAATCGCAGTAATAAAGGCGGTAGAGATTTGTTTTGAGAGAGTGCCCAACAGCACTTCACCAAAAGTGAATCATAATATTTTTCTGACGGATTTGCTGCGATATGTGCAATCAACCATTCGAGGAGTGCCGGGTATTGTAATGTAGTAGGCCTTCTCATGCTGTATGTAACTTGGGAGTAACGCAAATTCTACCGCATGTAATCATACTGCTTGATCATTGTTTGGTGCAGCATAGCCTTAATAGTCCTTGCACCAATAAAAAATAGACTGCAATCCAATCCAAAGGTGCATATGAATCCCTGAATGTTGTATAACACAAATAACAGCAAATCCGTCGAAAAAATATTATATTTGTTTTTGGTGAAGTGCTGTTGTGCACTCTTTAAACACACCCTCTATCACCTTTGTTATTGCGATTCGACCGCACATTCTATGATCAAAAATGCTTGTTTAGGTGTCTTATGTCCAGTGCCGTCTTAACGCACGGGCCCACCCGGGCACGGCCCAGGGGCCTCAGAAAAACTAGAAGTAGTTGAAGTTTCGGAGAATTGGCCAGGTAGGGCCTCAGAAAAATCTCTTGGCCCGGGGGCCCGTGATGCTCTTAAGACGGCCGTGCTTATGTCATCTCTTAAAGTTTGTCCCATGAATTTAGAATCATACTGTAGAGAAGACTGAAAAAATTTCTCATTTTCGAACCCCTGGTTTAATAACCGATTTTCATACTTCATTTACTCAAAAAGTCAGAGTCACTGTGAATGTTAGCAGAAGTCTACGTACATAGGCGGAGATAGACTTGAAAGTCTGGGGGGGGGGGAGCACGATTATGATGTCAATTCATATATACATTAGGTCAGTCGATTCCACCTTTGACGCTGGAAGGGAGGCATAACCCCCCACCCCCGTATCTCCGACCATGTCTACGTATAAACGATGTGGCAATTTATTGCCTGAACGCCGTGCCACCCTCCGTGGTTATTAAAATGTCTGACGCTGCCAAACAAATAATAAATCCAAAAAACTGGCAAACCATTGATCCTAGAGGTATACACCCAATTAGAAAAAGTTTCTAAATAACGTGTAGTTTCACTTAGATATGTCATTCATGTGTAGTTATTGAAATAAAAAACAAATTAATTTTTTTATACGGACACCCTGTGCTCAAAAACTCAGAGAGAAAGAAAGTTGTTTCCCTGTCTCTTGTGATGCCAGCAAAAATAAAAAGAATCCACGTTTCCAAGTGCAATATTTACTAAGATATTATAATTCAAAAACGGAGAAACGTTTGGGGAGAACCGGATGAATGCGGGTAAAACGCGTTTACCTCCACTTATCCCGTTTTTTCCCCCCAACTTTTCATAAAAAACTAATGCATCAAATTAATCTCATGTATATATTAATACAAATAGTCGAGGCATCTACAGGGTGCGTAGGAAAGTCTCTTCATACTGAGATAACTCGCGAACCGTTGATCCTAGAAGCATACTTTCAGCTGGGGGAAAAAAGATCCAAATAATGTGTAGACCCAGACGCGGATTTCACGGCGGGCGCATGCCCTGGGCCCCGACATTTGAAGGGCCCGAAAACCCCCACCTCAACACCTTTTTTCCCTAATTCAAGGGGCCTCCAACCTACATTAATCCACTTCTGTGTAGACTTCTCAGAAACGTCACTCATATTGCAAGGGATTGTACAGTTATTGAAATTAAAAAGTTATTTTTTTATTTGGTCATCCTGTCCTCAAAAAATCCAATTAGAGAAAGTTGTCTCTGTCTTTCCTGAGACCAACGTTTCTGAGGGCAATATTTACTGAGATATTTGAATTCAAAATGCAGAGAAATATTCGGGAAAGGAAAAAACAGCATAAACTAACGAACAACGCTTCCTTTTCCATGTGTGTGTGTTTGTGCTGTTCTTTCCCATAAAGATCACACAAAAACATCTCGGGGAATATTGCACTCAGAAATATTGAACTTTTGCTGGCATCAGGAGATGCAGGGCAACAACTTTCTAATTGGGTTTTTGAAAACAGGGCGTCCGAATAAAAAGTTATTTTAATAACTGTGCAACTACTTGCAATATGAATGACCTGTGTATGAATGAATGATATAATACA